>NC_133812.1:7463441-7770941 GCF_043250625.1 Sebastes fasciatus
TCTCTTCACCGTCGTCACTCATCAGAATGTAATATCGCACAATGCACGTAGAGAGAGGGTTTCAATTTAGAGCCCAGGGGGCCAAGGACGTTCATACAATTTTTAGATAATGAAATTCGCAATTGAGTTATTTATATTAGCCTTGGATGCAAGAAATTAGTCATTCTTTAAGCTAATGATTCATCAAACAGACAACTATCTATGATCTTAACCTGGACCAGCAATTCTCATATTTCATCCCCGACTCGTGGGGGAAATGACGGAAGTTCATTAGTCTCACCTCGTCTGGCCACACTTTGTTATTGAATACTTTACCTGCTCGCCGTGATCAATACTTAATTACACCAGCTTTTCCTGGTTTTCAGTGGATTATTGGTTAGAAGAAAAGGGGCTCGTTTGAGAGAGGGCGAGAGCCACCCGGCAGGCTTATAAAGACAGAAACTGTTGCAGTGATCAGTAACCATGCATCATTACTCCGCAGTCGATGGTAACAAAGTGTCCTGAATCATGCTTAACGACATTAGAGGCAGCGAATAGGGAGGGACAGCAGATGCTTAGTTTGTTAGCCAGGCCACTACTGATGTAACTGTGTTAGCCTGGCTTCCTTAGCGCTATAATGTGCCTGGCAAAAACAGGGGACAAGACAATTAATAATCCTAGCTCCAAACATATGCTTCTGTTTGCAGCTTCAAAGTTGCTTTTAAGGAAGTTGTAATTGATAAAAAAGAGGCAACGAATTGATGTCGCCTTATTGACTTAAAGGGTGTTTGATGAAAAAGCATTGAAGAACAATGTTCCATTAGAGTTTAAGTACACTGAGAGGCGTCATAAATCCATGTGTCATCTGGATATATGTGCAATTCATTCTCATTACATAAGGCCACTGCATAAAAAATGCACATTTGCCTGCATCAAATACATTGTGCCATGTCCACTGATGGCCAATCTCTATCATTTGCAGTCATGCTATAGCTGCATGGCTTTGGGATGGCAATGCTGGTCTTACTTTTTTGTAAGTCCACCGCTTTTATCCTGACATATCGTAACAAATATTGGATGGAATGCCATGAAATTTTGCACATACATGCAGGGTCCCCAGAGGATGACGCCTGTTGACTTTGGTGGTCCCTCAAATGTATGGTGGCACTGGAATTTTCCCTTAAGTGCCAACATGAAATTGGCATTTTTGGTCTTGAGTGTGAAATGTCTTGAAAACTGTTGTACGGACTGACAGAGGCGTAGCACCCATCCTCCGGTCCCCCCTCATATAATTAGTTCTGTCAGCAGTGTTGCCGTTGTTTGTGCTGTTAGCAGCGTTAACAGCTAATCTCAAAATGTAATTAAAAATTCAGTTTGGTTGTATGGTAACGTAATTTTTTTTAGGAGACCAGGCTGTGCCCAGAGAATGACTTTGGGGATCACCTGACTTTTCATCTAGGGTAGAGTGGGTTGTCTTTTAACCACAAGGTTGGCAGTTCGATAGTGTCCTTGAGCGAGACACTAAACCCCAAGTTGCTCCCCGGGCGCTTGCAGCAGCCCACTGCTCCTAAAATACTTAGGATGGGTTAAATGCAGAGGTCAAATTTCATGTATGTACCTGTATGTACTATTACAAATAAAGGTTTCTTCTTCTTTCTTCTTCACCATGAGGTTGACATTTGTGGTTTTGAGAGGGATGTCTCAGCAACTATTCAATGGATTTCTATGAGATTCGATAGAGACACAAATAAGGTGATCCCTATCTTTTCATCTTGCGCCAACATCAGGTCAAAAATGTCAATTTAGAGCTGAAAGAATCACTCTATTAATCGATTAAGTCATCGATAGAAATGTAATTGGCGGGGCCTCCTTGTAGCTCACCTGATGAAGCTGGCGGCCCATGTACCAAGGCTGAGTCCTGTCTCACTGTCACTGTCTCTATAAAAAAAAAGAAAATCAATATAATTTGCAACTTTTAATAAAATATGAATTGTTGATGCCAAACATTTTCTGGTTCCAGCTTCCCAAATATGAAAATGTGTGTCTTTTCCTGGTCTTATATTATAATATACAGATTTTTAGACTGTTAGTCAGTCAAAGAAAGCTATTTGAAGACATTATTTGGGCTCTAGGAAATGCTGAAGGACTTTTTTCACTGTTAACTAATGCCAAACTAATAATCATTTAATTGAAAAATAACAATACCTTCCAAACTAAGGACATTCAGCCCAAGCTGTACTTTGTATGTCATGTTAATTTGCAAATATTAGCATTTTCATTGTGAGCACATGAGCATTTAGTACAGCCTCACGGAGCTGCTAGCGTGGATGTATAACAGGACCATTCAATCGACGGCCCATGGGCAGAATCCGGCCCATTTAACAACCACAATCCAGCCCTTTGATCATTTATTGTAACTGACTTAAGTAATGCTCCAAGGTTTGGCAAATTTTGGCGAGGGAAAGCTGGCATGGCGATTTTCAAAGGGGTCCTTTGACCTCTGACCTCAAGATATGTGAATGAAAATGGTTCCATGGGTACCCACAACTCTCCCCTTTACAGACATGACCACTTCATGATAATCACATGCAGTTTGGGGCAAAAACCATGCAGTTTTTGTATGCAGTATAAATGTGTTTAATTAATCAATTCTTATTTCTGATTTATTTTTTCTATGTGACATATACTGCTGACCTGCTATCTCCTTCTAAAGGTTCCTAGCTTTGCAGACCACGCAAATGTCCAGCCTTTTGAATAGGCCTGCTGTGGACTCTTAGTTTTGTTTGTCCCTTTTCGCTCTCAGGGCCGTCTCAGTAAATGAAGAATGCAGAGATGATGAGACACCGACGCGCCCCGTGTATTAAAATAATGTGCCGTGAGACTTCAATTAACTACACAGTTACCTCAAGAAGTGTTCAACCTTGAGAATCTGTCACATTCAGACTTTATATTCTGAACTTTACACATAATGTACTGGATACGAGCACGCCTCCCAACTCCCTGTGAATAACATCCTCGGTAAATCTGAACAAATCACCACTTAAAGACAAGCTAGAGTAGAGATTATCCCTCCCATCAACCTATCCCTTCTTCCTCTCTTTTCTCAAGGACAGAGGCAGGTGTTAATAAGACTCATTTAGCGCAATGCAGTAAATGAGGGCTCACCAGAATGCAAAGATAATGAGATAATGAGATAATAAGATTGCTTTGAAGTAGATAAACATCCAGTAAATATCGCTGGCTGTCGCAGGTGTTTTTTTTTGCATAGAGCGTGTTTAATCAGCGCTCATCAACATTCACAATGCAAAAGGTTCGTCCTTTGGTATTTAAACAAGGGCAAAATATGTGGCTGATGGCTCAAAACACTGCAATGCATATCGTGAAAAGCATTTCAGAGTCTTTCTGAAAGAAAAATACGTCCATCCACATAATCATATTAGCAATTTTAATAGCAGGCCATACCGGGAGGCTAATTTCTCAGATGTCGTGTTCTGCTGACTATCTGTATGAGGCATGTGCTTTTAGCCAGACCAGCTGTTTGTTCATCAAAGGGAATAAGCAGAGATCTATCTATATACATATATATATGTATATATATATATATACATATATATATATATATATAGACCCCTTTTCTGGTAGTAAACATTTTTTTTTTTTTGTGGGCGGAGCGTTAAGTGGAGGCAGAAAAATTCTCTGAACACGTTACTTAACGATGGCTTTATATAACACTTGTCGAACTTAAGCACAACGTTCTTTCCAGATTAAAAGATTTACAGAATACAAATTAAATCCCATGTTAACCCCCCCCCCCCCATGATAAAATAAGGAACATGAAAGCAAATACTATATATCAAGCAGCACTGAGCTCATACATAAAATGGAGGTGCAAGTGCAAAATATGAGAAATAACTTAATAAAATAACATGACACCGTGGGTTGGTTTTCCTCTTGTCCTCCCCAATATTTGAAGTCACCAGCCGCCACTGATATATATATATACATATATATATACACTCACTGGCTACTTTATTAGGTACACCTTGCTCGTACCGATGGTCTTCTGCTGCTGTAGCCCATCTGCTTCAAGGTTGGACGTGTTGTGCGTTCAGAGATGGTATTCTGCATACCTTGGTTGTAACGAGTGGTTATTTGAGTTACTGTTGCCTTTCTATCATCTCGAACCACTCTGCCCATTCTCCTCTGACCTCTGACATCAACGAGGCATTTTCGTCAACACAACTGCCGCTCACTGGATATTTTCTCTTGTTCGGACCATTCTCTGTAAACCCTAGAGATGGTTGTGCGTGAAAATCCCAGTAGATCAGCAGTTTTTGAAATACTCAGACCAGCCCGTCTGGCACCAACAACCATGCCACGTTCAAAGTCACTTAAATCCCCTTTCTTCCCCATTCTGATGCTCGGTTTGAACTTCAGCAAGTCGTCTTCACCACCTCTAGATGCCTAAATGCATTGAGTTGCTGCCATGTGATTGGCTGATTAGCTACTTGTGTTACCAAGCAATTGAACAGGTGTGCCTAATAAAGTGGCCGGTGAGTGTATATATACTATATATATATATTTTCTCTATATGTTTCCAGAGCAATTAGAGCGTAGCTTTGAAGGCTGGGGGTTGGTACTTTTACTTTTTATGCTGCTACTATGCATGTTGCCTACTGAAATTTAGATTCATCGCTCGACACAAGCAAAAAAAATAATACTGGACTGACTGGCACTACTACCCCCCCCCCCCCATCACCAAGCATTCCTGGAGAAACATATCAAGCAGTCAGCTCCTATCGAGTCAATAGATTTTTAGCAACCGCGGCTACGCTTGTCAGCTTTACCTGATTGCCTGACATACTTCCTCAGTGTCTCTTGGCTCATCTACAGTTGTCAGTTTTCCAGACGTGGCTGTTGAAGCCATGCCCCTAGTCGTTCACTTAATTCCCCGTACAGCCTGTCTTTTTTTTTTCTTTTCTTTTCTTTTCTTACCTGGACTCTGGCCAGTCCTGTCAGTCGTGATGTCTCCATTGCCCAGAGTGGCTCTGTCTATCTGCCTGTGGCCTTGGCGCCTCACATTTTCTCTGTCCCTCTACTTCCCTGACCTCTCTTTATTTCTCCCCCCTCACCCTCCTCTATTCAATCTTTTCCTTTTTCATCCCACTCAACCTTCCTCTCTGCCTCTCTGAACTTTTGCAGCCCTCCCAGAGGTGCTGTACCCGAACAGCCAGCAGTTCCATATCAGACACTGGCAGACACATGGAGGAACGCTGCGCCCCCAAAAGCTGGGCGGCTTCACCTCAGCAGCAAAGTACCAACGATGCATAACCGATAAGGTACATTTTGTCGCAAGCGACGTAAAACACTCGCTTGGCAGCTCGGACAGAAGAGGTTGCTTTATATAAAGATCAGATTCGGCCCCAGCCTCTCTGTATTCTCTCTCACAGTAGCCGGCCTGATGCAAATCGATAAAGTAATTTTCCCCCAGACTTGTCGTAATTAACAATCTGCCATGTGTGCTCAGGGGAACTGCTGCATTTGAATAGAAGCAACTTCCAGCTGCTGCCGAGACGCCTGTGATTTAAGAAGTTTAAGTCTCTATATGAGTAAGCATTTAACACTGCCCACGCGCTCTTTAGCAACGCTCATTATATAGTCCGTCTCCTTAAAAGTGATTCCAGCCGACATCAAGCGCCAACGTCTGTATTTAAGTTGAGTGTGGGTTGGTTGTATTTTTCTTTAATGGAGACATTATCCCTTCAAGAAACAAATTACCTTTTTAATTAATCAAAAGTCATTACCTGAAGCGCATCATTTAGGTTCTAATTCTCATTTATATTTGTGCTTTTCTATGTAATACAGCCCTCTCAGACCCACAATAGACATATTTTTGTCTTTTTTTAGGGGATTACAGGGGGTGTTTAGGGGGAGATAGCAGGTCAACAGTAGATGTCACATAGACGTGGTGTACATCATCTGAAAGCTGGGAACCTGAAGATTAATTTGAGATGCAGCTCAGCACTGTGTGTCAAGTTGTTCTAGTCATAAATCAGAAATAAACATGAATTAATCAATTAAAATAAATTGTGAAAAAGTGTAAAAAGATTATGATGGAAGCATTTGATGGCCATTCCTATGCTTTATTATGTCTCAAAATAGAAGTTGTTTCAGCAATTTTTGGGTTGATACCATTTGTTACACAGATTTGGTACTAAATGTAACAATGTTTTACCACTCGATAATTGATAAAACATGATTAATAATCCCTCCAAAATATCACATTGAGACACAGAGAACTTGAACACCACTATAGAAAAAGCCATGCTGTGATTTAGTATCAAAAACTTTTGACATTTGGAGATTTCTGCAAGAATTGCATTTTTTTTGCAATTGGATGGCGAGCACTTCTGTCAATATACCTAGGAAAGAATGCTCTAGGTCTCTAGTTTGTGGCTGGTCATTTTATAAAGTGAGGTCAAATTTAAAAAAAAAAAATAAAAAAAAAATGGTCTCAATAGAGTGAAATGGCTACTATGGGGACTAACATCATCACACATGAATACAGCTGGACTCATTGGATCAACTAGAGTCACAGCTCTACAGTGATACACAATTTATGTAATTTTTAGACTGTTTAAGGACCCCAGTAGACAGATAGATAGATACTTTATTGATCCCGAAGGAAATTGAGGCAAGTAGTATGCAGAAATATTCAAATGCACCATTTTAGAATAGGCGAAGACAACACAATTATATACTGCCTTTAAAAAACTGCATAGTTTTACCCCAAACTGCATGTGATTATCATAAAGTGGGCATGTCTGTAAAAGAGAGATGTGGGTATCCATAGAACCCATTTTCATTCACATATCTTGGAAACGGCAGTTGACAAATCCCAATCCCAAAGTCATTATGAAGAAGACTGTGTGGTGGAAAGCACCAGAAAAAAGTGAATAATAAGGCCTCGAGTGGAGATTATCATCAACTGCCAAGCACGGGAATGAACTGTCAAGCTGAAGTTGCTCAATTATAAATATCAATAAAAAGCAAAGATAATCTGATTACAATATGTGATAATGATTTCAATCATATCAACCTTATATCATAGTAAATTGGGTGCTGAAATGAATGTCAGATGGAACTCTACACCAGCTAACATTACCAACACGGATGATAAATTCATTTCTGTATCGCTCCAAGAGCATTGGCACCTTCATTTGATGACAATATTATTTGAAGCAGCTTTAGCACCCTGTTGTCTAAGTGCTGCTTCAGAGGATTTTCCACTGCGGCATCAAACGCATTACAGGGAGAAACATAAAAAGCAGCACAATCAAAGGCAGTCTGTGTTGTACGGGTTCTGGAATTAATGAAGGGAGCGTTTATTGGACGTGCAATCAGCGTAATTATCGCGAAAAAAGGCAAAGTGAATTCTAATCACTGCCAGCATAACTTTTCCAGATGATCACCTTTATTTCCTCAAATTTCTCCCTTTACAGACCCACCGTTCCAGAAAGACAGCTCTCCATCCATGAGAAATAAGTAGCCGGCGAACACAGCAGTGGTATAAGCCATGTGCCAAATATATACAGCCCACTTAACTTTCATTTAATATGCTCTCCGCTTCCAATACACTGATGAGGTGAATCCAGGTAAAAGCTATTATCCCTTACTGATTTGCCTTGATTAAATCCGTGCCAATCACTCTGGGGGAGACGGAAACGGAGAGAAGCAAGTGGAAGGATTTTAAAGCTTAGAGGCAATTTGTGCAAAAAGGAGTTTTGACTTAAATAACGTGAAGATGTCCTCAATACTTTGTGCACTGTGGCAATTTTAAACCTTTAGAACCAGGCAAAAGTGAGCATGGCTCACACACCCCCGCTCACTGCTTGACCCCTACTAAAGTAGGGCCAAAGGTTTTTCCCTTTAGGAACTAATGGAATTAGTCTATTGAGCACAATCCAGTTTGTTATTAGCTCATCTTCCTGCTCTCCAGGTTTTAACCACTTCATTACTTGCTTGTATTTCAAAACCTGGACTCTGTATCCACGGTGCCGGTGGATCGTGTCTGATATTTCATTAATCGTACATGATTTGGGATCTTGCCATCCAAGTTTGTTTATTGCAAGTGTGTGATGAATCCAACACGGTGCCAAGTCATTAGCTGTAGAAGATTCAAGATCTCCCCAAGCATGCATGAAAAATCACAGTTTTTGGCCAAAATTTCAAGAAATGTGGGCACCCTGGACTTCTAACCCCCAAAAGACACAACTACACCACACTGTCAACCAGCATACCAAAGTTGAAGTTCTTAAATTGAATAGTTTCAGAGTTCTGCTATACAGAAACAAAAGTGTGACAGGCAAACGGCACTATATACCCCCGACTACGTTGTCGCGGGGGTATAAAAAAGTGTTCAATTATCAAAAAATTACAAATAACGACATATCACTCAAACTAACCAATTGATGAATTAAATATAGTAATCTGAATAATAAAAATTAAATGAAGGGGGAAAATGTTTTCGAGTCTGTAGTAAACTATAGAGATTGTGTTTACTCTTTAGTACACTTCCTACCATTAATAAGCATCTATTTGTTCAAACCACGCTGACTTTGACCTTTTTTTTTTTTTTTTACAAATGTCACTGTCCTCTGAACAGCTGCCCAGACAGCAGCACAGCTGTACTGAGGTGATGAAAGGGTAGTAACCAGCCAAACTGTATTCACCTGGCTGACTAAAAACAAATATTCAATGGGCAGTGGGCCCCATGACGCGTACTACACAGGAAGGAATCTGCAAGGTTTTTATTTATTGAGCTCTATTTATTCATAGTAACACTAAGAAGCTTCCAGTTAAACTGGGGGCCTGTAATATTGAAATCATGATGTTCTGGACGTGTCAGGGACGGCGCGTCAGTTTCCGCTCGTTACATGCATAATGTCTTTTCAAAATAAAAGACCTTTGCATGGGCCCCCCCTGGCCTTGGGCCCGGGGACAGCTGTACCCTTTACTGTACTAAATTGGTAATGCGCAATGTTGCTACTACCAGGTGGGTACTGTAGGTGGGACTATCATTCCAGTCAACCAGATAAAGAAATTAGGATAGGTCAAAGATTTGGGCTGTCCGTACAGGTTTTTGGGGCTGGCGCTGGACACCCCGGCAAGCCCTCTGGCTTCGCCTCTGTTTACTCATTCAGTGCAGGTCCTCTAAATAACTGGATATGGGCTCAGTTTAGCGTTTATGGGACATTTTGAGATGATGTGTGAAATAGAGGTTTTCACTGCCACCATAAAAGTGGAGAGTCCAGGTGATCAGTCAAATTTATGTCAGTGTTGAATTGCATATTTCTTTCCCTCTGCGAAATGAACTCACCACAACAACACTACTGAGGGGAGTGATGCCGTTTAAACTGCAGTCTGTTAAGAATATGAGGTTTCATTTGTTTATTGGTAATAATGGTCTGCGTGTTTACTGTAAGAGCGCGTCGCTAATAAGTCTATGAAATCAGTTGTGAGGCCACATCTGTAGCAACAGTAGCTGGGAAGATCTGGTTTTCATTTGGTCCCATTGGGAGTTATATGGCTATGAAATCTGAGCTATTGACTCCGGGGAGAAGCCGAGAGAGCTATGACTATATTTCCTCTGCTGGCATTTGTGTGTGTGTAGGTTTACCATTGACAAGAATGATGATATGATCTACAGACAATCTTGAAATAACCTGTTCCACCTCGCAGTACGGCAGAAAAAAAAGATAAAGTTGTACGTTCTTTCAATCTCGATCTTACCTTACTGCCCGTACACTTAGGGGCATCACCTTCCTTTTCCTCTTCTCTCTTTGTGTTTTCTGTGGTTGACTGTTGATTGGCAGTTTGATGGAGTGGAATACAACAGCGAGGAGAAACGAGATCTGACCGCGCGCGCACTCAATGCTTCACTGTCCGCGATTTTTGCCAAGGGAGGCAACAAACAACAAACAGATTCGCCAAGACCAGGCAACCGGACCGACATATAAACAAGATAAACAACGTCTCCAGGGGTAAGCGAGAGGAGCAGAAAAGGCAGGGAAGTGCTGTGTTTGTTCTCTGATCGATGCCATACATAGTGCATGAGTTCCCCGAGAACTATGCGTCGAAGTTGTTCACTTCTATATGGGGAAAGTTCAGACAAACACAGAGAGAGATGAGCTATTGAGATGGGGTTAAATAAAGGTAAAATATAAGAAGCAAAAGTGAGAGGCAGAAAGAGTTTCTCATCTCAGATAATAAAATGTGATGTAAGCGCAGATCGATCCCCGGGTTCAGCCAAGCAAAAGGCCGGGGACAGGCCTGCTTTAAGTAGGAAAATAAAGAGTGAAAACCAAAACATTTTGATTAAACCGTCATATCCTTCCGCGGAGCTTTGATACCCTCCAATAAACACCTATAAACCCGGGCTACTGGCGAGCTCTCAGAGAAAATTAAAAGACAAAATTGCCTTCATAAATATTAATCTATGGAAGGTAGAGGTTGTGCCCTTCACAATTATTCATGCTCTCTGGAGTGCATTTGTCAAGAGTAAACAGTATCCTCCTGTTTACCTAATACCTAATTCTATTCTTAAGGATGCAATTAAACACAGTCTGCTATAGAAACACATCCATCTCCCGCTTTCCATCCTCACATTCACACATACGTGCAGAGCACACTCACGCACTCACTCACAGATGCACTCTTATCCGTTTCCTCAACAGCAGTGCCTCGGTTCACTCGGAATTAAAGGTGGAAAGAGAGTTAATTTCACAGCATTTTGGCATGTTATTAACACTCTGGGGCCGGCAAGTACGCTGCAGATGGCCTCTGCCTTGGTGTTTTTTTATTAGGGTTGATATATTATTAGCTGCTTGCTTAAGTGTGACGGAATCATTAGCGGGGAGAAAATAAGCCAATGATACTTTTCTCCATGCCTTTATGTGCTGTTATTGTCCATGAAGTATGGATTATTGTCCGCCCAACTTATCTTCTATTTTTACTCTCATATATTATTCCATGGTGGGGATGTGCAATATGGATAAAATCTTCGGTCAACGTATACATTTGTGCTGCTCGATTATGTCAAAAATCATCTATCAAAAAATCTCATAATAAACTTCTGTGTTCACCGGAAACTTACAGTTTCTGCTTGATTGTTTTGATTATTTTCAAAATAAAACTTCCAATGTGGGTTTACTTAGTTTTTAGATTTACTTACGAAACAAAACTACATGGTTAGGCTTAGGCAACAAAAAGACTTTGGTTAGGTTCAGGAAAAGATCACGGTTTGGGTAAAAATAATATGTTTCTTATGTAAAATGTGTCTGTTTGTTACATAACTGGTGTTTGTTAAGTACATAAGTGTATGTCCGCGACACTACACGCAGCAACGTGGCTTCTACAGTAACTCTCCCGGACGGGTGAACTGGGGACTCAGTTGTCTTTGGTGCTCCATACACTGCAGCTGGCACACAGCTGCATTCGAGGCACAAATCTTGTCAGTTATCGGTAAATATTCGGTTAACAAGGGTCGGTTATTGGTTAAAAAACTTTTTTCCAAATTAGCATCCCTATTCGGAGGCATTCTGTTTTCGGGTTGTCCGTCCATCCGTACGGTCCTTTCTCGTGAACACAATACCTCAGGAACGCCGGAGGGAATTTCTTCAAATTTGGCACAAACTTCCACTTAGACTCAAGGATGAACTGATTCGATTTTGGTGGTCAAAAGGTCAAAAGTCAAGGTCACTGTGATCTCACAAAACACGTTTTTTGGCCATAACTCAAGAATTCTTATGCTAATTACAAGAATTTCACAGAAATGTCTAATAGGATAAAGCTAGAATTACCGCCTTGTGGTTGTAGGCCTCCGTCAACCGGTATTTATATGCAGTTTACATCCATGTCCGTCCCAAATGTCATCATTTCTCCATTTCATCCTCTTAGACATTTGTGTGAAATTGTCATAATTAGTGTTTTGAGAGGCCACAGTGACCTCGACCTCTAGTCAAATCAAATCTAATCAGTTCATCCTCGAGTCCAAGTGGACATTTGTGCCAAATTTGAAGAAATTACCTCCAGGCGTTCCTGAGATATCACATTCACAAGAACGGACTGGACAGACAACCCAAATAACATAATGCCTCAGGCCACAGCTGTCGCGGATGCATAATGATGAAGTGATGACATTTTGGACAGACATGCATGTAAACTGCAACTTTACTGGTTGGCGGAGGCATACAACCGCAATGTGGTAATTTTTAATTTTTTAAATTTTTATTAAATGACCATGATCGTCCCCAAACCTTGAACATGTGATTATTATTGTCACCATGACGATGAAGGTCCCCTAACCGTAACAAAGAACGTGTTTTAACCCAAACCATGATCTTTCCCTGACCAAGCTGTTTCAGTGCCTAAACCTACAGCTGTGTCGGATCATAAAACAGTTATAGTAACGGCTTTGGGTGGCAGAGAACAAATGATGTCATCCTGCGGATAATAAGAGCATCAGATCAGGAAACACATCTGTCATTCTAGAGGCTATGGACAAAAAACATATATTGTTGAATTACTGAAACAATCTAAGATGTGGCCAGCAATGTAGAGGCCTGAAACCAGGGAACCAGACTTCCTCTTACCTTTGAACTGTTGCTAATGAAGTGTGCACATATTTTCTGTGTTTCAGAGCATTATGAAGATTAAGTCCCGATGATATTTTGTGTTTAATGTGATGATTTTATGGCAGTATATCTCAGAGCGTGTGTTCATAGACATTTGTGCAGTAAAGTTATCTCTATGTGTTTGTCTGCCTGTCTCACTGTTTCTCAGAACGACACACACACCAAACCATGTTCACACACCCCGTGCTCCTCTCCTCCTCCTGGTCCATCCAATGTTAGGAATCAGGGGCTAAGCTTTGCTCCGGTGGCTGGGCTCTGGGGAGCTGCTGGTCTACCCTGTAGACAGCCACATCAGATCTTATTCCCAGCACAGGAACACAATCATACAGGGAGAGGAAGAGCGAGCTCCATCTGTGGAATACTGATGCAGGAACGGGGCATCAGCAAGACGAGCTCAGAGGTTCGAGGAACGCGAAGGCCAGGGAATGAATTCTTAAAGATACAGTCTGCAGGATTTAGTGATGGTCTTGGAGGAATCAGAAGAATAGCGAGAATACTGGAGGGTGGAATGCGTGTGTGTGTGTGTGTGTGTGTGTGTGTGTGTGTGAAGAAGTTAAAGGGGAAATCAATGGAGAATTGAAAATGACCTTTAGGTTGTTGTTGTTGTTTGCAAAAGTTCTATTTTCCTTAAGAAAACTCAGTTGAAAAGTTTGGAGTTGAGGACTTTCAAGGTAAGAAAAAAGATTTGACATTAAAATGTGTTTCCTGACATAGCTGAAGATAGACACTATTAACCTCAGCCTGTTTTCATTCCCAGGGCGTCAAATACCGAGGCTTTATCATGGCCATCGGTGTTCAATACAGCTGCACAAGGCGGCCCTTAGCACAGGTATGAAATGCCCCGGGCATTACATTAACTACAATGTAAACCCATCCGCGGCAACAGTAAACGCTCCGAGAAAGTACGCCGGAAGGGGAGGTGGATGGGTCCAATAGTGGTTTTGTTGCCTAATCCTGAAGTGACGCCAATGGTAACTATAGTGGTTTTGATGCCGAAAATAAAGTGACGCCAAGAGGCGCGACAATGCAGCGGCATGTGACAAGTTGGGATGAAAGCGGGTTGATGAAATTTTGTACAAACATTCATGGTCTCCAGAGGATGAACCCTACTGACTTTAGCTATCCCTGGACTTTCCCTATAGTGCCACACTGAAGCTGACATTTTTTTAATTTAAGGGAAATGTCTCAACAACTATTGCATGGATTGCCATTCAATTTGGAACAGGCAATCATGGTGCCCAAGCATGACTCTTAATTACATTGGCGACCCCTTAACTTAACGAGCGCCACCAGCAGGTAAATATTTTCAATTGATAAATTCAATTGCTCAAAACACCACTGTGCCTAAGTACAGACTCACAGACTCTTTGCCTTGTCGTGTCTAGAACATAGACTGTATATAAAAAGAGGACGAAGTCACAGTGACGTTGGTTTGTGGACCGCCTTTTTGAAACCTCGAGTTTGCTTGGATTTTGGCTGACGCCATCTTAGCTTTTTTCAACCAGAGGTGATACTAGCGGGTGGAGCTAAGTATAACCGAATGCTGAATAAGATATTTTTAGGCGATCAAAATGTTACAATTAACTTTCATGAACTGAAAACACACGGTGAAAGGGTTAAAGTTGTAAGATGAAAACACGGACAACATCCAGACGGGACAACGCCGTGGTGGCAACCTGTCTATCACAAGGTAGCCACGCCCTAAAGCATCCCCTGCTTTATGGTCTATTTGACACTAAATGGAACCATAATTTACTAAATGAACATCATGCTGTATTGAAGAAGACTTGAAACTAGCAATTAAGACCATAAACTCATGTTTACAATGTTTACTGAGGTAATAAATCAAGTGAGAAATAGTATTTTTGCAACCAGAGGAGTCGCCCCCTGCTGGCTGTTAGAAAGAATGAAATGCTTCTGCATTGGATTCACTTTTCAGACCCCAGAGGTTGCCCAATTATAATACCATACAACAAGATGTTCATTGACACACAAACATTGGCTCATTAAAAAGATGCCTTCTTAATTTGGCTGTATGATATTTTGAGGAATGTATAAACGTTGGTGGAATGATAATGGACCATTTCCTGTCCCTGAAATATGAGTTTAATATGAAATATGAACTCCGACTTTTCCTTCAACTGGTACTATACAGTCACTCTAAAATCCTATATGGAATTAGCCTAAAGGATAGTAGAGGAAGACTTGTGGCCGGAAAGAAGCCAGTTCAGATCGAGACCATCTGGAAGCCCGAGAAGAGGAACTGAATAAGAAGCACACTCTCCACAGCTGACATTAATAACCCCCATTTGCTCCCGAGGAGCTATTCAGAGGCCAAAAGTAGAAGTCTGGTTGTGCTGAGCAGCTCGAAAAAAATTTAAAATGTATAACTGTGCAAGTGAAAATCAGGTTACAGCTGAAAAAAGGCAAGTCATGCTGGGAAATCGTCCCTGAGTAAATAAACATTTTGAAATAGTGTAGTTCATTTTTGCTTGTATTACCCCACTAGGATTTCTCCAAGAGTCTGTTTATGTCTCCCGTTTCAGGTTATTGGAATAGCTCATGCAGACTAGAGAGCAGTCAAAACACTGCAAGCCATTTTAGGTTGAATTACAGTATTATTCTCATCTAATAGCTGGCTTAAAACGCTAATCATGCATGCTAATTCCTGGTTTAGTGTGCCTATGGATTAGAAGCCCATGTAATGTACAGTTAATCCCATACACACTGCACTGAAAATCCGCCTAGAAGCGTTTCTCATCATCAAAAATGTTCCCTCTAATTATGTCTCCTGAGAGACGCTCGACTCCCACTTGAGATGAGTTCGCCCATGCAGCATTCTCAGGTTCACATGCACGTGGAATACAGAATATGTGCCCTTGATCAAGCTCCCAGCTATTGCCTTTTTATCCAGATCCATAGATTGGAATTGATGGGACGCTCTAATGCATATTAATGCGGCTGGTAATAGAATTTAATCCCTCCACAAGGCAGAATATCTCTATCTTTCTATTCCCTCTCATATCGTTAATAATCAGTTCTGCCTCCCGCCCCTATACAGTCACATTCAATAACCAGTCGGCCTCTTTAGAGTTCAGTAGAGATATTCAAGAGCAATTTCCCAAACTGTGCTATCATTGACTTCACAAACAATAGCCCAAATCAGATTTAATGTGACTCCCCTTCTGTGTGTTCTTCTGTGCTTTGCTGAAATATTAATAACCTATTAATTATCGTAGAAAGTTGGGGGAATAGCGAGGGGTGAGAGACGGAGGGATTGAGGCCACACAGATCTGAAAGAATACAAAGAGAAGTGGAAAACAAGACTGGAATTGGCTTCGTACTCGCCAACCCTGCAAATCCTCCTCAGAGACTCGTGATTGTTCTGCCCCTTTCAAAGCATCCGCCTGTGGTCTCATTGCTGACTTTCTCTCCTAGTTTGATCGAATCTACAAATAAGCCCGCTATATTACTGCTTCTGATATTAGCAGACTGTATTAGGACCCAGCAGGCTTTCGAAAGTGACTCATTTTGGAACGAATTTTCTGCCTTCATTGGAAACTAGGTATAAAGTTACACTTAACTTAGTCAAGTTCAAGTTTGATGTAAAATTTAAAGGTGCTCTATATGATATTCAGATTATTAATATAGCAGCAAACAACTATTTGCTGTGTGAAGATATAGAGGAGTAATATCTACCTGAGCAGAGAATGAAGTCGTTTTACCTTCTATGTGTGTTGTAATCCGAGTTTCTCTGTGCTTCGTTGACATAGCCGAGCCGGCCGCACATGCCTTTAGTACATGTTAGTGCATGTGAGCGTGCCCCACTGGCTAGCTCACAGCCGCCACTCTGCACTGCGCTCATACTGCGGTAACAGTTGATAACGCCATCCCATCCGACTGCTTCGTTGCGGAAGCGTAGCACCCGCCCTTCGGTTCCCCTCCAGGTTAACACTGTTAGCTCTGTCAGCACTGTTGCCGTTGTTTTAAATGTTAGCGCTGTTAGCACCGTAAGCCATCGCCATGTTGAGAGCCATGCGGAGGCAATAAAAAATGCTCACAATCGCGCAATTAGCCCAAGAACGTCATAAAATGACTCTGCAAAATCTCAGATTACGTTCAATGCCAAACTTTTGCTGAGTGCAATTTAAGTCTGCATGTTGGCTAATTAGCAAATGTTAGCATGCTAACATGCTAGACCAAGCATGGTAAACATTACTCCTGCTAAAAATGAGCATGTTAGCATTGTCATTGTGACCGTGTTAGCATTATGCTAGACCAAAGCCCGGCAGTAGGCTACAGCTTCACAGAGCTGCTAGCATGGCTGTTGCGTTACAATTCAAGGTTAGAAAAGATTGGTTAAGGTTAAGCAACAAATACACTTAATATAATGTTATGGTATAGGGAAATACCATGGTTTATGATTTATGAAATTGCTATCGTTGATTGCGGGTATATATAAATATATACACAAATATTAGGGATGTGCATTCCAGGCAAAAATACTATTTGAAAAATCACTGGGAATTAGTTGGTTATTATTCGAAAATAGCCTCATGCAAAACAGAAGTTGAGGTAAAACATGATGTGTCATCAAAGTCTACATGAGCCAGCAGTATGTGGATTATATTTGTATTAAAATACTTCTTACAAGTGGACCAGATCTCACAGGACATTTTCCCCTGCTGAGCTACAATGTGCAGGTGTTAGTGCTGCTAACAGAGACAGCCCAACAGCACTGGCACTATTTACTGTGGATGCAGTATGCCCTTCTGGTTACCATGCAACTGTTGAAAAGGAAACTTTGGAAACTCTCTGGAAAAACAAATCATCTCCTTCAGGTGCAGATATTTCTTTTCACTTTGCGGCACTGATGCAATGTGAAGATAACACCTTCTCGACTTGGAGTGTACAGGGGAAGTGGCCAAAACTCACCAAAACACACTTATAACCACCTGAGGCGTACACTTTGGTAATGCAGGGAACTTGACGCAAATGTAGGAAGTTTGTATGCAAAGTTGTGGTGAAGGAAGGGAATTATATGCAATTTGAAGATGGAGTTTTTATGGATATCTATGTTGGCAGTGGAAGTATTATGCAGATTTGTGGTAAGAGAGTTTTGGTGGTGACATTGGGGTTTTCTTTATGCAAATCTGTCGTGACTCAGAGTTTTTGTCTTGCAAATTTATGGCGGCATAGAGAATGGTTATGCAAATTGGTGGTGACAAGCACATGATTTGGAAAGAAATTATTGATTTGGCCTTTAAATTTTGGAATTTATTTTCCCAGCAGGTGCTTCCATGTGCACATGCATGGTAGGGAAATAATGAAACTGTCAGCATACATGTGTGCAAGATAAATTCCTACTGCCTTTATTATCTTTGTTAGTCTGTGAAGGCTGAAGCCAAATATGCAAATATTGCACATCTAATAGGTTGCTACAGTTTATATATACAGTATATATACATAGAACATGATTATCTCTTGTTCACCTCTGGCCTTTTGTTAGATTTAATGAATTTAAATGATGTCAGCATATTCCACAAGATGTACAGTATATCGGCTATACAGAGCTCACTGATTTATATTCCTGTGGTTGCTTTAAACTCATGGATACCCTCAGTGTCCTGTTCCTACCTTGTATTCCCTGAAGTCAATGTTTGAGGGCCAGAGGAGAATGTATTGACTTCATCACTAATACATATGTATTTCCTGACATTTCACACTGCACTTTTCATTGGTTTGGATTAGTCCTAGACTGCCTTTTCTGCAAACAAACTTAAAGTGGAAGTGAAACAGTCCACCAAGTTAAGCTGGTTTACTAAATTCATTTCCACTGTAATGAAAAAATAAGCTCTGTTTCATCTTTTGTGCCATGTTGCAGTACTGTTGCAGATTATGAAATGGACTGTTTTGTCCTTGGTTTGAACATTGTAAAACTCATCATTATATCCAGGAACAATATAATAGTGTCCCCCTCTTTTGTTTTCTTCTGTCCTGTGTCTCCTCAGTCTCCGTCTTTCACGGTCTCTACCGTTGTATCTGTGTAACTCAGCCGAGCCAACCAACCTTGTGACGTCACAGGCTAAAGTTCTGCAACATGGCGGCGCTCTTGCCACGAAAGACAAAACAAGGCTTCCTTTTTCTCTTGAATGCTTACATTTTGTCATGTTTGTTACATAATAGCTGATTAGAGTGGAAATACATTAAGTAAACCAGCTTACCTCGGTCGAACGTTTCATTTCCACTTTAAATCACAAGTCAAATGTGTTTTTTTCCCACCGCACTTTTTCATAACACACAAGTTTCTTATCTCATCTCATCTCGGCCCTCTGATCTAGATAACTGATAAGCGCGGGCAAATTCTCATTTGAGATCATTTACATCATAGAAACAAATTTCATTTGATATCTATTATATCCACTATGGCTTTTAAAATAGTGCGTATGAAAAGGGTCCTCATCACAGATTATTTCAGAGTCGGAGAGACGCTGCTCTTAATCTACTGATTTGCTTCTTGTCTGTGAAGCAGCAAATGGGTGGAACAAAACACTCCGTCTACTCCTCAGGATATTACTGCTTGTAGAGCTAATCAGGTTGGAAATGATGGCTGTGTGTGTGTGTGTGTGTGTGTGTGTGCGTGTGTGTGTGTGCGCGCGGGCAAACCCTCACAAGGACATGCTCGTTTGTAAGGCCCTTATCTCCCGTCCTCATTCAACCTCATCCATGCAACACATTAACCTCCCTGTCTGTCTCTGACTCGTACATTCACGTCTAAAAAGTGCTTAGAGTATCAAAAATGCATTATGTGTACACATCGCTAAAGAGAAACAAGCTTCATTTGCACACTGATAAGTTTACCTTAATGTATGAACATCGCCACGGGTTTCCTCAGATGTTCTTTCAGGCTAACGAGCATCATAAACCCGTCCCAGTTGACCACATTGGATCGGTTTATGGAGATTATAAAGGCATAGTGCCTATTATGAAGGTCATGTTAACGGTGTAGACTCAGCAGGAGTCCACATCAAAACATTAGTCTTATTGTCCAGCAGCTCTCGCTCTGAATAATCTAGCGTGACCCTATATTTCAGGACCTTGCATTTTAATTAGCATGTTCAATTATTTAGGTTTCCATTAGGGATACACCAATTGACTTTTCTTTTCCAATTTCGACGCACTCAGGGTAATGCCTCAGTGCCCTTTTTCTAAATCGATATGTAAAATCTGTAAACGTCTGTGTCGAATTGATTAAGATATTTGTGAGCTAACGTGAGGCTTACAGGGATAGTTTGGGTGTTGTATGAGGTACTTATCCATTGTCAGTGTATTAGCTACAGTAGATGGCAGTCGGCACGCCCCCAGTTTGGATAAACAGACAGTACAGAGGGTGCCGACACGGGAGCAAAGCAATGTACTGCTGTGGACGGGGACGGCAGAAAAATTAATTTTACCCACCTAAAAGAAAGGCTCACGTAAAAAAAATCCATATTTGTCTAAGTGCACGGCATATTTAGAATATTTTCACTGGTTTATCTTGATGTTAGACAGCCCTTTCCGACAGGGAACTGAACTGAAAGTGAAACTTATCTATGTTCTCTTCAAAGCCACCGGACCCCGTTGACAAACACAGTATAGACAAGTTTCACTTCCAGTTCAGTTCCCCATCAGAAAATATTCTAAATATAGCATAGCATAGTTTAGCATATAGTTTACAGTCACATGAAAAATGCTTCCCTTAGCGTAAAGCATACATGCTTCTACATCTCTTCACCAAACCGTAGCACCATCTTTTTATCCTAACCAAAACCAATGTGCTAAACACCATAGCTCCTCTGTAGTGTTTTTTTTTTTCTAAACTTCAGTTGCTAAAAGTTTATTGTTAATAACATGTAATGCCAATATATATGTCCTGCACATGTACATTAATCTGATGAATCTGAAACTGAATCTGCTAAATTGCCTCAAGTGATGTCAATTACAGTAAGTCAATTTGAAAATGAAAAAAATAGCTAGTGGAGTTAGAAAGAGATGGGTTTGCTAAAGGGTTGGGTATCGTTCAAAAAATTATGATGCCAGTGCCATTACCAGAACCCTTAAAGTGATATCGACTTTTGAAAGGCTAAACGGCAACAATTATGGATTGAAGCAGAATATTTTGTTAGATAAAAACATTTTGAACATTTTAATTTTGGAAATGATTATACTATATATCTTTTTTTCAATAAATGTTGACTTTTGGACTTTACAATGCTGTGGAGATTGGAGCGGGATGGAGCGGGAGATAAGACGAAGCTCCAACTTTTAAAAAAATGTGCTCTGCATTCCATCGGAAATCCTTCCACTCACTTGCTCCACTCCGCTCACATGCTCTGACAAATACTAATTTTTTTTCAAGATCTGGCCACAAAAAGGATCGATTGCAGGTATCATTTGACTGGAGAAACATCATTGAAGTTTCGATACTATTTGGTACTGGATTATTTTACCAATACCCAACCCTAGTTTACCAGATCTTGCTCTGTAGCTCGCTCCTCATCTCTGCTTGAGCCTAGGATCGATTACATTAGCCACTACTAGCATTACACACCACAGGAGTTGAGTTGCATTGTGGGTAATCTAGCCACCAGGTTCTGACGAGGAGGAAGAATGTGTGGAATAACAAAGAAGTTATCTCTGGTTCTGTTGCATCAATTTTTATAACTTTGTTTTCTGTAACTGCCCAATTCTAAATAATCAGAGGAGTACTCTTTTAAGTCTTGGTAGAAGTTTTTGGAGGTTGTCAAGGCTGCAGCTTTAACATCATGGGAATAAAGTCAACTTTTTGGTGGTCTCACTGGTGGTCTTTTAGCTTCATTATCACTAAAAGCCACCAGTCACTCTTCAAAAGAATCTTAAAACAGCCTCTGCCTGTGGTGATACTATTTTAAAGCTCACATTGTCACCGGGGAACCACCATCTCTGAGAAGCTGATGCACATTTACAGCCCCCTCCTCAGGCTGTCTGCGACGATGAGACTGACCAGGGACATTTCCCACAACGCCGTCCGATGTCAGATGCTGTATGCTAAGTGAGGACAACTTGCCAAGCTGACGTGGGTCATTTCTCAGCCACTGAGTCAGCGATATGCTCCCTTCTCTCCTTCTCACAGTCCCCTTAGTTTAGAATTTGCCTGCAAGGTAACAGCGGAACAGATCTGTGATCAGAGACTTATGACAGGGTGGCCAGGAAGTGTTTAGTACGGATTATTCACAAAAAAGGTGGTTTGTTTCAGAAGTTGTTTTTCCTAGAGGTAAGTTGTAAGTAGTTGAGAATATAAATTGAGATTTATGGGGTAGCTGATAATCAGGCAGATAAGAGGCTCGTCCAGAACACTTGTTTTTAGCCGTTAGGCGATCTTACATTTGTGATGAAGCATTTGATAGATATCCCAAGATCATGGTAAAATGGATTGAGATCAGTGGGCAACTTCGGGGTCTGAAAAGTGAAGCCAGTGCCTTACACTTGCATTTTGTCTAATAGCCAGCAGGGGGCGACTCCTCTGGTTGCAAAAAAGAAGTCTGATTGTAAAGAAGTCTATGAGAAAATGAGCCTACTTCTCACTTGATTTATAACCTCAGTAAACATTGTAAACTTGAGTTTATAGTCTCAATCTAGTTTCAAGTCTTCTTCAATACAGCATGATTTTCATTTGGGAATGGGAATTGTCTGTTTTCGTCTTAGAACTTTGACCCTTTCACAATGTGTTTTCATCTCATGCACGTTAATACTAACTAGGGCTGTCAATCGATTCAAATATTTAATCATGATTAATTGCACATTTTTTATCTGTTCAAAATGTTTCTTAAAGGGAGATTTGTCAAGTATTTAATACTCTTATTAACATGGGAGTGGGTAAATATGCTTGCTTTATGCAAATGTATGTATATATTTATTATTGGAAATCAATTAACAACACAAAACAATGACAAATATTGTCCAGAAACCCTCACAGGTACTGCATTTAGCATAAAAATATGCTCAAATCCTAACAAGACGAACTGCAGCCCAACAGGCAACAACAGCTGTCAGTGTGTCAGTGTGCTGACTTGACTGGGACTTGCCCCAAACTGCATGTGATTATCATAAAGTGGGCATGTCTGTAAAGGGGAGACTCGTGGGTACCCAGAGAACCCATTTTCATTCACATATCTGGAGGTCAGAGGTCAAGGGACCCCTTTGAAAATGGCCATGCCAGTTCACTCTTTCAAAACAATGACCCGCTAGCTGTACATTATCCTGCTTATTACACGGCTACTTACTTTTGACACAAAAATGGTCCTCCAGAGTCCGACGGCGATAGCAACGGTCTGCTATACATAGCAACGGTCTGCTATAAAGAAAAAACAGACTGTAGTACGCCGTGATTGACCAATCAGAATCGAGTATTCTACACAGCCGTTTAATAATATCGCGTTAACTTTGACAGCCCTAATATTAACATTTTGATCACTTAAAAATGTTTTATTCAGCGTTCGGTTGTTCTTTGCATCACCCTCTCATGTCACTTCTGGTTGCAAAAAAACAAGATGGTGACGGCCAAAATGCCAAACTCGAGGCTTCAAAACAGCAGTCCACCAACCAGTGGGTTACGTCACGGTAACTACATTCACTTCTTATATACAGTCTATCTGAGAAATGAAATAATGTCAGGAGGAAAGCAATGGGGGAACAGAGAAAACCAAGACAGAAAGCGTGTTACATCGTTGGCAATGTTTAAATGTAGCCTGTATGTCAAAAATGTGTCCTGTTAAATTATGTGTCTTGTTGTTGTATAAGTACTGTGTATAATGTATGACATGTTGAGTCAGTTAACTCGCTGAAAAAGCCATTTCAGTGCCGTTGTGAACCGTCGACGGGAGGTGTGAAATGAGAGGGACAGGATTTGGAAGGCAGTTGCGGGCTCATTGAGAAGGTGTTGCCTTCATGGAACATGATTTCCCAGCGAGCGGAGTTAGTAGCATGTCAGAAAGAATCACATTATTTCCAAGGTGCTACTCACAAATGAATTAGTCGGTCACGCTCGCCTCCGGTTTTTATTTCCCATTCTGTGTTTCACACATAAAGCATAGGGCTGCAACATAATTTTAAACACTTGGCCCTAAATAAATCTGTACAGTTCCTGCATTGCTTATGGGAGAGACAGTATGCATGCAGTAATAGAATAATGTTGATAGTAGGAGTGATTTTCACTATTATATAACACTCCAAATGCATTTTTCTTTTTCGGTTTAAGAGTGCATAAGTGATTCACAGAAAATGTAAAACAGGGCATCTGTCAAGGAACCACTGAGTGATAGTGTAATGCAGGTTTAGTGGCAGCCCCGGTAGCTTTAAGCATCTCAGAATAAGAAATCAGTCGTGACTGGTTAGAATGACACTAAATTGGTGCTTTCAGGCCTAGGAGTAAAACACATTAATCCACTGTCTTAACTGTCAAAACTACAGTACTGTACTCCTATCTGTGCTGGTATTTACGAGAGCTACAGATCAACCTGTTAGCGGTTACTATCGGATGTCGTTCAGACAGAGACACTGTAGGAGGAGAGATGCTTCATGACAATCTTTTCTGCACTTTTGCAACAGAAATGATTTGGGTCTGTCACAACCAACATTTAGGGCACAGCATGTATCAATCTTTGATACAGCTTTCGTACAGCTCCTTACATTATTCTGGAAAACAGGCTGCATTTGCACAAACCGCTGTTTCATCTATTTAACCATTTATTTAGATTTGCTGATGGTGGGTAGGGCTGGAGAAAAAAGTCAATACAGCATAGTTTCGTGATATTTTGCATAGCAATATTGTATCGATACATGGACGTCGAGAATCAATCTTTTATTCTATAAACTAATAACTTCTTAGCAATCCGACAGCCCAATTGCGTGCCCGACCGCTCTCCTGTCTTTCAGAGATTGTAGCTCGCACCTTAAGCTCTTCAATTCCTTAAGGGCACCAGCACCCTCGGCCAACTTTTCAGAGGTTTTAACCTATTCCAGAGATTGTAACGGACTCAGTCTTAAAGGAAACTAGGAAACCCAAGGAATAGATTGGTACCAACCATCTCATGTTACCTTGTCAGGAAGAACACTAAAGAACTCTCCAATGTTCCGCAAAATTTGGTGAGGAAAAACTGGCTTGGCCATTTTTCGAAGGAGTCCCTTGACCTCTGACCTCAACATATGTGAATGAAAACTCTGAGATGAACAGAGTGAAACTGTATCTTATTAGATCAAACAGATGTTGACAAACTGCATAATTTGCAGTTGAAAAAAGGTATATCTTATATCGCAATACTCAGTGTATCTTAAAATGTCTAAAATCGCAATAAGATCGTATCGTGATAAGATCGTATCATGGGGTCCTCAGGTGATTCCCACCCCAAATGGTGGTGGTAAATATTTGACAGATGTGTTCATTGTGTGTGTGTTTCACAAATTGGGGAGGCATTACTGAAATGATTTCCCCATCAAGGCTCAATTTAACAAGTATGTAGTTCAATAGGAAATTGGACGGTGAAAGAGAAGCTTCCTCGTTCTCCGTGGAGAGGTGCTCCATAGCACCTGCAGGGTTTGTAACATTATTCAAGGCTGGATTACCAACCGGGCAAAGAGGACAACTGCCCTGAGGCCCCACAACTCCAGGGGCACAGAGAAGCTCCAGCATTACTGTGTGTCGACTGGTTTGGCAAAAGTGAGCATGGCTCCTCGCTCACCGCTTGACCCTTACTAAAGTAGCGCCAATGGTTTTGCCCTTTTGGAACTACTCCGACTTCTAAACCCCAAAAGGCACAACTACACTACACTGACAACCATCATACCAAATGTGAAGTTCCTAAGTTAAATAGTTTCCGAGTTCTGCTCTGGAAACGCATTATGAGAAACTCACATTTTTCAGTGCTTGTGCACATCCATTTGGGTATCTGGATGCCAACCCACAAACTGCCTCGATCAGAAAACACGTGATTCAACAAGCCATACAGATGTGGCTCCCCTTCCTATGTCACATGCAGGCTCATTAGCATATATCGCCCACGGCTTGAGAACTACGTTTGTAAAGGTGCACCATATTTTTCTCACAAGCCAATCAGAGCAGACTGGTCTTTTTCAGGAGGGGGGTCTTAAAGACTCAGGTACTAAAACGGAGTGTTGCAGACAGAGGGTAAATTTGCAGGTATATACAAACAGACAGGATGAGAAAAATAATGTGTTTTTTGAACATTAAAGCATGTAAACATGCTCTAGTGAGCAAAGGAGCATGATATGTACCCTTTAAGATGGATCTTTCTTTATTACCTCATCTTGAGTCCAAGTCTTGAAAAGGGGCCCTGTGATCTTTGATTGATCTTGAATAGTTAATGTTCTGAATCATCTGAAGATCTAAGCTGAAGGAGTTTCTGTTGAATCTGCATAATTTAGTCTGATGTCGTTTGTTTTTTATTATCTCTGCTTCTTGCCAGCCCGAAGTATGTTGAAGTATGTTTCTTTTTATTAAACTTGTCTGATCTAGCAACAGTAACTAAGGGTTAGGATTGATCAATTACTTTACTAATACATTTGTACATATAGCCTAATGTGCAATATGGCATAAAATATAATATTTACGATATATATGAATTCTGGCATTATATTTCTTTGCATATGTAACCCAGATATAGATAGGTACTTATAGTTTCTGCACTGCAGCTGAGAGTCATAAAACATCACACTCTGCTTCCCCTTGCTCAAAGTAAGTGTAGGACGCTTTATAAATCATAATTAAGTGCTACTCTTACTAAATAAGCGCAATAAGTTCCGGTACGTAGTGATTTGTTACAGCTTATTAAATAATTTCAACTGTATTTAGCTCTCTAGATGTGATGAAGGGCAGTGTGAGACTCATATATTCCAGAGATAAAGATTTGTCTCATCAGTGATGTAATTCTCATACACGATGCTATACTTTATGTCACATGCTGAAATTTTCAACATTATTTTACCACAGCCGTCGAAACGTGTCGTACCACTCCCGATGTGGAGCGGTTGTAAAACAGGCTGAATAAGGAGGAATAAATTATCAGTAAGGTGCGGCGTGGGCTGGCGCCAGTCATGGCCAATCACATCAGCTCGTCTCATTCCCCTTAAAAGCAGTGTGCTCTCTCTGACAGCGTTGTTATGGATGGTGGGGAGCCTGGCTGTGCCACAGCAGGGAGAAATGGATGTCCTCATCTGGGAGGTGCAGAGTTGAAAAGGTGCAATTTTGTATCAGCTTTCAGTATCTGTTAATAATATAATACGGGCACAATCACTGGCTACATCAAGCATTATGTTCCCGCTCGGTTCGGAGCGCCCCGGCCTTGATGTTGCGACACTTTGCAGTCTCTCATCGCGGATAACACATCCAGGCCTTCCAATCTCTTTTTACCCCTGTGGAAAATCAGCCGCGTTGTTTACCTCCGGGGGCTGAGTTATATCTAACAATCATTCGTCACAGGACAGAGCGCCCTGTCTCTTTCCTTTCATCTTGCTCCAGTTTGGCCTTGAAGTACGACCTGAATGTGATGCACGCGCTCCAGTCCTCCGCAGACAAAAGCACACAACAAAACGGGCTTTTATTTTAACTCATTCTACCTCAGAGACACAAAGCATTTGGCTGTTGTGCTGCTTTTCCATTGGTTTAGTATGCATGAGGTGACGGAGCTCTGCTAACTAAGAACAGCAACTAGGAATCAGGAGGGGGGGTGATTGTTCCCTCTCACCTTTCAGCAGCTCAATTTTAAGGACATGAACCCTCTGAGACCAACTTTACTGTCTTTCAGAGGCTGTAGCAGAGTCAGTTTTAGAGTTACAGTGAAGGTAGGTGTCATATGAAACTAAAAAAACGAAGGAATCTATTGGTACCAACCATGTCATGCTAGCTTGTCGGGAAGATTACTAAATAACGCTACAAAGTTACACTCAATTTTGGCGAAGAAAAACTGGCATGGCGATTTTCAAAGGGGTCCCTTGACCTCTGACCTCAAGATATGTGAATGAAAACAGGTCTATGGGTACCCACGAGCCTCCCCTTTACAGACATGCCCACTTTTGAATGCAGTATAAATGTCATATTGCCTCCTATTCTAAAATGGTGTATTTGAGTATTTCTGCATACTGGGGTCCATATCAGTCCTTGAATTACATAAATTGGGTATCACTGTAAAGCTGAGACTCTTGTGGATCCAATGAGCCTAATTGTATTCATGTGTGATGATGTTAGTCCCCATAGTAGCCATTTCATTGTAGTGGAGACCATTTTTTAAGTTTGACCTCACTGTATGAAATGACCTGTGGTGACCTCTAGGATAATCACAGCCTCATGAAACTTTACAGCCACAAACTAGAGACCTAGAACATTCAGAGGATGGATGGCTTTCCTAGCTAGATTGACAATTAAGGGGCTCTCTGAGCAGTTTCCAGAACAGAAGTGCTTGGCATCCAATCGCGGAGGCAAGTAGCAGCGAATTGTGAATGAAAACAGCACTTCTGTTAAAATGAGAAGCTAAGAGCAGCAGAGTATGACATGACTGTCGTTGTACTGATAGAATGAGTTGTTGAAATGAACATTTGGCTGAACAGGTAAAGATGGAGGAGTTTGCAGTAACAGCAAATTAAAATGGGAGCGGATCAGAAAACAGGTATACTGGAACGTTACAAAACAACAACAACAGTGAGCATGAGGAGTAAAGGCATGTTTCTAATAGAAGCCTGCTGTAAATGAAGGTCGAGTTTTGCCTGCTTTGAGATTTTAGAGAACATGCAGAATACTTGACTGTAGACATATCTTATATCTCTTTGATCAAATCTCTTTGACCTAAATCCAGTGCTAGGACTTGAAAATACTTTACATTTAGCTTTGGCCCTATCAGTGGCAGTGAGTGCCCTGGGAAATGACTGACAGTATTATCACCCAGATTCATCACTTTTTTCTATGGTGTTCCTCAAGGTTATCGGTGTCTTAATTATTATATATGTTATTATTATTATTTTTGAGGGATTATTGATCATTTTTATTAATTTTCGAGTGGTAAAAATGGTTAAATTTAGCACCAAATCTGTGTAACAAATGGTATCAACAATTTATGAGACATAATACTTGATGGGAATGGCCATCGTATACTTCTATCATAATGTTCTTAGCCCTTATACATTTTTTAAATTTATTTTAATTATTTAATTCATTTATTAATTCATTTCTATTTCTGATTAACGACTAGAACAAGTAGACACACAGTGTCTTCATGTTCCCATAGGGATGTTAATAATTAACCGTTTAACCGTTTAACCAACATTAAGAATTTAAACCGATTAACACTATCGGTTAAACGGTTAAAAGAAATATTTATAATTAATTAAAAAGCTGAGCAAAACTCAGAGGAGCGGCTCGTGACTTAAAGGAGAAAAGCTGGTCCACCTTAACAGCCAACCTAAAGTGAGTCTGAGCCGGCGTTGCAAGATACAGGAAGTTTGTTCCGGTCTTGAGCGGAGCACAGAGCAGAGGAGTTGTAGCCGGATAAAGTTTTTTCCCAAATTAGCATCTCTAGGCTCCCAGTTTTCAGATGAAATACACCACTTCTATGTGACATACAATATACTGCTGACTATTTATCTACCCTTGAACATCCCCTGTCCCCCACCCCGAACCCTGTAAAAAAAGAGAGCAGAATGTTAAGGGGTTAAATGAAGTGCCGATGCAGAATTCAGAGGAGATAATATGGCATTTTGAATGCTTTTTTTTTTTTTTTCTTTACCCAACCCCCCACCCCCCGCTTCCCTTTTGTTAAGTGCAGCCAGAGGAGAGTTTGGCTAATGTGTGATGTCCCTAATGCGGACATAATGGGAGAACAGCGCTAATGTTGCTACGCCAACAGTGGAAAATGTCACCGTTGACACACACACTCGAGGCTTAGTAGGCCTGTAATTAGCCTAAACACAAGGAGGACTACGCCACAGAGGAGAGACACGAGGAGGGAGCGTGTTGCAATGTGACAAAAAAAGCAGAGAATGAGAAATTTACGCCGAGACCCGTTTCCGGCTCCTCGAGCTGCGAACGCCGCTCGGCTCTTTTGTCAATCAAAGACTCAACGAACAAAAGATGACTCATCAATTCGCCACACCAAATTACCCCTCGCTCTTTTGTAACCTCTCCCCTCCTCCTCATTCCACATTAACCCAAATTGCCTCAGCCTTGCAGTTCAACATGAACCCAAATGACAAGCAGCGGCGCACACAGCCTCTTTTTCCAACTCATTTCACATTCAGCCAAGGAAATTAGATCAGGACAGTGGTTTTTTGACATTATTGTACCCTGGTAATCAACACAGCAATTAGGTGGTGAAAATTAATTTAGAAGAGGGGGAGAAAAAAAAAGGGCCTCCATTCAGATTTAAGACCCTGGAGCAGATTGTGGTTGTGATGGTATTCTAACTGGCCGGGTGTTAGGCGGCACATCGCCACCGGGAGGTGCTCTTTCACACGCTGTCCCTCGCGCACAGTGGCAGCGGAGTAATGCTGATTGATGTGCAGAGGCTTGGCCCTCTCTCAGCTGCTGGCGCTGGTAATTGCCTCCATCCTCCTCCCAATGCGAAAGGAGCACAGTGAGAGAAAGAGAACATGTTCCCATGCTCAGCCTTTCCAGCAGGACAGCACTCTTCCCCCCGAAAATCCCCTCCAGAAACACTCACAGAAATATTCTGCAGCCATCCACACTGGAGTTTGACATTTGCTTCCAAATCTGACAGGACCTGACAGGAACTGATGAGCGGAGTCAGGCTGGGCTAAATTTCACACTTTTCTTGCCAGGGTTTGGTGCGGGGCCTGGCGGGGCCCACTGGCCTCAGGTGTGGGGGAGAATTTCAACAGACATTTGTTTGGGCTCACAGAGGTAAAAAACTTGAATTCCGAGGCCAACGTCGGGCTTTGATCTGTCCGAATAATGCAGTTAATGAGGAAAAATGAGTTTTGATGTGCCTCGTTGAATATGTTGAGCCCGAGAGGGACAGGAATTAAAGCGGCAGTAGGTAGAACGTTTTTGGCATCATTGGAGCAAAAATTCCATAATAACCTTTCAGCATATTGTAATTCAAGTGATCTGAGAGATAACTACACTCCTGCACCTCCTCATGGCTCTGTTTTCAGGGTTAAGAAAAATCTAGCCCGTGACGGGAGACTTTGGCCAATCACAGGTCATTTCAGAGAGAGAGAGCTTTCCTATTGGCTGTTCATTCAACGGAGGCAGCTCTCAATCACTCGTGAACTCCGATCAAATGGTCAAACTAGGCAGCGCTGATCAAATATGAATTAATATTTCTGTTACTGTAATGCCTATTTGTCGCCTCAAATGTTTTCAGAAACATCTTGTAGTGTACTGTTTAGCTGTAAAATGAGACGACTGACTGATTGCTCGCCATGGAAGGAGTTTTGGTCCGGCTGCTCTGTGTGGAGGGAGTCAGTGGCAGACTTGCGTATTCTGGATGGTGAGTTTTAAGATGGGAGCGGAGATTTGTGGCGTTTCCATCTTTAGTCCCGACTTGTTTATCACACAGTTTACAAATCACTTCGTTCGTTCGTGTTATCTGGCTCTCCTTTTTTCGTTTGGTTTGAAACCAAAGAATCGCCAATGACCCCTTTTCACCTCCTCAAACAATTGTGCAGGAGACCAGAGAAAAAGCTAGTAAGAAAATAACTGGAGACTTTTCTTGTGAAGAATATAGGAAATGAAATGTGTTTATCACCGTTTACAGCCGCTTCTTTGAGAAGCGTGGAACTGTTGTAATGGAGACGTAAATCCCTGCCGCGCTGGGCTGACGCACCGAGTCATGTATGGAAAAATCCTACAAGACACGTGAACTTGTCTTGTGTCTTGAGGAGTTGTAGCATTTCTTCACTGACAGATTACCTGTCTGGTGCGCTACTGTCAGGATATAGCCAACGTTTTATGAAAAAAAAACACGTTCACAAGTCACTTTGTCCAACTGTAACAGAGAGCCAATCCTTTGATGCCTTTTCAAAACAAAGTTAGGAATAAAGACTGTCTATTACAGAGACAGCTGGTGTTACAAACACATAAGAATGCGAAGCACCTGTGCGATAATGGAGTTTTTGTCATGAGTGACATGGCCAAAATCTTCTATCACGATATAGGTCATTTCATATCTCGGTAACGATATATATCACAATAACGATATAGATCTCGATAACGATATACATCAAGATATATCATGTTTTCTGGTAATTCAATAAATGAATAATCTATATGAAATGACCACCTATTTCTGTATACACATGTGTGAATTAAATACGTGACAAATGAAATGTATCGGAGTATTTTCTTATTTTCATAACTTGAGTGCAAAATTAACATAACAGACACTTTATATCTTTTTGATGATATATATTGTCATATCCCAGCCCTATCTGACAGTTGTATTTGCTAGTTAATTTTCAGATAAAGATTGTATTTACAAAAAATATAATGAAAAAGATGCAACGCTATAAATAAAACCAGCCCAAAGTGTCAACAACATCATCACCCTAAGTGGATGAGAGTATTAAATGCCCTTTGTGTGCGTCAAGTGGGAAAGCAAATAGGTTTTTGACCAGAATGAAAATGTTGTTTTGAAAGGCTAAATGCCAACAAATATGGGTTGAAGCAGAATATTTCATTAGATTTTGCTACTGTGTAGCAAAAAATAAATCTTTTTAAATCGTTTTATATACAGATGTTTATATAAATTATCAAGTAAGTGTGTTATTATGATTTTAGTTATACAGTACATGAGCAAATCTAGATTTGTCATCCTCAGATCAGAAAAATCCTGGCGCACCCACTCTGATGTTTTGCGCCGCCCTAAGGGAGGAACCACTGGCTTATAGTGACCGATATTGCCTATTTAATGGCCTGATAACTGTCAAATGGAGTTGGTTTTGCTATCTTTACTTAAGTATTTGGGCTTTTGGAGTACTTCCACCACTGGATTTTGGCATAAATCAGACAATATGAAAGCAAGAAGGAGGGCTGCACTGGGAAACAGCCAGTCTTCTAAACTGTTTGATGAACAATAAGAGCAGGAATGTAGGAGTGGAGTGGAGCAGAACTCTGAATGACAGTGAATCCTTTGTTTTGGGGAAAATCTGTTCCTGGTGAGCAGCTGAGTGGTGAACACAACCCAAGAAGATGGTTTAAATTTACTTTGCAGACCAGTTGAAACCATGGCCCCTTTTTCACACCCATAAGTACACATGGCCAAACGATTTAAAGAGGCGGCGTAGACTTTCAGATTATTGGTTTTGGAAATTTTGCAAAGCTGATCAGACACACCACCTCCAGGCTGACCGCTAGGGAGCAGCTTCCTAACGCTGAGTGACGTCCCAAACAACACGTCGTTTGAATCATGTAGCGGCTTTAAATCAGGAGCGTGGCACCACCGGTCACCTGGCACTCCTCTTGATTTACAGATGACGGTTTTACTGCCCAGCACTCGCCATCATTATGCAGGCATGGGAGCAGATACATGTGCGCAATGCCTACATACACAAAACACAGCCTCGGGAGTCCACAGGGCCCCCTGCCAAACAAAGCAGAACACCAACAAAGAGAGCATGCACAGAATATCAGAGAGAGGAGGAAAAGGACAAAGAGGGAGGAGGAGGAGGAGGAGGAAGGAGTAGATGGTGGTAACATCACAAAACGTGTTCCTCTCTGCCTCACAGGTTTTGATAGGAGGGCATGAAGACATGGGGGAGTTGTGACAAAGTGGACAGCAGACTTCCTGACTCTTTTCCTTGGGTTGTTGACAACATGAAAGCAAACACACACACAATCACCAAGTTTTTCGGACAAACTGGAACCACATTGCAACGCTCTCGAGCAAGGTGTTAAATCCCTGCCAGGTGACCTCTGACCTCAGGAGGCAGGGTTAGCTCAGCCCGTTCGCCTGAAAAGGCATATGAATGACACGTGCCAGGTGTTTGGCTTGCAATAAAAACACCTTTCTTGCTTTTGGCATGTCATTTGTACGCCTTGTAGTCTGTACTGACCGCAATGTAAACGCACCCGCACAAAAATGCTACAGTTAGAGTTAGGGACGTAGAATAAAACGCAAGAAAGACCGCTTATGGTGGGCGGATGGTGAGGTGGATGGGTCCAACAAACAGGTGTCGAAGTGTTTTATGTACTTATGTTACGTTGTTTCAGTACATATTTTACTTAGTTTACATACTTACTTTGATCACAACCATGATGTTTGTCCTGAACCTAACTAAGTGGTTTTGTTGCCTAAACCTAGCTGCGGACGCTACCATAGTTTTGTTGCGTGGCGTACAAATGACACGTGAAAAGCCTAAAATGCGTCCTCATGACATGCGTGCTGTTTATATGCCTTCCTGTGGTTAGCTAGTTAGCAAAATGTCTTGCATACTACGTAGCAGTGGCGGCTGGTGGATTTTTTTTTGGGTAGGGCCAATCAATTTCAACAAACATCCTAGTACGATTCAATGCAAAAAAAGGTATCAAAAACGCATTACTACTTTGCAGTTACATTTTTATCATTTATTCCAACACTGACATAAGGACATCTTATTCATACAATTCAGTATGTTAATATAACATACGACAGATCATTTATAAAGGAAATGGGCTGTGAGAGAAGAGAAGTGGAGAGAAGCGAGAGACGAGAAGACAAGATCACGCGAGAACTGACATGAGCCCTGACGAGAACAGAGAGAGACACACGTGAACGTGCGCGCGCACACCATGGGCCAAATCAGTTTGGCCCTCCCGGAAGTCTTTTTTACGGCGCTGATTGGATGAATTGTATGTCATTCATGCTTGTAATCATATATCTTTAATCAGTGATTGGCTGTACTGCTTATTAGACCCGCCTTCCTTGGGCCAAATCCATTTGGCCCCAGAAAGTGCACGTGCAGCAGAGCAGCTGAGAGGTGCACTAGCAGAGAGTTCAAGGAGGAAAGCAGATATCTGGCGCAGTTATCCTATTTTACAAATATTACGGGTATATTCCATAGGTCAAAAACACACATATTGACAATTTTTAGAATTTTTATAATTAATCATTTTATAATTTTTTTTTTTTTGGTGGCTCAAGGTGGGTGGGGCCAGGCCCCGTGGCCCTCTATTGGCCGGCCGCCACTGCTACGTAGTATTCTTTTGTAGCTGTTTGCGCTCACCTGTAACTTGAAAACCATTTATACTACATATACCGTTCACATATTGAAAAGTGCCTAATTTTATGTAGTTTCCTGTGTTTTCACAAAATGTGAATACATTTGCATATTTATTGAGCTATTCCTTAAAAACGTGATTTCTTAAAAACAAGTTCATCCATGTTTCTCCTCCTACAGTTTTAATGTGACCAACTAGGGCAGTGAAGGTTAACACGATAATAACGAGGTATTGCAAATTTGTTTTAACGCCACTAATTTCTTAAATGATAATCTTATGTGGTTTGGGGCAAGTCATAGTCAAGTCAGCACACTGACACACTGAGAGCTGTTGTTACCTGTTGGGCTGCAGTTTGCCATGTTATGATTTGAGCATATTTTTTATGCTAAATGCAGTACCTGTGAGGGTTTCTGGACAATATTTGTCATCGTTTTGTGTTGTTAATTGATTTCCAATAATAAATATATACATACATTTGCATAAAGCAAGCATATTGTCCACTCCCATGTTGATACGAGTATTAAATACCCTAACCCTAATCCTACTACCAACATGATTAATTTGTCAAATTATGTGTAATTCTTTTCAGATTTCTGTACAGTACAAATTCCAATAATATTCTAAAAATCAGTATTACACACTGATCAACTGTGCAAAACCTCTTTATGACATTTACCAATTTTGAGTTTTTGTAAGTTATATATTGCCTTATATGGAGGCCTATATTTAGTTCCATTCTATTCTATAGTCAGCACTTGTATACAGCACAAACTATTTTAAAAAAGCTCACTATTGCACACTGACAAACTGTGTACAAGGATATTACAATGACGTGTACAATTTATGAGTTTTATATTGCATTAAAGTATATGGAGGCACATTCAGTCACCTTGCATTTATAGCTCAGCACCTGTGTACGACACAAACCCGGTTCCATATTTCATAAAAGTCATTATAGCATGCTGATTAGCTGTGACTAAGCTCATCATGATGACACAAACCATAATGCATTGCAGCCCAATGCTGAGGTGTTTTAAAAATTCCACTTCCTCACACTGCATCTATAACTCAGCTAAGATAAGATGAATGTGTTTTTCTATGATTATAAAGTCATCCAAAAAAATGCAGCAATGCACATAGTCAAAAACATTAATTTTGTTTGTTCTTGATGTTTGTTACACAGAACCATCTGAGAAGCCGTCATTGGAAACTGTTTGGAAAAGGGCACGCACTTTCAAAAAAATACTTGGCAGGTGATTGGATGAATCATCTGTCAATCAAACTCTTGCCGAAGCCAAGCAGGAGAAGAGCAAAAACATCTTTTCCAATGAAAAAAGCATTGAGTGCCGTACCTCGCTCTTCTTTCAATGAAGAAATACTTTCTATTTCTGATATAACTGATGCTATTGCAGAAGCTACGCTAACCTCTTCAGGAGCCACCATTGTTGTTTAGATCGAAAAGTTGCGTCTCTGTGTCGTCTCACACACACCTAATAAGCCACACCCGTAGCTGAAAGTAGCTCCCCAAAGGATGCCGATTGGTCCGTTATCTGGCTTGCGGCACAAAAACACATTACTTTAATCCTGAAAAGATGGGTTTTCGTGTGATATGTAATCCTGCTATTCTCGCGTCATCTTGTGACTTTACAAAAATCCAGCTGCCGTGCAAGGTAAGCCACCTCTTAGACGATTATTCGACTAATCGGTCATTTTGGTCTTAGTCGACTAAGACAGTGATTCAGTGGTCCGGGTGCCCCACTATGAGAAATAATAAATAATTAGCTATAAATTATAAAATCGTACTGTATCATTAAGAAGTACATATCTACAAATGGGGACCATTTGCACCAATAAAACAAGCATATGTTGTCCATTACTACCAACCATGTTCACTTTGGGTCAATAGAAACTCATGAAATCAGTCACTTCACTCAGGGGGCAACGAACCATTCCTGCTGCTGCTTAGATTATTAGCAAGCTAATTAGCTGGCGAGTACGGAGAAATATTTGAGTCAGTCCACATCGTCAAGTAACGCTAAGCCCAAACTAGCTAAATTGAGAAAATATGACGACAGCTATATTGAGCGACAGCAAAACAAAATGGTGTTAACATGATTCAAAATGTGTTTCTGTTTATCACTATAAAACAGGTCCGAAGTATATAATATTGTAATATAAATAGTTCCAATGGCATAGAAGAGTACCAATGGTAGTAAGCATTATGCCTAATCAATGTTACAATTATCATTTATGAGGGGGTCCTTGGAAAATGTTCTCCCCTTTAAGGGGTCCCTGGCCCCAAAAAGTCTGAGAGCCCCATAACTAAGAAATTCCTTTTTCCAATCAATTTGTTTTATGTTCCGGAAAACATTTACAATATTCTAATAGTGGCATTGTAAACACAAGCACTTTAGAGTTTTAAAAACAGTTTCAGCTCCTTAAATCGACCAAATTAATTCCTGTAGCGGTGTGAATTTTTTCAATCACGTCGGCCCTGATTATGGAAATGGTTCATTATTCATTGAAATGTTTTAAATGTGAGTGTGTGTGCTGAAAAGCTATTGAAATGCTAATGTTCCTATTAAATTCAGTTGACTCATACAGTACGTTACTGCATTCCCTGAGACGTGTGAGGCTTTCATCTGCAGAAAAAAAGGCAGAACAGATTCGTGAAAATCGATATCTGACTCTCTGATAATGTGGCTTTGGTCGGCATTGTCAATTCCAACTTTGTGAACGTTTCCCCGTAATGAGTGTCCTGTGGGGTTTTCGCATTTAATACACTTCACACAATTGATCACACCACAACAAAACTCACTGAATAGGATTACTTGATTTCTTGTCTGTCTGCAAACACAACAGTAAAGCAGCACGCCATTCCTGTCAGCCGTTTCCAGCGGCTCGCCAAAGGTGGTCATTATAATCAGTCCCACTGTTTTTCCAAGGTGACCTCTGAACAGCAACGGTGGACAATATGCCTGTTATTTCATCTGATAATATGGTTAATATACACCACACCACTTCTAATCTAAAAAACCCTTTTTAACAGCTAGCATCAGTTTCTTTGATTGAGTGTATTATTGGTGTTAGTGACTTCTGCCTCAGTTCTTTACTACTTCAGGGACTTTCTACAAACTCCCATTTAAGCCGCATTTTTTTTTGTATTAACAATGGATTAATCTGACTCACCGAATGTAGACTGTGGGTATAAACCTGCTATTGGCCACCTATTTCAGCCGGCATTCTCCTCTCCTTCCGCTATCGATTTTGCAAGGGCACCGTATAGCTGCATCCTGTGCTCAGCGCCGCCCAAGACGATTGTGACTGACGCAACATCACTGTCCTTATCGGTGCCATTTCCTGCAGGGACATTTACATATTTTGAACTGCTGGCAGGTGTTCACTAACGCCAAAACACACCAGTGACCGTAATGTGTGGCAAACTGTCAAGGTCCTCCTAATTCGTAAGGATCAATATCATAAACTAACTTCAATTTTGTAATATATCGCCCCTTTGCTTCTGTCAGCTTCTCTTTATATGGGCATTTTTCTTTCGCACATACTTTATACATTTCTGATGATGAACGATGAACGACAGATGAATAGACCGCTGACAGATAACGACTATACCATAGCTCAGTACGCTACCCCTCCAAAAGTGGCGATCTAGTTCTTTCGGTCATGACCCAGCCCTCATGACCATAGGTGAGAGTAGGAACAAAGATTGACCGGTAGATCGAGAGCTTTGCCTTCCGGCTCAGCTCTCTTTTCGTCACAACGGTGCGGTAAAGCGAATGCAATACCGCCTCTGCTGCTCCGATTCTCCGGCCAATCTCACGTGCCATAGTCCCCTCGCTCGCGAACAAGACCCTGAGGTACTTGAACTCCTTCACTTGGGGGTAAGGACTCATTCCCTACCCGGAGTAGGCAATCCATCGGTTTCCTGCTGAGAACCATGGCCTCAGATTTAGAGGTGCTGATCCTCATCCCGGGCCGCTTCACACTTGGCTGCGAACCGATCCAGCGAGTGCTGGAGGTGCCAACATATCCCCAAGAATCCATGAACCTAACTAGCTATTTTCCAAACTACTGCTTCGAAGGTTTAACCTCCGGGCCCGAAAGGAAACGTGTGTCATTGTTGTGTTGCTCTATGTTCTGTTGTGCGAGAAATTGTCTCTCTCATCAACAATGGATTTCTTTCTGTGTAATTGTTAGCCTTTAGTGAAATAGTTGAGTCTAAATGCTAATGCCTAATGCTCAGGGTTTCCCACTTAAGTGTTTCAGTACCAATGTTTTGGAATACTTTTTATTTTAGACTAAATCTTCTGCTATTACCACACAACATCATGCCAACCACATTTGGCTAGCTGACCACTAAACTGAAAGCTACTGTGCATGAATTGACAAAAGAAATATCACTTCACCAGGCCTCTTGGCTATGCCTCCTTCTTGCTCTAAAACTCAATCCTTCCTTCCTTCTTCCTCCCTCTCATCCTCCCTTTCGGGGTCTGAGCTATGTTCCAGCTAAACAATATAATCCCGTAATGTGATCAGAGGCAGTTCATTTTTAATTACAACATACGAGGGTTCTGGTTCGAGCCATGACATCATCCTTCTTCAAAGTGCGCTCTGAAGACTTCACAGAGGCGGGAAGCTGGGTCTCCCCGAAATAGCAAAACAATAACCCTCAGAAAGGATTAGATGACACCAAGAAGCAATCTGGCGCTGATCAAGTGAATTCCATCAAAAGTTTGCAACAATAGTCTCACATGCACAAAAACACACACACACACACACACACACACACACACATACATAGACTTGCGGTGTGTTTTTGAGCGCAGACCCCAGGAGCAAAAACCTGGCCTTGTGAAAGGTTGTGCGACAGGAAACACTGGATCACAGAAACCTTTCTTTCATCTTTCCTCTCCTCCTTTCTTCTTCCCCCCCAAATAAACAATGGCGGTAGGGTAATGAGGCCCCTGGGTGTTCTGAGGACATGAGATGAGAAGGAGACCTGGCCACACAGAACGTATAAAACAAGGAGACATGAGGAGAGGCAAGGGCCTAGCCGCCTCATTAGGGAACTATGAACGATGGTGGCAGCTATTCATTCCCTCTGCTAACGACTGCCGACCGCCACACACACACACATACATACAGACACACTTATCGAATGAGCTATTAGACACATACAAACATGTCAAAACACAGAGGACACATTCAAGCACAGTGTGCTGCTGCTCAAGATTATGATTCTCCTTTTAATGGTCGGCAAAGAGGGAGAGAGACAGAGAGAGGGAGGAATTAAGAAAGTAAGAGCTGCCTGGGGGCCCACAATGCCACGACGTGTTTTTTATTACTTAAACTAATAACATGGTTTTCATAGAAAAATACTCTCTATTAATTTACAATTTATAATCACAATAGAGAAAAAAAACTTTCTCAAAGATTTCAAAGTAAAGGCCTTTATTACTGGTAAGTTAGTTTTGTACCAGAGCCAAAATGAACAAATTATGGCATGGCGCAGTGACACAGCTTGTTAGGTTGCTTGGTCCCACATTTACTGCTGAAACAATAGCTTGATTGTCAAGTAATTTAAAAGTAATTTATGAAGGAAACTAAAAATCTAATATTTACTGGTTCAAGCTTCTCAAACATGAGGATTTTCTGTTATACGATCCTATATGTCACTGTATATCCATGAATTATGTTTGGGTTATGAACTGTTGGTTTTACAAAACAAGCACTTTGATGGCGTTACCTTGAGCTCTCAGAACACGTGACGTGTGATGAGACTAAATGATCCAGCCAGTGTGTAGGATTTGGCGTCATTTTGCGGTGAAGTTGCAGATTGCAACCAACTGAAATTTCTCCCGTGTGCCAAGCGTGTAGGAGAACTCTGGTGGCCAACGCAAAAACTTGAAAACATGAATGGCCTTATCTGGAGCCAGTGTTTGGTTTATCCATTCTGGGCTACTAAAGACACATGGCGGTTCAACATGGCGGACTACGTGAAGACGACCCGCTCCGTATGTAGATGTGAAGGGCTCATTTTATGCTAACGAAAACACAACGATTCTTATTTTCAGATGATTATACACTAAAGAAAACACTCTTAAAAATATGTCGTCTCCAAGCCCAAGTTGAGCTAAACCTAATGGCATCACCAGGGTTATTTTGTCAGACTTGACAAAGCTCCTCCAGAGCCATAGAAGACATTATGCAACTGTTCATACTTTTCAACTGTTGGCTCAAAGATTTTCATTTAAATAAATGTCTGTTCAGTCACTATCTGTCGCTGAATGAGGTGACACAATGGTTAATGATTTAGCTTATGGCCCACTGATGAAAGCCCTTGCATTTGCAGTATTACGAAACTGGGCCCGTGGCGACATTACTGGCATTTCCCACCACTGTTTGGATCTCTGTGAGGTGAGATCCAAAAACGCACTTGCAATTACCACTTATCGATCCATTATCCACACACGTTCACACACACACACATACTGTAGGGCTAAATACGGCGCATACACACACACTCATTACTATTCTATTCACACACTTATATTTATATTCCATATTGTATATAGACCCCTCTCACTGTAAATATTGTCGTTGTCCCTACAATTTGTATTGCATTTTTTAAATATTTGTATAGTTGATGTTGTTTTGCACAATCTCGTGAGCACTGCCACTTTACATTTTACTGCACATCTTGTATGAGTACGTGACAAATACAACTCTTCAATCTTGAATCTTATCGTCATAGGTGCCGCCAAAGGGAACGAGACAGACATCTTCGAGATTGTAACTTTACGCATAATAGTGTGCTGCAGGAAAGAGTCCTAAAACCAGGAAATTAGTTAGTATTTTAGCACTTCTGGTTCCCTTGTCTGGAAGTCAATGTGTTTTTTTTTTATTAGTTATATGCCTGAAATAAGGTCTGTGGTTAACACAAGGTGAAGAGAATTTCACGTTTTGTTCTACGATACAAAATACGTCAGTAAATATTCCACTGCCTTGTTGTGTATACTCACGCTCATGTGACCGTGGTGTAGTTCGTTTATATAGCCTAACGTTAGCTTTTTACTTAGAAGTGGTGTTCATTTGTGGATATTGTCTTACGGAACAAAACGTGTAAGTATCATAAACGTTTGTTTGCCACAGAGTTTATTTTCTGCAATAATTCCAAACCCAATGGAAAAATCCCATTGGCCTTTTGTCGAGAGAACCAGTGCGATGCTAAATTCCTCGTTGGCTTACAACAAGACCATCATCCGTGCAGCAATCTATTTGAAATATTCTATAGAATATAAAAAAAAATCTCCACATTTAAACTTTGCTCATAAAAAAAAAAAAATATTGGTTTTGAGTGATTTGATGAGTTTTTTTTCCACTCATTCGTGAGATTTTCTTTAGTCCATGTTCAAAAGTGCTTGACCTGAGAGAGCCATTTTCAAAAAAGGTCTGTTGACCTTGGCGGTCGCTTAACTCGACGCCGACGAATCAGATGTCGTGGGCACGTTTGCTGCTGTGAAAGGCTGCGGTGAAAGAGGTCATTGACCTGTTCCACTTGAAAGTACCACGAGTGCCACGACTTACTGTGCTACCGCGAAGGTCATAGAACATGTGGAGTGCAGATAATTGTATTAAGAAAACATGGATGGACTTGCTCCGGACGTCAGGGATTGGTTAAGTGGGCTGGAAACGGACGTCACAAGGCCAGTTTCTTTTTTTCTTTTTTTTTGCCTACAGAAACGCGTGGATGCCTTAAACACTTAAACACACCCTACAGGTGTTTGAACAGAGAGTATTAGCCTTGGCAAACAGGAGCGTGCATTCATCAAGCTGCAGTCCTGTTTCATTTCCTCCCGCCAGGTTTACGAGTCTCAGCGCAGGTCAGCAGGAGCGATAGCATTTCACCTGAGTTCCTACATATTTATTCCCCTATTTTCCATCCAACTGTCTCCTCTTGCACACCTCCATCTTTCACCTCCTCCTTCATATTTCCTCCTCCTCTCTCCAAACCTCATCCTTCCTGCCTCCTCTTACCTTCACTTCATCGATCCCTCTCTCTCAATCCACTCCCCGGATCCCTCCCTCCCTCCCTCTTTCCTCCATCAATCCATCCACCCTTCACTCTTCTCTCCTTCTTCCATCTCATCTGAAGACAAACACTCCACAGGTTCCCCTCTCCATCTCCTCCTCCCTCTCTCCGCTCAGACGGCGTGTTTGCTCGGGGATTAGGGCCGGGCTTTGTGCCGTCGAGGAAGGAAGGAACTAATCAGACTCTTATTTGTCGTTGCATTCTGTGTCTTATGGCGAGAAGGGAACCTGACCCGCCGGGGGGGCTCACACACACACACACACACAGATGCACACATGGTGAACGGGGGGCCGAGCAGGGTGAAAGCCGAGAGCCGGCCAGAGAGGAAAACACACGCATATGTGCACACACGCCGGCCAGACGCAACCCGACACCCTGCCTGCCTCAGACGGGGAGCGAGCGTGGGCGTGCATTCGCCCCTGAGCTGCTCTCGTGTTGTGTGTGCGCACACGCATGTTCTACACCGCCCCGCTGCTCAGTTCCCGTCTTTTGTTCCCAGGGCAGGCCCGCTTTCTGATTGGCCGGCCGATTGCATGGGATATGGATCTGTGTTTTTCCTCATCAGCGGCGGCTACGATTTGACAAATTCTGTTTTCCCTGCTGTCGGCGGGGTCACGGCGGCGACGGGAGGCAGCTGCACAGGCGAGCCGCTCGCACGACGCTCCCCGTGTGTGTGTGCGCTCGCTCAATAGTTGTAATGCTTCCAGACATTTGCACAGCGACGGACGTGTACACGCATACAAAGTCGCGGTCGCGCACACATACTGTACACACTCTCGCCACCTCATCCAATCAGCGCGCTGATTAGTCATTGCTCACATCTCCTTCTCCACTTGTCTGCTCCATAATTCATGGACGAAACAGATGGGCTTGGCTCGGATCAAGTTCTCTCGAGCTCTTCATGTTAGACAGACCGGCTCTTTTTTTCAGGGAACTCAGGTATGAAGCATCAAGCGAGTCTAGAACAGGTGTCTTGACCTCCTTTTCTTTTCACCAGACACATGCCCTGGTAGTACATTTGAGAGAGTATGAAGAGCAGATGCCCCTGTCACTGTTAACACAAATTATTAATGTATTTCCTCAATAGGCGATGTGCAATCAACTGTAGTTCCATTGATCCAGTTTGTACACAATGTTTACAAGCTACACTGTCTCTGAGGAGTCCCACACTACTCTCATATTCACTGTCTCCCTCCTGCCCTCTGATTGAGCCTAACTACAGGGTAGACTGCATTTGTGTTTAGAGTGCATCCTCATGTTTTAAAAAAAAAAAGACTACACTATAAATTAACTACCTACATGGAATGAGACATCATCTCCCATAAAATAAAACTTTCAGGAGGTTTTAGAGCCTCAAAAGTGGGGCTGTTCAATTAACAGAATTTCAATTACAATCATGATTTTGGCTTCCAACAATTATGAAAAAAAGATAATCATTCCGTTTCATGGCACTCTCGTTCCTGTAGAGCGTTGCGCTTTCGCCCCGCTCGGCGGGTTCAGGAATGACTGCTCAGCGTGGGAAGATCCGCTCGTTGGAACGCTACGTATTTCCTCCGTGGTGGTGCGCCCTGACTAGCTCCAACACCCCTCGCCTGCCTTATCGTATCGCGGTAATGTGCAGTCAAGTCAGCCGTCACTCTCATCTCCGTGGTCAAATCGGCCGACGCTACAACGCTAGAGCACCCATTTACTGACATTTATGTTAAATGCATTCAAACAGCCCCGATGGAGCTGACCATGGATGTTTAAAGAGAACGGAGCTGGCGGGAGAGCTAGCGACGGACTTGTAGAAGTTAGCGGAAGTTTACACGTGTGACTGCATCCAGTTTTCAAAATAAGGTGTTAAAGGAACTGTATATACAAAATACATATATGGAAATAAGATTGATTGGATTATATTCACCAAAAATATAAAACATTACATGTCCCTTATAAATTAATATGAAAATACCACCAGTTTGTGAGGAAAATGTCTATTCTTTGATTTTTGGGTTGCTGGAATTTTGTTTTTAATAACTGCTGACAATGACTGATATACTGTATTTGACTTCAGGACATCTCTGACTACATACATGCTGAAAATCAAACATTTTTACTGAATCAATTTAGACATTTTCCAAAGTAAATCTCCCTGGAAGTGTATGATTTAACTTTTTCCCATGGTCTAGTGTTAAAAAGTTAATAAATCGCAATATCGAATTGCAATACTTGTAGAATCGCAGTACCTAAAAAATCGCAATACATATGGAATCAGCACCCGAGTATTGTGATAGTATCGAATCAAGAGATAGTTGTATCATTCCAGGCCTAACAAAACCAGTATGCAATACTAATGCATTTAACATATCTCATATGTAATTTTTGTAGTTAGTTTACATGACTAGTAGTACGACTAATTCTGTTAATATAAGCACTATACACAAGGATAAGAATTCCCAGTAGATTGTGAAAAGCAGTTCAAGACACAGAGCTCCCATTTCATGCGTCTAACGCCACACTGTGGAGCTCAGGCTGCAGGGAGCTTGCGGTTCCCACCAGCTGGCTATGTCTCTCGGGCACATTCGCCATTTTTTTGCCATGGATGGAGTAATGCTGAGTTGGCCGACGATGCTCCTAATGAGAGCAAAACTCCCTGGGATGGTGCCCCCCAAGGACCAAGAGAAGCGGCGGGAGACTCACACGAAACTGATACAAATACACACATCTATTTGGTTTATCCTGACAATCATATGTTTGCTGAACAAGAGCAATGTGACCGGACTCAGTCAGTTGGTCATGGCCCCAGGCACACACACTGAATGAATGGAACACATTTAAAAGCTTTATTAAATGAAATGCATGCTGTATGATGCATCGGTGGCTAGGTGTCTGCCCTGCCATGCCATGCCCGCATTTGGCAAGTAACTCAAATTAAAAGGAATAATATATCGTGATTTAAAATATCTATGACAGAATGATTTTTGAAAAAAAAGCCAAGTACCCAAATTAATGAGTAACATACACACAAATAGAGGCAGTATATACGCTCTCACTGGGAAAACCTGGCCAACAGTGAGCCGGAGTGAGAGCACAGCTTGGGTTTGCCCATGGAAAGAGTGGCATCATTCCATTGGTCCTAATATAAAGTAGAGACAGCACGGCGATGTGGCCGAGTGACTGCAGGGACCAGATGGAGGGCTGGATGCAGAAAGGCGAAAACGGAAAAATTAGCGTCACGGGGCAACGAATCCAAGGGAAATGGGTGTGTTGTCATAGCATGTATCTCCAAATCCCACACATGGGGCTGTATGATAATATACGTTATGTGCCTGTAATAACCAGAGGAATAAACAGCTAATAAAAAGGAGGAGCTATCGTGTCCAGCTGCCCCCCCCCCCCCCACCCCCACCAGGACGTTTCCCGTCATCATTAGGGAGCACTTCAAGAAAAACCTTGATGTTTTCTTACCAGTCTGGATTTGCCAGCCTTTTTAGAGGTTGATTTAGTTGGCTTTGAAAGCTGTATTTTCAAACACAACTTCTCTCTTTGCCAAAAATCTCACACACATATTAGTCACGGGTTTGATCATTAGTGGAGGGCGGCGTGCCTTTGCGGACATGCGGGTACCAAAAATGCTATACGATCTGACATTTGGCAATCCTGAGCCAGTGAAGGCATGTTGTGACTCCGAGTTCCTATTCCTGACAGCTTGTTCGCCTTGATTAATGACCTTGAGGTGAAACAGAGTTCCCTCGTCCACCTCGGAGTGAGCAATCTAATGAACCAGATGCATTATTTATTATTGAAAAGGCAAAGCCCAGAACAAAAGCTGAGGTTAGAGTAAAGAACATTCCAAAAGCAGAGAAAGGGAATGCTTTTTTTCTTTCCTTGCCCTCGTTATTTTGCTCGTCAATCTGAAGCTCATGCCAAGTATAATATCGGTGGGATAAAAGACGGTTGCAGTGTACAGTACATGGTAATGTGAGTAGATGGGGACGGCGGTTCTTGTGCTCTAATTCAGGAATCAAAGTGATTGTTGCTTATCTTGATCAGCGGTGGGCTGGCATGCTAGCTGTGAGAGCCGGTGGAAAAGATTAGATCTTAATTGTCAGACATTACAGCGCGATGGCAACCAGAGAGACGGGGAGACACACTACTGTGCCTTGTAATAATCCTCCGTGGTGTTGACACTGAGATCCAAGTTAAAATAAAACTAACAAGCGCCGAGGATTGTGTCATTCCTTCTCTAGTTACGTTAATGAGAGAGGACTTATTCCTGTAATATTACATTACTCCTGCCAAGATGTTCAACAGGCTCTGGCACAAATAGTTCAACCTTTCTTTTTTGCTGGAGGCGAGTTAAGATCCTGAGGCTTTTTCGGGGAAATCTGTGCACCAGTGACTTTCTGCCATTACTGCATGGTTGTTTGAAATTTAGTTAAGACCGGCATCTGTCCTTTTTGGCGTCTGTTTGGCCATATAAAAAATGGTAATGACAAAGAAAGCAGCATGTAAAACTTGCACTTACTGCACTCTGGTTTGGTAATATGTAGGCTGTAGAAGCCATTCCCACGCTCACACCATCGACTGTATATGAGATGTGGATGTAGTCACTGTGATGTCACCTATTGGTTTGTGGACTGTCATTTTGAAGCCTCGAGTTCGGCATTTTGGCCGTCCCAATCTTGGTATTTGGCCATTGCCATCTTGTTTTTTTGCAACCAGAAGGGACACATGTGGAGCTAAGTACAACCAAACGCTGAATAAGACATTTTCAGATGACCAAAAACGTTATAATTAACTTTCATGAACTGAAAACACACTGTGAAAGGGTAAAAGTTCTTAGCCTAAGCTAAAGCTACTAAATTTACTTTTGTATTAGTCCCTCGCTATTGATGTACATGATATTTGATTTTCATGATTGTTCCTCATAACTAAATCAGGCAGTGGCTAAGCCTAAGCTAATCAAAATAAAGTTTATTTTCTTAACTAGGTAGACTAGAAAGGTAAAATAACACATTTTGTTGGTGTATCTGTGGTCATAATCAGCTTAGAAAGGCAAAAAAGTAAGGCATTACAAACTTTTTGTCTGTTAACGCAGTTTGTTGGTCAGCCTGAAAACTTTTAAACACGTTTTCTTCTCTCTTTTAAAGCAGTAGTTCCAATAGTGTACTGCTAGTGGAGAGTGTAACAGTAACGGCAGTCAGAGCGAGGAAAATATAGTAGTGTAGTAAACAGCTGTTAAATTATAATAATTATAGCAATAATAATATCTTTTTTTATATCAGGCTGGTATAAGATCTGTACTCGGTATGGGCTGATACCGCAAGTTCAGGTATCAGAATCGGGAAATCTACTTGTGACTCTTTAAAACGGTCAAAATTTAACTCGGCCTCAAAGGGGTTTTTACCTTCTCATCTTTTACTCTTAAAGAGGAGATAATAAAACCATCCTGCATTTCAGAAAAGAAAATAGCAAAGCAAGGATTAGAAAAATGTCTAACCATTGTTTAAAAGTTTTATGGAGCAGAAATAATCGTAATAATAATTTTGTTCTTTGCTGCCCTGTTTATCATCTCGCTGAAGAAGTTCCAAGATAATGACAGCATGAATAGATTTACAGTGTTTAGAGTATACAGATGTAGGCCTACGGTAGCAAATCAAGTTAGAAACAACTAAAAGAAGGAGTAAAAAACTCTTTTGGACACATGAGCAAACTTAAATTAAACACAGTATTTCATTTTCACTATGACACATACTATTGTAAACACAGGAAATAAGTTAGCGGTTGCTGCTGCCAAGTGGGTCTCACCCTTGATATTACTGTTTATCTATGTTTTTCTCTCATGTGATAAGTCCGTCCTCTGGCCTACAAACTGTTGTTCTTGCCACGAACATCATCCATCATGGCAGAATTTAGTAATCCCTCCACATTAATAACTGTGCTTATTTATTTATACTCTTATTGGTTTGACAGCAGCAATGAAAACATGTAGATCTGGATGTATGTGTGTGTGTGTGGATTAAAGAGTATGGAAGGCCATTTCTGCCAGGAAAAGAAAAAAATGCTGAAAAGTAATACATGATAAAATTATCATTTTTATTATCAGAAAATACTAAGTAGTATTTATAAAATATAGTATTTTTATTCATATGCTGCCTTACTTTTTATGTTTAATTTTGTCTTTTCATTGCGGAAATACACAAGGCTTCCAAGAACACTATTTAAATTAGATTTAATAAATAATAATTATGAGATACTAAGTAAAAATTATGAGACATCAAGTAAAAGCTCAAAATGATTAGATGCTAAGTCAAAATTGTGACATATTAAGTCAAAGCTGAATAATAATGTTGACACGTCCTAATTAGGAGATATAATAATGAGGTTTTTTTTAATTTCATTTTTCATCAACAACATAACTTGGCAATCCATTCAGTGTGAAATACCAAATACAGAAGTGTGCATGTCGTCTATTTTCATACCACCCCAGAAAAACTAAGACAAATTGATCAAAACAAATTAAGAATACAATTAAAATATAAATAAATAAAAATAGAGTATTTAGATTTTTATCATGTGTTACTTTTCATGTTTGTTTTTGTTCTTGGCAGAAATTAGCTTTAAATGAGAGATATTCTTCAATTAATATATGTAATTATTTTTAATTTGATTTAACAAGCAACATGAGGTTTGAAGTCAAAAGTCCAAATTACGAGATACTAAATCAAAATTAGGAGGTGGCAAAATAAAGTTATAGGATTTTTATGAGATAATTATTTATTTTTATCAGACAAATTTTTTCATGTTATTTTTTTTCTTTTCTTTGTGGAAATGGGATTTCACTAAAGAGATATTCTTAAATTGATTAGATTTTTTTTTATTTGACTTAATAAATCAACATTTTGAGATTGTAAGTCAAGAGCTTGATTTATCTGTCAAAATTATGAGATACTTTTATATATATATATATCATGCATAACTTATGTTTATTTTTTTCTTTTCTTGGCAGAAATGAACTTTAAATGAATTAAAGTCTTCAATTTATAAAATTATTTTTAATTTGATTTAATAAGCAAAATGAGATAGGAAGTCAAAAGTCCAAATTATGAGATATCATATGAAAATTTGGAGGTAGTAAAATAAAAATACAAGATCTTTACGAGATATATATATTTTTTTTCATGTTAATTTTTTTTATTTTCCTGGTGGACATAGGCTTCCATAACAGCGATATTCCTAAATTTATTTATTCAAAATTTAATTTTCTATCATGCCTAACTTTTAATGTTTATTTTTGTTCTATTTTGTTGGTTGAAATGGGCTTCCATATCAGAGAGATATTTCTTAATCAATGCGAATATACTGTTACCTTTGCTATCTATAGACATTACAGTGACCTATGGGGACTCGTGAGCTGCACATATTTCAAGGATGATGGCATTGCATATGTGCTTTCCACCCATATTTTTAGAAGGATTTACAGCCACAGATCCCACGGTTGCATGCAAAGGAATTTCACATGAAGTAGTAAATCATCAACATGTTCACTTAAAGAAACGGATCAGATGTCAGAACACAGTCAGATATTGTCAACCTCTTCAGCCAGTAGAGCCAAACAAGCATGCTATGAGCAAACCTCCCTGCACAAACACTTATCACAAATATTTCGTCATTCATATTTACCCTAGCAGAGGTCCAGGAGAAGTGTTTAACATCACACAAGCAAACAGGAAATACCTCCAGCATGCTATGACCAACCTCCCTGCACACTTGAAACATTATCACAAATATTTCTTCAATCGTATTTACCCAGGCAGAGGTCCAAGACGGTAAGCAAACAGAAAATACCTCCTCTATGCTCAAACTTGATCCCAACAGCAGCACAACGCTGTTCACTTTGCACTGATTGACAATGGAAACACACTCGAGTCCACACACGCGGCCTCGGCAGGGTTTACAAACCCTGCGGCTTGAAATCTCGTCGAGAGTGGCAGCACAGCTCATCGCGGGTGATTACAACACGACGACGATGATGTACATGTATTTTATTTCATTTTTTCCGATGAAGCCTGATCCAACATCGAGACGGAAGATAAGACAGGGATCTCTCTGACTGCTAGCCGGGCTAATCTGCTTCGACAGCTGTGCGATGACACCAGGAATTAGTCGTTGCTCATGCAAATAGAGTGCATATGCTAATACTGGAGCTAATTGGTGGAAAAGGGGGTGGGGTAGGTGGGAAGGCTTGTCAGTTGGAAGTTAGCTGGATGGAGATGTGTGTGCTCTGCTCTCAGCTCTCAGCAGTCTGAAAGGCTTCCAGCAGCCCTCATTACACATGTGGAGTGAAGACTGAGCTCTGAGAAAACACCATTCACTCTTGACTAATACAGATGGCAAATTTGCTGAGTCCTTATATCACTGCCACTTTGAGCAGATTTGAATCTCTCTGCATACTGGATGCGATGAATACGTTGACATTTTTAATGCTCATAATACACTCAGTGAATGCCATGATTTTGCATAAATTAGTGAGGAAATAGCTGATATTAGCAGCACGGAACTACTTTTATTATTTATCTAATTATTTACCGGGGACAGAGCACATTAATGAACATTTCAGTTTCCACCTCAATGTAAATGTACCAGAGTTAGCTCATGAGATCATTTTCATCTGTAGTCCCTGGGCAGGTTATTATAAATTAGTTATCAATACAATGCTTCATCAAGCACTAGTGGTGTAACGGACCGTAGTTGATCCGTGATCCAAATAGGCCCAGCCCCACCACAATTTGGCACGTGTCTGAACCGCAGATTAATTAATTACACAGTTTAACCATCATAAGGTGAAATAAAGTTTAACTGATGATCATTATCGGACGATATTCAGTAAAAATATGCGATCAAGAGATTGGCATTAATGCTTTCTAGTCGCCGATCCATGATAATGCTACATTGTGAACAACAAATCCGTGTTGAAATCAGCAGGAGGAGAGATAGTAACGTGGGCATTACCGGAGAAGCTAACATACAGAGGTTCCATTGAGTTACATTATGGTGTGTTCAGGCTCTATTCAGTAAACGAATATTGGGCGAAGGTCAATTTTAACATTATCATGATGTGTTCATCTCGTAAAATGCAGTATTTGGAACTTGAATAAATCCAGTTCTTTGAAGGACATGTTTTCACAGCAATATAAAATAGATATTAGAGAGGGAATTATGACCTTTTTAACTTCCTAACAACTGACCTTGAGGTCAGAGGTCAAGGGACCCCTTTGAAAATGGCCATGCCAGTTTTTCCTTGCCAAAATTGAGCTTAAATTTGGAGCTTATTTAGCCTCTTTTGCGACAAGCTAGTATGACATGGATTCTTTAGGTTTTATATTTTCATATGATACCAGTATCTTCACTCTAGCTTTAAAACTGAGCCTGCTACAACTTAAAAATCGCAAGTTGCATTAATGCGTTAAAGACATTAGTGGTGTTAAAACAAATTTGCGCTAACGCGTTATAATCACTTTAACTTTGACAGCCCTAAAATACAGTTATTATTATTATTATTTTTCTTCAGTAAGTGACGATTATAGCACATCGGTCAGATAACCACCTTTCCTATCGTAGATATCCTACTGACACATAACACGCCGCCGTAGGTTATTATCTGCTAAAATGCCACTATTTTACTGTTGTGTAGTTGATCCTCACTGTAATTTGTTTGGTACAAAAAAATAAGGAAAATCAATTCACACATTTTGTCACAATTCTTCCTTTTTGAATTTCTGCCTTTTCCTCCCACTCTAATCTCCTCCATCACCCCTGCTTTCCCATGGAGTTCCTGTTCACAAATTCATCCCTAATCATATATGACCAACCATCCGACCATCTGGGATTGGCTGCTGAATGCTGCTCTTTAAATATCACAGTGATCAACCCACCACCTCTTCATCACCACCGTGATCTTCAGATTGTTCCAGCAGCGTCTAGACTACTTACTGAACTAATTTCTTGGTTTAAAACCATGACAGTCGAGGATCCTGCGACCCGCCGCTGTACTACAACAGACCACCAGCCGCTCAGCCCGCTGAGCCGATCAAAGGACAAACCTTCTTGGCACTGTGTTGCTTCCTGGGCTCACGTTTCCAGTTAACCAAACTGGTTGTAATTAAGATGTCTGCCCTGAGGATAAAGAGAACGGAGCGAGAACCGAATAGGAAAAAAAAAGATATGATCCTGGCTGGAGCTGCAGTCTCCATGTGACCGCAGACGTATATAAAGACACAAATATATGCATGCTTGTTTTATTATTCTCTCACTGACGCACTTGAGTGAAAATCAGAGAGGCTCTCCTCTACCAAGGTCTCCACCCCAGACCACACAGACCCAGATCCTCCAGAGGCCTGGCCCCGGGCCGCTCCGACTGGCTGGTCGGCCGGCCGCAGAGCAGCGCCAGAGGTCAGAGTTCAAGTGGGAGCTGTATTCCTGGCAGCTGAGGCTGGGGTTGACTGGCAGGGAGGAAACACCAATAGGCCAGGCTCCAACCTTCACCCCTCAGGGATTGTTGGGGTCAGGGACTACATCCAGTCTGGCTCCATCGGACATCAATGAATGCACACTGTCGACACGGTGTGTCTGAGCTCGTGTGCATTTCTCTCTGTGTGTCACTGTTTGCAAACAGACGACTCGGGAGCGCTTTGCAACACATCAAATTATAACTATAAAGATAATAAATTAATTTCCACTATTATAAACATCAGTAAATATCTTAAATGCATTCTAGTATGCTTTATAATTAGAGCTGTGAAATGATTCACAGTCACAAGAGAACAAGAGTGTACCCAATCGAATTCCATACACTTGAAGAGCGTCTGCGTCTGTTTACAAAATAAATACGAGTGCATTTAATTTTCAATTAACTTACAAAGTCATCCATGTAAATTGACCAGAAACACACACACGCACACACATAAGTTACAAAAACAGAAAGACAAAAAGGAATACCAGGTTGTCAACACTACAACTCAGCAGCGCTGAATTATTTTATGTCCACCAAACCATCTGTAGGGCGTAACGTCTGATTGTCACAATTTGAAGGAGCACTTCTCATTTCTGTCTACTACTGAAGAAAAAACAACCCTGCGACCTCTCTTTCTCTTTGAGGATGGTGTGCTGTGTAGTTGTTATAATGAAATAAGTTGTTGCGTCGCAGTCTGTGCTGAAACTTTCTTCAATTGACCCTACGCTAAGCCCCTCCCCCCTTGGTTACTGTTGCTGGGCTTTCATGCCGAGTATGTCAAAAAAGGTGTTTTCAACGATATCAGTGAGACATATTCCAAAGGAAATGATATAAAATTTCTGTAATAATCGTTCTGAAATATCAGAGAAAAGTAGATTACAATATGCATTGGAGAGCTACATTCAAAAAGCCTTCCTGTGAGAGCAGGTTGTATATTATACAACCTGCTCTCACGGGAAGGCTTTTCGTGTGTCATTTATCCGCCGCTTTTTGTGTGTCATTTGTGTGCCACACAACAAAACCACAGTAACAGCCGCCGTTAGGTTTAGGCAACAAAACCACTTGGTAAAGTTTAGAAAAACATCATGTTTGGGCTTAAAATAAGTATGTAAACTGAGTAAAATACGTAAGGAAAACATGTCACAAACTTCACTAAAAAACATGTGAGAAACGTTACTTACGTAACAAAACAATACGCCAGTCTCGAACACCAGTCTCCTGGATGAAAGTTGTGTGTTTGTTGGATCCATCCACCACCCGGCCTAAGCAGTCTTTCTCACTTTTTGTTCTACATCACTAGCTCTGAACATAGCATATTTACGCAAATGCGTTTAAATTGTAGTCAGTACAGACTACATGGTGTACAGATGACATGTGAAAAGCAAGAAAGGCGTTCTTATTGCACGCTAAAATGCGCAAGGCATTTACCAAATGCCTTGCGCATTCATAAGCCTTTTCCTGCGAACGGGCTGCAATATAATTTGTCAGCAGATTATTTTGAATGAGGCCATTTAAATCAAGGGAAAAGCTCACTGGTCCCAATGCAAACATCAGACACCCTACCTCTTTACAATTTACGTGAAGGAGTTGCACAGTAGGGTAAATCAATATATTGTTTTATTTTAAGATGAGTTAACCTTTAGTTGTGACTCCCTATAACTTTCATTATATAATATAAACATTAATGATCTCACTTTTAGTGAGTTTCACTGTGTAAAGCCAGCCTACAAGTGAACCACCATCACCTGGCGATTGAGACCAATAATGAAATTACAGTAAGGAGCAACACCGTTCCTGTAAGGCCGGGTAGGTCTTTATTCACTGTTACAATCAATAAAAAGCAAAAGCAGAACGTGTATACATTCAGTATACCTTCAGCAGCTCGTTTTGGGTATCAAAACGGACCCCGAGCTGGGATGATTCCTATTGGACAGGTAAGCTGTCATTACTGCCAAGCATGTGAAATATATAGTGATATTGTGGTTTTAGCTGTCAATCACGTTCAGTCTCATGTGGGTCGCCTCACTGTTTTGACCGATGCTCGCTCACGTCTATGTAGTACAAGCAAAACCGCAACAGGACGCTGACTGTCGTTGACTTATCGGCCACAGGTGTCACTGTTATAACAAGCATTTTCTGATTCCTACATACAGCTCCTTTAAGAGGAGCAAATTAAACAGAGAATATATTTCAAGGAAGCTCCCGTGGAGATCAGCAACTGTTCATTAACTCAACACAGATAATTGTCTCATTACTTTAATTACTTTAAATTAATGATATATGATTACTACTTTTATCCATATGTTATTCAAATTAAACACAGAAAGGACGAGTTTTGTTTGACAGCTCTAATTATAAATCAACATCAACATCATGGCATATATCGCACTCATGACTATCTCATAGCATGGCACACGTGAATCTTTACGAGCAACATATGCACAAGCTTTCTGCCTGCTGTCAACGTAGTTTTAGCTGTCACTATATTTTTATGTTAATGCACAGCCAATATCCAATGAAACCGACGCGTTGAGATGTTGTGACATCCCCGCGGAGAAGCCTCGAGAAGAGCCTCGTAAACATTTTTTTTCCATCGGGACTAACGCGCTGCATATCTATGCATTTTTAATGACTTAACCAGAAATAATAATGTCACTGTAAATCCCACGAGGTATATGTGTCATCACACATCCAAGGATTGACTCCTTTATATGGAAATGTCTCAGTTATCAAAGGGGCTACTCCAATGGAATATCCTTAAAAGAATTAAATTAAAAAATGTGTTACAAAAGTGGGAACATACACATTTGATTAAAAGTCCAGTCCATATTCAAATGAGTTCATTACGGAGTCCCGGTCACGTACGGCAGTTTGCATACCGCAGATTATAATAGGTGGTTTCTAAAAATTGGGATGTAAATCTCATTATTGGAGTGCGGTCTAGAATCACGTTTCCCAGCAGCACCCTGGCATGGCCCTGATCATGTAAATCGCTGAGTGTTTTTAGTATGTACATATTTTAACATGTTAATCTATCTGACAGACCAAACATAATGCTGACAAGGCCTTCTCCCCTCGATGCTCTGTAGGCCAAGCCTGGTAGCTCGCACGCTTTGCACTGTCAAACATAAATAAATCATTTAATTCATTAATATTCAAGCCTAGTCTATTTTACACAACGCTGTCTAAAGAGTTACAAATCTGCGTTTCACCCCTTCTTCCTCCTCTCTCTCTGTCTCATTTCAATTGTCAGCTCTCCAGCTGCTACAGGTATAGGTGGCAAAACTCTGCACAAAAACTTAGCAAATTTGTCTTTATTCTCTTTCTCTGATCTCGGTAACTCTCCCAGGGGAGCCGACGTAGTTTTCTGGCTAAACAACACTTGTTTTTTTTTTTGTTTGCTTTTCACTTCCAGCTTCAGAAAGTGTTCCATCTGCACCGGTTGTCAGGTAACTGTGCCGACACATCTGCGGCTGGTTTAGGAGCGGCGCAGCTGTGACCTCTGGTTTGATGTGCAAAAAAGAAAACATCTAATATGGCATTCGCCATCTGCAGACGAGTGGGGAGAGGAGGGGGGGTGAAAGAGGGAGAGGGTGGAGGAGTGGAAGACAGAGGAAGAGAGAGAGAGAGAGAGAGAGAGTGGGGGAGCATTTAGAAATCCCTGCCATTTGTTCTCCCTGTCACTGGCTGCAATGGGAGGGAAAACACCGTATTTGTTTTTGCACTCATGCATTGGCTGCCTTCACTTTCTCTCCATTGGAATGGAAGCTTAGACAAGATAAACAAAACCCTATGGCTGTTTCATTGATATTGAATGACAGATCTTGTATTGGTTTTCTTTCACTGGGACCAGGTTTTAATACACATCCAGTGCATATACATTTTATTTAAAACACTCTGCTGTATTTACTCCTTTTAAAATGTGCCTTAAACACATAGTGTGTACTATGTATCTATCCTGTATGGTGTGGGAATTTATTTTATTCATGTATTTATTTTTTTCATTATGATTTATTCATGTATTTTATTCACACATTTAAAAATGTGATTTATTAAAATGTATAACAATATAAATAAATATAATATATTATTTATATTTTATTATTATTACCATTTTTTCTCTACTACGTTTTTGAATAGTTTGTATTTCATTTTATAGATACCGTCTATCATATGTACATATTATTTAATTTTTTATTTCATTTGTTGTGGTTTTAGTTGTTGTAATCTTTTTTCATAACAATAAAAAGCATGATTAAAAATGGAAAAAATGTTTTTTTACTGTATCAGATTCCAAATTCTTATAAATTGAGTGACTACGGATTACATTTATTAATTATTTTCATTATTATTTATTCATTTATTTTCATTCATAAATTTAAAAGAAAGATTTACTAAAATTAATATTTATTTTATAATTTTTTATTTATTTATGTATTTATATTTGTAATTTTACTATTACCATTTTTTCACCTACTTAGTTTTTGGATAGTTTGTTTTTCAATTTACAGTTACTATCTGTTATATGTACATATTATGTTATTTGTTGTGATTTAGGTTCTTTTTTTTTCCTCAGGAAAAAATAAAAAAGTATGATTAAGAAAAAAAAACAAAAAACAATCTACTGTATCAGACTTGCCAGACAAGTCAGATTCCAATTCCTTATAAATTGAGTGACTACATGTTGTTTCTCCCTCTCTTGATAACGCAATCGATGGAATTTCTGCTCCTCGAGATTAGGGAGACATTTATTAATTGCCGACATAATTTATGGGATGTTGAACAAACAGAAATGACACGTCAGTGGTTGTTTTTAAAGGTGATTTTGAAGGTTATATTCATTGGAATGTATCTAAAGCATGTGAACTGGCTGCACTTACATGTGTGTGGAATGTCTGCATTAGTTTTGGATTCGAGATGACGCCACAGAGCAGAGACCGGGGTCTGAGCCGTCGGGCCTTTGGATGTATTGGCTCCCCGCTGGGCTGTATTTAGCCGTTTGGGAGCTGATGTAGAGGGGACTGACAAGGTAAGGCCGATGAGAGTCCCCGTGGTACTGCCTCTTACATAGCAACAGGATTAACACAGCGGCAGAAACATGCGCGTGAGAGTGTGAGTGTTGTTGTGTGTGCCTGTGTTTTAGGATGGAAGGGAGGACGGAGGGTGGGGGATTGGGGGTTGAGCCGAGACCAGACACCCTGTGGTGCTGGCGTCAGACTGGTACCGACTTACTCACTCTCTCTCACACACACACACACACACACACACACACACACACACGAGGTGAAAGCTAAATACAAGCCCAGGTCGTTATCTCTCCCCAGTGTTGGTCAACAGCAGACGGCCATGTGTTCAGGCTCCACATATTTCAGTATGTGTAAGACACAAATCCAGATCTCGGGGAGTACAGTAAAAGCACATTAGTTCAAACCGCAGCTTTCAACCTGGGCGAGTTAATGATTGAACTGAACTGCTTTTGCAGATGTGCAAAAAATAATATTCTATTAACAGCATATGTTGGAAACTACTTGTATTTCAGCTCCAAATTAACTCTAAGGATTGCTTTATAATGGCTTTGCAGGCACTATTTTTTTTTCTTTTTTCTAACAAAGTAAAGTCTGCGACTTCAATGCTGGGTCTAGATTTAAAGTTGAACTGAAATTAGAATGCAGTTTTGCTCAGAAAACAGTATATTGCTTGTGTTTGGTGTTTGCTTTGACTAACTATGTCAAAACAATATTTATTTTTTTAATTTTATTTAAGTGTTACAGTGCAAATATATGCAAAAAACTGTCAATCGATTAAAATATTTATTTGTGAAAAATCGCATGATTGTCCATAGTTAATCGTGATTAATAGCAAATTAATCACACATTTTTCATCTGTTCAAACGTACCTTAAAGGGAGATTTGGCAAGTATTTAATACTCTTTTCAACATGCGAGTGGACAAGTATGCTTACTTTATGCAAATGTATGTATATATTTATTACTCAAAATCAATTAACAACACAAAACAATGACAGATATTGTCCAGAAACCCTCACAGGTACTGCATTTAGCATATAGAATATGTTCAAATCATAAGGTGGCAAACTGCAGCCCAACAGGCAACAACAGCTGTCAGTGTGTCAGTGTGCTGACTTGACTATGACTTGCCCCAAACTGCATGTGATTATCATGAAGTGGGCCTGTCTGTAAAGGGGAGACTCGTGGGTACCCTTAGAACCCATTTTCATTCATATATCTTGAAATCAGAGGTCAAGGGACCCCTTTGAAAATGGCCATGCCAGTTTTTCCTCGCCAAAATGTAACGCAAATTTGGAGCGTTATCTAATTTCCTTCCCAACAAGCTAGTATGACATGGTACTAATGGAAATGTGAGATTGGGAGCATTTCTATTGCCTCCGCATGGCTCTCAACATGGCAACGGCTGAGCCGGTGGCTCGCAGTTAACGGTGATAACAGTGAAAATAATGGCAACACGCTGACAGAGTTAACAGTGTTAACCTGAGGGGAAACCGAAGGGTGGGTGTTACGCTTCCGCAATGGTGCCATCAGTCAGGACAGCGTTATAAGCTGTAAACACCATGAGAGTAGTGCAAAGCCAGTGGGGCACGCTCACATGCATACACATGCACTAAAAGCACATGCAGCCGACCCGGCAATGTCAAAAAAGCAGACGGAAGCTCTAATTATAACACACACAGAGGACGAGAGACTTCATTCTATGCTCAGGTAGACAGTATTCCTCTATATCTTTACATAGACAATAGTTGTTTGCTGCTATATTAATGCTGTGGATATCATATAGAGAACCTTTAAGAACAATAAAAACAAAAAAGGCAGGGAATGGCTTGTTGAATCACATGTTTTCTGATCTGGCAGCCCACAAAATACTGACTGTCTTATTTCACAGTTTGTGGGTTGGTAGACAATCCAGACACCCAAATGTATGTGCACAAGCACTGAAAAAGGAGAGCTTTTCATGATATGTTCCTTTAAATGGTTTTCTGAACATGACGTACAAATGTGCTCGACAGAAGTGAAACTGTTGACATCCGCTGTTGGGAAACGCTGTCTCTCTGCTGTGTATTATTTGAGTCGTGGTATTGTCCCGGCTGAGCGACTGTTATGACAGTTTGTGTGGGTGTTGACATTAGGAAATGAAGCTCTGTGACTCGACATTAAATATTCAGCAGAAAGAGGAGGAAAGAAAAGGGAGATAACCTGAGCCTGAGAAAACAAATCCCATGAACATTGGAGTCATGATGACTACTTATGTGTCAGCCGAGAGGAGACGGGAGGAGGCGTTGATCAGAGCTGTAGAATGTGAAGATAGCATGACGTGTTCTTGCCCTGTTCATCTATTCCATCTGTTCTATTCCTCTCTGACCTCTCTCATCAATAGGATGCTAGGTGAATGTGTTGAGATTAGGGCTGTCAATCGATTAAAATAGTAATTCGAAATTGATCGACATTTTTTATCTGTTCAAAATGTACCTTAAAGGGAGATTTGTCAAGTATTTAATACTCTTATCAACATGGGAGTGGGCAAATATGCTGCTTTATGCAAATGTATGTATATATTCATATTGGGAATTAATTAACAACACAAAACATTGACAGATATTGTCCAGAAACCCTCACAGGTACTGCATTTAGCATAAAACAATATGCTCAGATCATAACATGACAAACTGCAGCCCAACAGGCAACAACAGCTGTCAGTGTGTCAGTGTGCTGACTTGACTATGACTTGCCCCAAACTGCATGTGATTATCATAAAGTGGGCATGTCTGTAAAGGGGAGACTCGTGGGTACCCATAGAACCCATTTTCATTCACATATCTGGAGGTCAGAGGTCAAGGGACCCCTTTGAAAATGGACATGACAGTTTTTCCTCGCCAAAATTTAGTGCAAGTTTGGAGCGTTATTTAACGTTTTTCACGACAAGCTAGCATGACATGGTTGGTTCCAATGGATTCCCAATGGTACGTGTCCACAGCCTCCGTACTTTTACTTGTTTGATATGCTGTGCACCTTATGTTGTTTGGTATGTTGTTTTGACTTTATGTACTTTGCAAAATTCAATAAAAAGATCAACACTCCGTCTTTTCCAAGCATCCCATTCATTGTCTATGTGAGCAGCCGTGCAATGCATTCTGGTAGCGTGGTGGCGCGATTCGAGAGACGGAGCGTCACGTTGGCCGCTCTTCATTCTATCACACCTCAAGTTGAGGTCTAGACTACTTTTTGCAAATCACGGGTGTCCGACGCAACGCACCCCGCCTCTGGAAACTCCAAAGAAACTTTTAAACTAAGCCTTATCGATTCAAAATAAAGACGGATTATTTCTCGTATCAAATGTTTTCAAAAACACATTTCGGTGAACTATTTTCATGATATAAGAGAAGAAAGTTTCCAAACGAGCCGCCATGTTGTTTCTGGTTTGAAAGTTGGGAGCAGCTGCCCAAGAGGGAAAGCGTTCCTCCAATCAGGTGCCGAGTGCTTTGTTTCTAGTGGCAGCCCATCAAGCGTCCAATGTTGGAAAGCAAGGCGATCCCTCACGATAAAAAATATCATTCATCAAAAGTATCATTACGTTTTTTAGTTTCATATGAAGCCAGCATTTTCACTCTAACTTTAAAACGGAGTCCGCTACAACCTCCAAGATTGCGTTAACACCTTAAATAAATAAGTGTCGTTAAACAAATTTGTGTTATTACCATATTAACTTTGATAGCCCTAGTTGAGATGCTAAATTAGCTGCTATGTCTGACAACAGGACTCTAAAGATGCGCGGAGGCTTTTTGATCACAGCTTTTGTTCCTGCTCATAATGAGCTGATCACTAACTGAACCTCCCGACCTTGTCTGCATGCTTTGTTCACAAAGTCACCACATGTGACTCACTGTCTGCAGGAGGGAGCTGTTTGCGTAAATGGGAAAGTATACTTAATGAAATGGGATTAAACTGGGGTGTATTCTGAAGTCAGTGTTGGCACTCGCCCAGCGGTGACGTTACAGTATGAGAGTCTTTGGACTTCTCCGTCTTGGACTAGGATTAAAGGTAGCCCGTTAATAGAGAAAAGGCTCTGGCCAGCCTCCCTGCCAAAGCTTCCCAGCCTCCACAGCGAGGGCAAGGCACTGAAGTCTCCACTCCGAGGAAAAGGCAGTTAATTAACAAAACAGCCTGAACCTCAGATTCCCTTGAGCTAGACCACACCACACGCTACTGCTTCTCCAAATTTAATAGACAATGACCGCTGAACATCCATCTGAATTTGCGAGGTCGCGCTGTGAGATGTACAGAGAGAGAGAGAGAGAGAGGTGAAATGTACATCTTTTCACCGTTTGGCAGTAAACAGCTGGAAACTTTGTACAAAGCAGCGGCCTCTTTGTTGCGTTTTACATGCGTGCTCCCAATAGCAGTGACCTTACACGCTTGCCCGATTACTCATTCATATCCTCTACCCTTTTGATTATTTTCAGGGTCAGAACTGGCTCGATCAGATCCTGGCAAACGTTGAACAAAAGATAGAGTGATACCATGGAAACTGATGCCGATGGAAAGATGGTTGCTTCGATCTGATGTACTCTGACTGATCTGACTCGCATTCAGGAAAAAGAGACGAGGGTCCAAGTTGTAAAGACTGGGTTGTGGTTAGTTAAAAATGCATGTAAATCTTTCTCGTCCAGGTGCTGAGTCCAAACAAATAGGAGGTGAGGTTGGGTCAAACGAGAGCTGGTAATAAAACCCGGAGCCCTCTTTCTGTAAAGTGACAGTTCTAAACATGTTCAGATACATAACCAAGCAAATCTTTGCCTTGCAGTGTTTTGGCCACTGGATTATTTTGACCGAACATTATTAGCGACCTGTCCAGGGTGTACGCCTTTGTCCAATGTCAGCTGGGATTGGCTCCCATTTGCATAAAGCAAGCATATTTGTCCACTCCCATGTTGATAAGAGTATTAAATACTTGACAAATCTCCCTTTAAGGTACATTTTGAACAGATATAAATTATAAAATGATTATAATTAATTTGTGATAAATTTGCGATTAATCCCGATTAACTAGCGACAATCATGCAATTAATCGCGATTAAATATTTGAAGCAATTGACAGCACTATTTTTTACAAAACCTGACCAAATAATGTTGCGTTTTTGTTTTGTTTTGTTTCAGTTTACAATGTTAACCGCATGTTTAAAACTGTTTAAAACTGTTTAAAACTGTTTTAAAACTGGGACCATAATCCAGGAGAAAATAAGTATCCCTCGAAACGTAATTGAGAATGCAGTTTAGTTGTTTCGGAACATAATTATGTAGGAGACAGGGTTGGTCTGAACACGCCGTAAGAGGTCACAGTTTTCTCCTTGTCCAATTACCTGACCCTCAATGTACACAATCATTTTTAATAAATTATTTTTAATAAATTATTTAGGATACACACTCCAAAACTGGGGGTCGTATTAAGTCTCATTCATTCTCTGGACTTTTCCATCTTGGTGATCTCAGAAAAATGCATGCATTGTTCTAGAGCTGCTGATTGGGTACCGGATAACATATTTCTGAGCCAGTGTCACATGATGGTGTGATACCAAGTATGGCCACTACGCCAAAAACACCTCACTGGTTGCATTACATTAAGAGAGTCACCTCAATGTTGCTAGGCTAGCGGGTTTCTTGAAGTCCATTAGTGTTTTTTTTCCCTTGAGTAAATCAGCCCTAAAAGTGTTTAGGAAGCCTAATTTCTGACGGCTTGCGTAAGAGGTTTTGCTGCCACGGAGGAAATATATTCCTGGCAAATAAAAATGAGCCGTCTCTTGATGACTTTATTGCAGAAATAGACCTTGTCTAGCAGCCAAGAATTACCGCTGTCACACAATTTCATAGTGGGGAGCTCAAGAAGACTGACAGTCTGAAAAATGCTACCTTCCAGAGAAAACCATTCTGGCCACTTCAAGTTTGACAGCATAGTGTGAAAAATGTGACCGAAGAGTTGATGTCTGCTGCACTTGAAAACATTCTTTGACAAGCTACACAAATGCAGGATGTACATTCTGCTTATATGGAAGTACTTTATGTTCCACTTTTAGAAGACAAAAAAGGCTTCAGAGATTTGGACCATCTCATCTTTGGACTACATTTATCTCTCTGAAACCTTTCCAACAGGACCATCCTGAAACTTGTCTTCAAAAAGTGTTATTCACCTATGTATCGTGATTTTTTGTATTTTACGATTTTCAAATTGATTTTGAAATGCCAGAATCAATATATTTGCTTCATTTGAGTCTATGCAGAGGTAGAAGAAAGCTACCGCTTTTATTGTTGTAGTCTAAGTAACGTGACGTCATACCCGTTCTGTATCCGTCAACCAAAACAAACCGTAGTCGGCGAGGAAGTAGAAAACGGCGGAAGTGGGGTTCACACATTGCCAGGAAAAGTAGAGCTAGAAATCACGGCTAAAGCTGCATGCTAACTCTGTCATAGACAGCTAACGTTATCGTTACCGCGGTAATGCATGGTCAAGCCAGCCTTCACTCTCATCTGTGCGGTCAAATCGGCCGACGCTACAACTGTAGAGCACCCATATACTGACATTTCTGTTAAATGCATTCAAACGGCCTATCTCTGACTACATACATGTTGAAAATCAAGCATGTTTACCCTATCAAGTTAAATATTTCCAAAGTAGAAGTCCCTATAAGTGTATGATTCAACTTTTTTCGCATGGTCTAGTGTTAAAAAAGTTGCAATAAATCGTAATATAGAATTGCAACACATATTGAATCAGCACCCTAGTATCTTGATAGTGTTGAATCGGGAGTAGGTGTATTGTACAGCCCTAATATTCAGGTCAATACGTTAAATAATTCTTTAAGATTTCAGACGACTGAATTGTAGATGATGCTATGAATGCAATTCATTATCAACTGTCTTTCCAACACCCCTCTGGATCCTCTGTTTTCACTCTGGTCTGCCATGTAACTGAGTCACAGTAAGAGTCCTGTCTTGCTTCAGCCAGAGGGTCCTCCTTGATGGATTAGAGAACATGCTGCCCACTGCAGCACCAAGGTGAGAAAGCTCACCTCTGATGAAGGGTGATAACTCATGGGATTACTGTAGAATGAAGGCAGGGATGTTGGAGCGGTGGACATGAAAGAGCCGTGATGCTGGGTAAAGGTGAGCTCTGCGCGGGGGATGGTTTCAATCCATCGACATCGGGGTTATAGATGGGACTCTTAAGTGTAATCCCCGTAAGAGGAGGCTGGCACATTATTGCTACCGAGGCAATAACAAAAATCTTTTTGCGGTCAAAGGTGATCGGAGTCAAAGATGCAGTGCAAGGTTAATAATACGGTATATCATAAGCTGTGTTCTGTTGAATACCTGTGACACCATTAGCTAAAATGACATGTGAGAAAACACTTTCTAGTCAGACAGAATCTAATCTCCCTGAACAAACACATTATATTAGATGTTATATTTCACTCCACCCTTTAGACAAGACAATTTGAAGTAACACTGTGACCCATTTATTTGTATTAACTTTTTGACTACCCCCCTATTTTTCATGGACTCGTTTTTGTCTTTTTTTAGGGGGGTACAGGGGGTCTTTATAGGGAGATAGCAGGTCAGCAGTAGATGTCACATAGAAGTGGTGTACATCATCGGATCCACAAGAGTCTCAGCTTTACAATCATACACAATTAATGTAATTCAAAGACTGTTAAGGGACCCCAGTATATGCAGAAATATTCAAATACACCATTTTAGAATAGGCAAAAATAACACATTTGTATACTGCATGCAATAAAGTGCATGGTTTTTGCCCCAAGCTGTATGTGATTATCATAAAGTGGGCATGTCTGTAAAGGGGAGACTTGTGGGTACCCATAGAACCCATTTTCATTCACATATCTTGAGGTCAGAGGTCAAGGGACCCCTTTGAAAATGGCCATGACAGTTTTTCCTCACCAAAATGTAGTGTAACTTTGGAGCATTATTTATTGTACTTGACCACAAGCTAGCATGACATGGGGTTAGTGTACCAATGGATTCCTTGGGTATTATAGTTTCATATGATACCAGTGCCTTCACTCAAGCTCTAAAACTGAGCCCGCTACAGCTTCTAGAATAAGTTAAGCTGTCGACATTTTAGTGCAATGCCAAGGGAGCTCTTAAGGAGTGGACGGGTAGTAAGTAGTATCAGTGAAGTAATTCAGACTTTATTTAATATGATTAAAGTGCTTAGAAAAATTGGAATTTGTTTAATTTAAATGGACCTTGTCTGTTTGTTAGATTCTTTTGTCAACTACTGTTTCCCAAGGTCAAGAATGAACTTTCCTTCTCAATTTAAATATATTCAAATAATATTTTTAATCTCGAAAGTGAAGAATCTGTGTTAAAACAGAAAAACACCTTATGCACCTTGCTTATGTCCCTTGTATTCTATGATTAATGGACTGTTTTTTGTTTTTTTTATTCATAGCGATAACAGTCAAATGGAGACGAGGCAAAATTGCACTAAAATGTCGACAGCTATAATCCATCACAGCTACACTAGAAAATGTTTCAGCTATCTAAAACAGCAGTAAACATAATGTAGTGTCATCTGTTCAGGATCAAAAGGCGAGGGCTTCTTTAGAGTTCCTTATTTGCACCGACATGGTCTTGAAATGCTCCACTGCTTCAAATGTTAAAAACAAATTTATGATATTTATAGAGCTAAAGCACCACTTTTCCTCCCACAGTCAAGGTCTTATTCATTTTCATGCAGTGTCCAGTTTTCACTTTAAACTCTGTTCAAAGCTTTAGTCCCCCGCACACCTTGAAAGACAGATACACAACCCCAACGTAGCTAGGTCTACTGGGCTAATATTTACCAGTCGCGACACCTTGTGATTCTGTGTGTGTGTGTCTTGATGGCCGAATGTTGTCCTCGAGACACCTACTGTAGTGAGAACTACCACAGAGGAGGTTTTGAGTACTTTACTAGATGTTTATATGTCTGTGGACAAGGCTTGGGTACAGTATATTGGGGTATTTAGAAATCCAGAAGGTATGATTTTCAATATCGTCAAAAATACAGACGCTCTTCTTTCTATTAAATTGATGCAGAGCTGTATCAAGGTTTCCGCGAGTATATTACAAGCCCGGAAGACCTTTTGGCCAATACCCCGGCACGCCTAAGCATCATGGATTATTTAATGTTTAACGATGTTTTTTTAAACTCCTTTAAGGAATATCTCAGTGCATAGGTTGTGTGCGTAATGTTAGCAAGTGTGCGGTCAAGAGAGAGAGCGTGTGTGACAGTGAGTATGAAGTTAGCAGCAACGTTATAGCTACAACTACAACTCCTCAAGACCCAAACCAAGTTCCAGTATCTTGCACGTTTTGTTCAGCAAGATAATCTTCAGAAATGGATGAACTACACCACGGTCGCATGAGCGCGAGTATACACAACGAGGCTGTAAAGGCGGACGAGTTGGCATGATGATGTTTAGTAGTCTCATTTAGCCACTTGTTAGTAACCGCCTTTTTGAAGACAGAGTAAGGCTTCAAAATTCACAGACAGGGGTATTTATTGATGTATTTTATGTCGTAGAACAAAACGTTAAAATCTCTTCAGCTTGTGTTAACCACAGACATTATTTCAGGCATTTAACTAAAAACCCATTGACTTCCAGACGAGGGAACCGGAAGAGCTAAAATGCTAACCTATTTCCTGGTTTTAGGACTAATTCCTGTTGCACTCTAGATACCACCTAAATAAACCGCGATAGCATCACAACCATGCAAGACGCAGTCATGAAACTTTACAGGTGTGTAGTTGAGATCTAAATGAAGGCTGAGTGCTATGATGGGTGTGGTCCGAACAAGGGCGTCGGAAGTAGTGAGGCGACACAATCCCCGGGTGTCATCCCATGGTGGACTCTAGTTTAGCATGCTAACATCTGTATCAAAACAAGAGAGGTTTCACACAAATGTGCTGACACAATATTGTATGTAATGTCATGGAGGATTACTACTGGAAATCAGTAACAAAACTTCAATAAAACGTTTAGTCCGTCTTAAAATATTTCCTCAAAAAGCAACTTGTTTCTTCTGGCTAACGACTCGGCGGCTTTGTCATTTTAGTGTACAATTGGTAGAGTTAGACACCAATGAACTCTAGTGGAAAAAATTTACTTTAAGGCAGCTTTATACTAATATTAACTGATTTTCCATGCTTCATTTATTCTCCAGTGGTATATCCTTGGAAGTACTCTACTTACTGTACAAAACATTCTATTACCCTTTAGTTGAATATCAAATGAATAACTGCCGTTATGATATTATTATCCATCTTATCGCTAAATCGGTAACAGAATGGGCCAAGGACATTGTGTGTAATGCAATGAATATATGAGTAATATAGAAGCAGTTATGGTACAGTGTACAGTATGTCCTGTCTGTATTGATTTGAGAAGAAAATTGCGTGGAACATTAATAATTATGATACAGTCTTGCCGAAGGGACTGAATAATTTCTGCTCGCAAATATGTCTATTGGCTTATAGAACACTTCTTTGAAATCTCCTTTTTTCAGTTTCCTTTGATAACTCTTCTTCTCCTGTAGCTCGGAGGGCTTCCAGGAAAAACCTTCTGAAACTTGTGATTATGACTATCAAAACTGTAAATCACGAATGCTGCCTCGTTGCATTTTACCCACAGTCATGATCTATCTTCCAAAAAAGTTCCAAGTATGTCACCTTTGAATTTGCTTAGCAGAGATGTCACCCCTGCTGGGTGATTAGTCCCACGCCTGAAAAACTGCTGAGCGGCCCCACTGAGATTTCTTCAGATTTGTGTCATTGTCGCGGGAGTGTTTCTTGAGGGAAAGAAAATTACGCATTAGCATGTCTGCTAAATAAAAAAGAAAAAAAACTCTTTGTTCTGTCTTGCGGTCCTCTTACATTCAGTGAAATACACTTTGAATGATCAAAGTTTAAGTCTGTCATCACCCTTTAAACAAAAATAGTCAAAAAACAGATAATATTTCAAACTGGAGTTATTATTAGCACCAGTCAACAATGATTTGAAAGAAACAGCGAGGCCTGAAACTGCAAAAACAGTGATGGGTAACTTTTTCTGCTTCAAAACCAGCACTGCCACAACAACAAACTTGAAGGGGAGGTCACTTATTTAAATTCAAATTTGTTGCTCACAGGGTATTATATGCTGTGGACACTACAAATGAAGTTCCTTTCAACGCCACTGTATTGGGATAGAAGCAGAAATCTCACAGATGTGTTCATGAAAACTTTGGCAAATATGAGGCTGAAAGATATTAGATATCAGTGGAACATGTTGCCATTCCTTATACAGCATTTACACGTTTCTACTTGCCCTTATTTTAGCTCAGCAAGAACCGTTACGACATTTAGCAGGCGCTGTTAAAGTCTGATAGAGATCATAACTGCTGACTCAAGAGCTGCCTGGGCTCCATTAAAGCTGTTTCTTTCACTCAGGTGTGACCATCTGAATATCAAAATAAATCACCCACAGTATAACTAATAATTTAAATACAACTATGCACACATTCTTAACTATGTTAACTTCTGCGACACACTGTTTCTATTTCCTTCCTTCCTGCCTTGGTCTATTTTCATCCTTCTCTAGTTAGGGCTGGAACAATTCACCTATCTCCCGATTCGATACTATCATGATACTTGGGTGGCAATTTGATATGTATTGTGATTTTTAAGTATTTCTATTCTACAAGTATTGTGATTCTTAACTTTTTTCAACACTAGACCATGGGAAAAAGGTTGAATCATCACTTTTAGGGAGTTTCACTTTGGAAAATATCTTAATTAATACAGTAAAAATGTTTGATTTTCAGCAGGATGATTGATTCTGAGATGTCCTGAAGTCAAATATATCAGTCATTGTCAAGCATTATTTATCAATTTTTTTCCAGCAACCCAAAAATCAAACAATAAAGACATTTCCCTCACAAATTAGTAGTATTTTCTTTTTAATATATAAGGGACATGTAATGTTTTATACTTCTGGTGAATATAATCCAATCAATCTTATTTCCATATATGTATTTTGTGTATAGAGTTCCATTTTGTTAACACTTTATTTTGAAAACGTAGTCCCACGTGTATACTTCCTCTAACTTCGCCAAGTCTGTCGCTACCTCTCCCGTCAGCTCCGTTCTCTTTATACATCCATATTCAGCTCCATCGGGGCCGTTTGAATGCATTTTAACATAAATGTCAGTATATGGGTGCTCTACAGTTGTAGCGTCGGCTGATTTGACCACACAGATGAGAGTGACGGCTGGCTTGACTGCGCAATGAAAACGGTAACGATAACGTAACGTGTTCGTGACAGAGTTAGCATGCAGCTTTAGCCGTGATGTCTAGCTCTGCTTTTCCTGGCAATGTGTGAAACCCACTTCCGCCGTTTCCTACTTCATCGCAGACTGCGGTTTGTTTTGGTTGACGGATACGGAAGGGATATGACGTCATGTTACTCAGACTACTACAATAAAAGTGGTAACTTCGGTCTACCTACGCATAGACTCAAATGAAGCAAATATATTGATTCTGGCAATTGTACAAAACAAAAACTTGCGTTACATAGGTGAAGTGATTTTTTTTCCCACACCCCAGCTTGTTACTACGCTACCTATATTCCTTTCTCTCCTGTAATCTTTCCACTACCTTGTTTTGTCCTTCCATCAACCCCCCCGCGTCAACATGGTATTTTAATAAGACACTATGTCTTTATGTCTCTTTGCACTGTAGCTAGACATTTTCTTCAAAACTTACTTTCTTGTTTGTTGGATAATAGCTTATAGCATGAAGCTATGACAAAGAGAACCATTGTCTTTCAAGCAACAGCCCCCTTTGTACAAAAGCACAAGCATTCACACTATTGCTGAAGGTATACGTTCTGTACAGGCAAAGCCAATGTCAAGGAAAAATCCTCCACTGCCATGAAATATCCTGTTTATTCAGAGAAATAAAGCAAAATAAGGGCTATAAAAAAGGGAAAGAGGGCATTTGGAGAGCACAAAGGCCACCACGGAGTTAACAAAAAGTGATGTGAATAGGGAGCGAAAGAGAGACATCCTACAAGACATGCAAAAGAAATAAACACCATTTTAACAGGGCATTGCGCCCTTTGCCTTTTACAAGACCTAAGCTCCAGAGGGGCATTCCTCCATCATCCGCGGATCCGCAACTGCCAATAAATCCCAGACAAGCTTTTCCTGCCGTCTGACACGCAGTCAACTCCGAAAGAGAGATGTTTTACAGTAAAACCACAACCGTGTAAAAGATCCCTCTGCCTCCCCCGGGGCGAAAGGCTGGAACAATGCTGTCTCTTTCCTCTACGGACTTGGAAATACAGCGATCTTTACAGCTTTGCCATCGTACGCACACATGTGGAGGGTAGTTTTCAGGGGCGATAACCTCTAACGGCTCTCGTGGGGGCCAGCTTGGGGCCAGATGTGATGGGCTTCAGTCAACTACTTTTTAAGAGGAGATGTTGCTGGTTTTGTTTTAATAACAAGAGAACAAGAAAGAACAAAGCCCGCTGATAGAATCCCGATGGAGTAGATTACTTTTGTCATAATCCATATTTTTCAGTAGTCAGAAGACGACCAGAAGATACATTTCTAAACCATATGGTCTGAAGTCAAAGCAAACAGCAGGTTCAAAACTCATCAAATGAAAAAAATCTATAGCGATCCTCTCATATATTGCAAGTTCAAAGTAACTAGAAACAGATATTGTGGTTCGCCGAGGTCAGAGATCAAGAAAGCTGACCTCCGTGTGTCTTTAATGTACTCGACGGGAAGCTCTGCTCTTCCAGCTGGACTTGGCAGGCCTTCTCCACTTGGCCACAGGTCACCCGACGGATACGAGTTTTACAGATACACTTACGGCAAGATGACAGAGAAAGAGAGATAAAGAGGGAAAGGTGGGAATTTGGTCAGGTCAGGGTGCTGTTGCTCTTGGAGTAGAGAAAGAGAGAAAGGTGAGTGAAGGGAATTCTGTACTCCTACTCCACTGAGGAAAGTGGAGCGGCCATTAGGGATTTGCCAAACGGGGCCAAGAGGACAAGACAGTCAGAAGCCGCGGCGAGTTGAAAGAAGAGTACAAAGAGGAAGTGATGGCGGGAGATGTGGTAACATTGTTTCATCTGGGATCAGAGATGGCCCCCCCTGAAAACCTCCCGTCTGAGCAAAAGAAAAAAAAGAAGAAGACGGGGGAGGGAAGTGGGAGGTCAGAACGGGGGAGTGCGTGCTGACTAAGCCGTTCAAAAGGTCGCGTTGTGAACTCGTCGTTAACCTATGCATCCTGCAGGGAGGAGGACCGGGAGCCTGGGAAATCGTGTTGCAACCTGAAGAGTGCCTCTTATCCAGCCATAACTCAGCGGAGGACAGCTAAGTGTCATGGCTATCAAATTGCTTCTGGGGCGAGCACTCCCCAATTTATCCAAACACTGCGTCTTCGACTCCCTTGGCTGATTGCATTACACTTTTTAATAGACAATCTGCTTCTTAATCTTTCTTATTTCACTGATTTCTTGATGCACGCAGCTGGTTTATACGACGCCGAGGAGTGTTTTGATGTAGGGAATCTGGGCTGATTGGGTTTAGAAGGCAGCAGGCCTCGTGTCAGACCCCCCTCAGGTGTAGAGACAGCGGCGGTTGTCAGGGTTATTACTAGCCGAAGTGCTAACAAGCATATCAGAGGACTTGGAGAGCTCGATAGCAATGATATTAATAACTCCGCGGCTCCATCCGGGCTGTCTGTTATGTGAGCCATTATTAGTATTGGCCCTTATTGACATTGTCGCTGCATCAAGACTAAATCAATAGCCAATCTAGTGCGTCTGATATTTCCCACATCAAATACAGCTCTTCAGCGCATTTATATTCTGCCTGCCACAGGTCGTATTGGGGAAGGCACAGGCAGCATTTTCAGCTTCAGCTTCAGTTCTAGTCAAAGCAGGGTTGTGTTGATGCCACAGGTGCATTGTTGTGACGCAAGTAAAGAGTCTAAAATATCACATTTTGTGGACTTGCATTGTGTACTAATATTAGATCATCTGACAATATCTTAAAGGGGCTTTTATAAGTGCTCCAGACTAACTTTTTACATTGGTTGCACTGGTGCGCCTAACCTTTTGTTTAGGTGCAACAGCTAATGATTTAAGTTCACCCAACAAATGTTCACTGCGCCTTTTGGTACTGCAATAATATATTTTAAGTGTTTTGTCATTTCCCATAGGCCTACATTAGGGATTTCACAATACCAGAAATCTAGTAGTCGATATCAATACCAGTGAAATTTCACGATTCTCGAAACCCAATTCAATACCACAGTAAAAAAGAAAAGTAAAACAATAAATCCCATGTACTTAAACAGCAACATTAGTTTCAGGTGATTATACACTTAAGAGAACATAATTATTAATATTATATTCCATTTCTCTTAATGCTGCAGTGGGTAGAAATGGAGCAAATATGATTAAAAAAAGTTATTTTTATTAAACGGTGACTATATCCTGACAGTAGTGCATGAGACAGGTAATTGAAAAAAAATCATGTTCCTCTGTGTCCTCCGGTGCTCCTAATGGCATCTGCAAGATTTCACAGATCGGAGGAAAACAACCAATCAGAGCCGAGCTGGAGCCTTGCTGCCTCTGAGCAGCTGTCAATCACTCGCAAACTTCGATCAAACGGTCAAACTAGGCAGCGCTGATCAAATATGAATCAATATTCTGTTACTGTAATGCCTATTTCTCTCCTCACATGTTTTCAGAAACATCTTGTAGTGTACTGTTTAGCTGTTAAATGAGAAAGTTTGTGACCCGGCAGCCATGTTGAGATCAGTTGAGGAAATACCAAGCACCGCCCACCATCCGGAGCACAGCCAATAGGAACGCTCAATAAGAACACTCTCTATGAAATGACCTGTGATTGGCCAAAGTCAATTCAGAAGTCTAGTTATCTCTCCATGCCAAAAACATTCTGCCTACTGCAGGTTTAATAGATGACCCGGAATGTTACACACTGTTCCTTTAAACATATCCCCAGGTTAGCCACCACATGAAAGAACAGATTAAGGCAAACATTAAAACACCCAAACTGTACCGACCAACTTTCTGGTTCAACTTTGACTGACTGCATTTGTACAGTTTTCCTGTGCGTTCGTGGATTACTAGCAACACTTCGGGTGTGTTTTGCAATCTGACTACACCGTTAGCATGTTTACTACCTGTCTAATTATCTAGTCCATCTGGCTTCTGGTCCAATTGGACTTTATTGCAGTGATGTCTGTGTCTGATGACTGTGTTTCCAGATGTTCAATGGTGGTTGGATTTCAGGTTAGGGGAATCAAAAGAAAAAGGTTTTTGCTAAGGCGTAATTACACTTGGATACCTGACTGACGAAATATCCACTTCTGGGCTTGAAAGCAGGAGGTGTCCACCATCCTCCCGTTGGGCACCATTCATTTCCACCGTACTGCTTCAGCCTCAAGACGACCACCCGGGAAAAACAAACTTTCACTTCTCATGCATGCCGCGCACATTTTTATTTTAACCGAACGTAACATTTGTTACCCCCCTCACATCCCTGAGTAATGAATGAGACACCTGAGTGTGCACCAGACACCCTCTCACATCTTTCCCTTCTATATTGTGAGTCACCACCTCTGTTGCTATCCTCCCTACCTGTCATCATGCCTTAAAATAAAAGGGAGCCGGGAGCAAGTGATAAAAGAGACACACACGCTCTCCTCTTGACTTAAAACATGCTCGCTGGAGCCCACGCACCATTACTGTATGGCACTCCGATTTATTTCATCTCTCATTCTGCCTCCGTAGCTTCCCAAATTCACTGTGCCACATCACACGCCCCCACACCCATACATACTGTACAGGATCCACACACTAATCACTCACTACTGTCACGGAATATGTTCAACATTTTGAGCTCATACTGAGAACCTGTGTTTTTCAGTCTCCTCTTTTCAGTTAAACTGTCATCATGAGCACTCAGGAAGGGCAACAGGATTGTAAACCTTCTTAAAGCGATTTTTAGTATTTCATTTAATTAAACTGATGAACATATAAGTGACAGATTTAAAATACGGTCAAAATTAAAGCAGTCGAAGCCAAGTTTGTCAATACCCTTCCTGCTTGGTAACGCCCATGTCTTTCAAATTCCACGCCACCTGCTTGTATCCTAAACTATTACATGTGAAGTCTCAAATTCAAACTGAGATAACCCAGATGGCATTGGTGCCATGCCATTGTTCTGACGGCCCATTGCTTTGAAACCCTAATAATCCCAAAAATGTCCCACTGGACCGAAAGCCCATTTGTCCGATAGCCCGTTATCCCAAAAACGAAAACATCCATTGTTCCAAAGGCCCATTACTCAGAAAATACACACTTTCCACACAACAAACAGAAGCACGTGGCTAATTGTTATGCAGAATGATGTCATCGGACCTTCCCAGTAGCGATATTTTTTTGCCTTCAATGCTTTCTGCCAGAAAGGGTCTATTTTAACCCAAACCATGATCTGTTCCTGACCCTAACCAAGTAGTTTTGTTTGCCTAAACCTGAGGAGATTTCTGGCAGAAAGCCCTGAAGGCTAACTTCTGCCATGGGCGCAAAAAAAAAATGGGGAAGGTCCGATGACGTCATTCTGCATGATGATCAGCCATGTGTTTTGTAAGGGTGTATTTTCGGAGCAATGAGCCTTCGGAACAATGAGCTTCTTTTTTTGGGGATAACTGTGTGAAATACAAAGAAATGTGATTTGCCTCCAAAATCACAGCTTCAGCATCACTGGTTTTTCTTTTTCTTTTGGTTTGCGTTTCATATTTTTGGCTTGTGATTCTTAGATTATTTTTGTGTCTAATAATTAATTGGACAAATATTTTAGGGCTAGGGTGCTATGTCTGGGGCTCATGTCCTGCCAGGAACTCTACAAAGTGACCACAGAAATCCAATGCTAATAGCATTCAGGTAGTAGCACTCCCTAAAAATGGATATTAAAGTTATGTCCACTTCCGGTTTTCATTACTTATTTATAAAACTATATTACTGCTGAAGACAGATCGCATTCCAACACATTCTCACTCCCAACTCCAGGTACCCCTCTAGCGTTGGTTTTGAACTGGTCAGGGGCAACGTGTCAATATACGCTTGTTACATGCATGATGCCCTTTCAAAATAAACTTCCGTTTTCACAGGAAGTTAGGTTTAGGCAATACAACCACTTACTTAGGGTTAGGAAATGGTCGTGGTTGACGTTATCTTCACTGACTTACAACTCACGTGAGTCGCTAGCGAGTGCCTAACGACTCACGAGACTAGTGACTCGTGACTCACAGGACTAACGATACTAACAAGTCACGTGACTAACGACTGACATGACATAATAAGTCAACGTTACTTTTAGTTTCACACGGGACACAAACGAGAACGATCTCCTGGTTGAAAGTCTTGCATTTGTTTGACTCAACCACCACCCCTACTGCCCACCCTGAGTAGACTCTCATGCTATTAATACTAGGTCACTTGCTCTGACTGTCGAATAACGCCGCGGGTGAGTTTACATTGTAGTTAGTTGAAAGCCCGGTTCTTCGCTTACATTCACTACAGGGTGCCTCCATGGTATCAGAATCCGAGGGGCACTGACCAAGCAGCGGTATTTGAGTAGTTGGGAATGAGAACGGGTTCAACATTCTGGTAAGTAAGTAAAGACATCTACAGTGCTCAAAGGAACTGGTATTTATTTTTTTGAGCAAACCCAAGCAAGAGTGCTTGTCCAAGTCTGGAAATGCTGCCGCCATGTCTTTCTCAAGTTATTTTGGTAAAGATCTTAGACTGCACTAAGACTCCTAATCAGTGGAAAAAACAGCTATATCTTGTTCTGTTCCTGTTTAGTTCAGTAAACAAAAGAATGTTGAAGACACTTTTGTCTGGATGACAAAGAAAAAACCCACCACTTTAACAGATGTGACAGAGAAAACATTACTGTATACAACTGTTTTCACAGGCTGAGTACTCCTCCTTACAAGTGGTCTCTGTGTAAAGTGTGTGTTGTGGGTAGAATACTAAATATTACATCAGAACTGGGATATGTTCTACACAGCATGTTCTTACTCAACATCAGCTCTCTTTTATCCCTTAATGGTTTCCCCTTCATGCTTTTGATTAGCTTCATTACTGACGGAGACTCAGATCAGATAAAAGGCATTGTTCTTTTCTCTTTGTTGTATTTTGAAGGTGTCCTGCACATGAGGCAGTTACTTTCTGCAGCATTTCCTCCCCCCTCCCCGCGCCGTTTAGGGGAAAGGACATAAATTCCCTCTCTTGATCTCTGAGTGGTTTCAGAGGTAGAAAAAAAAAAAAAAAAAGTGCTGTGTAAATTCTGCTCCTCTCTTATTTACATTAGTGTGTCAGAGGTCCTTGCGCTAATTCAGCTGGTTCCAGTGTTTCTGGGCGGGGAGTACATCACTTCAGTTTGGGTTACGCATCCATTACCGGAGTCTGCCGAGCCCTGAGGTTTGAAATTGTTTACACACTTGCCCAAACTTATCACGAGCCCTGTGCTTCTTCTCTCCCTGGAGTCCTTCACAGGCTTCACTCACTTGCTTCTGTTAATTCTTTGCGGCCAGTAACTTTCTACTACTAATAACTAGGGCTGTCAATCGATTTCAATTATTTAATCACGATTAATCGCATGATTGTCCATGATTAATCGCGATTAATAGCAAATGAATCATAGTTTTTATGTTCGAAATGTAACTTAAAGGGAGATTTGTCAAGCATTTAATACTTTTATCAACATCGGAATGGGAAAATATGCTCGTTTTATGCAAATGTATGTTTATATTTATTAATGGAAATCAATTAACAACACAAAACAATGACACATATTGTCCAGAAACGCTCACATGTACTGCATTTAGCATCAAAAATATGCTGAAATCATAACATGGTAAACTCAAGCCCAATAGGCAACAACAGCTGCTATGACTTGCCCTAAACTGCATGTGATTATCATAAAGTGGGCATGTCTGTAATGGGGAGACTCGTGGGTACCCATAGATCCCCATTTTCATTCACACATGTTGAGGTCAGAGGTCAAGGGACCCATTTGAAAATGGCCATGACAGTTTTTCCTCACCAAAATTTAGCCTAAAGTTTGGAGCTCTATTTAACCTCCTTCTCGAAAAGCTAGCATGACATTGGTCTTCTAGTTTCATATGATGCCAGTATCTTCACTCTAGCTTTAAAACTGAGCCAGCTATAACCTCTGAAAGACGCGTTAATGCGTTGAAGAAATTAGCGGTGTTAAAACAAATTTGCGGTTAACGCGTTATTATCGTGTTAACTTTGACAGCCCTACTAATAACATATAGTATTGTGAACGGTTTTACCATTATCACAATATTCAGAACGCTGTAATATACTGCCTTACTAATGCATGATGATCTCCACTCTAACTAATGTCATATTTAAAGACAAATGTCAGAATGTGTTGCTTTCACAGTCTCAGCAGGTGGTTTATATATAAAAAAAAGACTGAGTGGTTTTATATCACATACTGCACTACATGTCAAATTACTGGAATTAAACTCAGCATTGCAGTATAAAGGGAAAGCTATTGAAAGGACCAATTTTCCAGATACATTCATGTTTTAGTCACATTAATGGCTTGGCTCTTGTCTGTCAGTTGTTTGGTCCTCCACTTTGGTTCAGGCTGAAATATCTCAGCAACTACTGAATGGATTGCAGTTGCATTTTGCACATACATTCATGGTGCCCGAAGGATGTATGCTAATGACTATGGTGATCAAATGAACATTCATGTAGCGCCATTGGCAGAAACTAAAATCAAATTAAGTTTCCATTCAGATATCTCAACATCTACTGGGTGCATTGGCACCAAATTTTGCACGTCAATTGCAAATTTCCCTGCTGTGGGACTAATAAAGGGTTATCTTATCTTATCTTACATTCATGTTTCCCAGGCGCTGAATCCTAATGACTTTGGTCATGTTTTGGTTTTTGAGTGAAATACCTCAACAGCTATTGGATGGGTTGCCATGAAATTTGGTATAGACATTAATATCCCCCTCAGGATGAATGACTTTTTCTTTATCACAATCATCATTTTTTTTTTTCATTTTTCTTATTTATCATACAGTACATCATCAAAACTCGTGTCATTCACATCAACCTGTGCTTTATAATTGGCGAATGTTAGCTTGCTAACACGAGGAACTACGTTGTAAATGTGGTAGACATTTTGCGAAACATCAACATGTTAGCATTGTCTTTGTGAGCATGTTAGCATGTTGATGTTAGCATTTAGCTCCTAATACAGCCTCACAGAGCTGCGAGCATGGCTGTAGACTCTTAATTAAGGTTGTCAAAGTTAACGCAATAATAACGCGTTAACGCAAACTCTAATTGATTTAACGCATTAACGTAACTTGCGATTTTTAGTTTGTAGCAGACTAAGTTTTAAAGCTAGAACTAGAAACTAGAAACTAGAAAAACATAAGGAATCCATTGGTACCAAATTTGTCATACTAGCTTGTCGCGAAGGAGGCTAAATAACGCTCCGTTAACGTACGCTAAATTTTGGCGAGGTAAAAACTGGCATAGCCATTTTCAAAGGGGTCCCTTGACCCCTGACCTCAAGATATGTGAATGAAAATTGGTTCTATGGGTACCCACGAGTCTCCCCTTTACAGATATAGCAGTAAAGAAGAAAAGAGAACTCAAAGTGTTGAAAAGTGGGAGTGTTGCGTTGGATAAGTAGCAGTGACCTCCGTAGCACATACTGAAGCCTCTTTTCCTGAATATAGAGGGAGAGTAACCGTACATTTATGTGTTAACATGTAAAAAGTCCTGTTAGAAAGGTTATTTGGATACATCTGCCGGTCATGGATGTATTTATGCCGCCGTTGCACGACATGTTGCCTCATTAGTGACGCCTCACAAAGGAGATAATGCCGCACACTTAAGCCAAAAAGGTCAGATTTCTCCCTGGCCAGAGTTTTACAAAAGCTCAATTTTCAGTAACCTAAAACCCTGTTTGGGTGGGGACGACATGCCAAAATGCATAGAATAAACTATATTTACAAAAATACCCGTGTACGTCTGTACAGGCTGTTCTAATGTGTCCTTGGACATGGAAAATGCACAGGAAAAAAGCATTATGAGAGTCTTTTTTTTTTGCCCCTGAAGTATAATATCAATAGCCTAACTCTATTACGTTGTGCACAGACTTCAAAACCTTTGTGGACCATCGATGACGGTGCCTTGATGGACAGAAATTTGCGAGCACATGTTCAGGCTACTCCATTTAAAGGCCTCCCATAGGGTCTGAATCAGAAATAGATATCCAGGACTTACTTTGATGGCTCACATTTCCAATACGTGACGGGCTGAGTGCCTTGTCAGAATAGGTCTGACTCCTTGAGATGAGAAATTCACTCCGATGTTCAGAATAAGGAGTGTGAGAATAAGAAGAGGGCCCATTTTGTAGATCTCCGTTCGAGGTATTTGAAGTTGAGATCTTAGAATGTGTCAGTAATGGAGGCTGCGACTTCACTTTCCTCCCCAAAGTCTGTGAAAGCCCACTAAAGATACTGTTCAGTGACTGGCTCCACCTTGAAATGTTGGAAAACCTTTCACGGAGTCCTCGAAATGGAAACCTGATTGATAGTACATGCAACTTAAAGTGGCTCATCGCTTTCAAATGTACATTAAAACCATGAAAGCTGGACTGGTTGACATCGCAAACAATTGCAGCTGATTTCGTCAGAATAGCCGGCTCTCCGGGGAGACGAAACTGTGGTAACACTTTATAATAACCATCTTTTATAAATGCTAAATTGATAGTTCAACTTTGTTAATTGTTATTTTACTGTTAACTAGCAACGAAATAATAATTAATAATGTTTACTAATCATTAGTAATGCTATAATTAGTTATTTTAACAGTTTATTGTTGCACACAACATTTAGCATACTATATACTGTATAATGATTAAGAAAATATGTGTAAGCCTAAATTAAATAGTTTGTACACATCTCAGATATTTGTAACACTTTAATTTCTAATAATTGGTTTGTAAACCATCTATAAACATTATCTGGATGGCTATTACAAAGTTGCAACTGATGATTATAATATATTGTTAAATGGTTAATAAATACTTTGTAAAGCATCTATAAACATTTAGATTGTTAATACTTTGTCAATGGTTGATATTTCATTTCTGGTCCATCAATCTATGTAATGCTTTTAAATGTTTTACAAACGATTTCTTGAAGGTTTTACAAATACTTTGGTAATCACTAACAAATATTGAATATAGTAAATAAAATGTTAAAATGTGTGCAACAATAAAGTGATAAAAAATACTTTACTAATGTAATCACAATGTAATTATCATTTCTTATCAGCTATAATACAATAACACAATAATTAAGAAACAAACTCTTTCATATTGCAAAATAACTAATGATAAAATAACAGAAATTATAGCATTACTAATAATTAGTAAACATAATTTAATTGTTTGTTGAGTAAAATAACTATTAGTTAAGTTTAATCAACTATCAATTTACCATTTATACATTTATTTTGTAACGGTATTAGGTTATTATAAAGTGTTACCAAGACTGCATTTAAGTGACAAGTTAACACAAGTAGTAGTACAAAATTATGTAGCGTTAATAACTGGAACTGACATGTTTTCTCTCCAATAGCCGTGAAAAAAAAGCACCCCTCTCCACTTTGGATTATGGCTCAGGAATCATGTTTTAATTGATGTGATTACCAGCCACTAAGAAATGTCACAGAAACTTTTAATTAAGTCTAGCCTGTAATTAAAAGAGGGGGGGGTAAGACACTCCATTGGCGGCTGTACATGTAAGCCTGTCTGCCTCTGTGCCGGGGACAGGAGGTCAATCTCAACCCACTTGATGACTGCTCAAATTGAAGCCCACGTTCGGTGTCTCTCAGCTTGTCATTTCACATTAATCAACATGTGCTTTATTGTGAACAAAAGATAAGAGATTCAGCCGACATGGAAATTAGAGGTCTTCATATTCGCTAGGTCCTTTTTGTGAATTGGTTTGTGATTAAATAAATGAATGTTATTCGTATTTCTGCGATGCACAGGTCAAATGTAGGAATGCATAAACGCAGACTTTTGCAGATAATATATGTTTAATGGCTGGTGCTGTGTTTGTCAAATCCTTTATTACAATCAAGAGAGGGTGTAAATGTCAGACATGGTCGCTGTCTGAAATACACAATAGCTGATTACAATAGCCTTACGTCACCCTCGGTCTGTGTGGCTGAAAACAGGCCACACAGAAAGAAAAGATTCTCATGGAGTTGAGCTAATGGCTGAGTTCTTTGCAATTCTTCTGACTTTCCAGAAAAACTCTGGCCTACTTGGGGAAGGGAAGATTAGCAAAAGACAGAACATCCCACATGGACTTAGAGTGGTTTTCTTCCCCATCGCAGTGCCCACAACTCGGTAATTGTCTTTGCGTCCGGGCTCTTAAGGGAAAACGGGACAAACCCCATTCCAGCCCAGTGCTCTATTTGTCCCAACATTCAATCGGATGAAGGAATAACGTTCTAAGCAGCCTCAATCTTTGGGCTTAAGAGAGGGCGATTGAAGCCCTTGGTAGCTTAACAGATGAGACAGACTGCTGAGTGTCTGCATGTTGTTTCTCATTCCGTCGACTTGTAATCTGAAGGCCCTCAACTTCATGTGGGCCAAAACGTTCTCACTACTATTGCTATTGATGCTCGTACTAATAATCAGAATCAAAACTGGTGTTTTGGGGGAAATGTGTTTCTGTAATCATGGAGCTAAAAGGAGCAGAGTGAAGCTCTCTATTCCAATATGATCAAGCAGTTTTGTTACTTGCATGATATTTTTCTCTTCTGCAACTACAAATTGGTGAATTATCTGGGAAGTGACTCCCTTTCTCATTCTGCCTTCAGGTAATATTAGAAGTTAAGTACAAGACTCCATGCACCACATAAAAAAGTCTCTGAAATGTTTTATTCTAAGTGTTGCTTGTTGTCGGGAAAAAATACAGAATTATGGTGGAAAATTGGCCTGAATCAGCCAAAAAATTTGCAGGTTTTTAATTGCAAATTGTAAAGTGGTAGCTAAAACCTCCATAGTTTCAGAGAGTTGTGCTGGTACCATGAATTAAGCACAACTATAAGTGCTACTGTTGTAACTAATGGTGACAATAGACTATATATAAGAAGTAAACGTAGTCACCATGATGCTACCCATTGGTTTGTGGACTGCCGTTTTGAAGCCTTGAGTTTGGTATCTTGGTTTTTGGCTGTCGCCGTCTTGTTTTTTTGCAACCAGAAGTAACACGAGAGGGTGGAGCTAAGTGCAACTGAACACTGAATAAGAAATTTTTAGACAACATAAAAGGTTATGATTAACTTTCATGAACTGGACACGCACTGTGAAAGGGTTAAAGTTGTATGACGAACACACGGAAAACTCCCAGACCGGACAACCCTGTGGTAGCATCACTCTAAAGCAACCCTGCTTTATGGTCTATTTGACTCTAAATGGGACCATAATTTACTTAAATGAACATCATGCTGTATTGAAGACTTGAAACTAGCGATTGAGACCATACACTCAAATTTACAATATTTACTGAGGTAATAAATCAAGTGAGAAGTAGGATAATTTTCTCATAGACTTCTATACAATCAGACTTCTTTTTGCAACCAGAGGAGTCGCCCCCTGCTGGCCCTTAGAAAGAATGCAAGTTTAAGGCACTTCCGCATTGGCTTCACTTCTCAGACCCAGAAGTAGCCTACTGATGCTAACAGTAATGAACACCTGCACAGACACTGTATCACATAATAAATAAACAAGTAAGATATACATGGAGATAAAATTATGGTTTGTTTGCAGCAAACTTAAAATATAATTTTCTTTAAAGAAGTAATGAACATTTCATCCCAAGTATCAATATACCGTATATAGTGCATACTTTATACTAAGTCATTATACATATGCGGACCAGTAAAGAAAAGCTTTCCTAGAGGGGATGTGCTCCCTGGTCTTTGTTTGTGATGTGAGAGAAAACCTTTTTGTCTCAGCTGACCAGTCAAGCTGCAGTTTACATCCATGTCTGTCCAAAATGTCACCACTTAATCATTTTATCCTACTATACATTTGTGCATATTCATTTTTGAGTTGTGGCCAAATACGTGTTTTCTGAGGTCACAGTGACCTTTGTAATCAAAATTGTAATCAGTTCATCTTCGAGTCCAAGTGGACGTTTTGTGCCAAATTTGAAGAAATTCCCTCCAGGCATTCCTGAGATATCACGAGAAAGGAAAGACGAAAGCACAGATGCACATACTCATAGACGGACTGACAACCTTAAAACATAATATATAGGCATAATAAAACCAAACAATTACTCAGTATACAGCCTATCAGCACATTACAAGTCCAAGCTTATCTGAGTAATAAGTCTTCGCTGATAAAAATATGACTGGACAACCCTTGATGTGTGTCAAAGTTCAAAATTAGATCAAAAACAACCCTTAGATTTATTTTGGACATTTTTCATGTGTTATCTTGCATCACAAAATATTAAAAAATCTAATTTATGGAACCAGAGAAGTTATAGAGTGGAGATTTATTAATGTTCTTTGCAGCTGGGTCCAGTCTTTAATACAAAAAGGATGGTCAACACTGGAGTATAATTGTTTGAGGTTGGAGGTGAATAAATGAACTATAGAGTTTTGTAAATGATCAAAGAGCAATGTGTTATTGATGCGTAGAGGACAACATGTACTTTTAACCAGGAGTCTACAGCCATGCTAGCAGCTCTGTGTGGCTGAACCACATGCTAACATCAACACGCTACCATGTTCATGATGACAATGCTAGCGTTGCTGATGTTTAGCAGGCAATATTTACCATGTTCACCACCTTAGTTTAGCATGTTAGCATGCTAACATTTGCTGATTAGCAAAGTGGTGGACTGACAGATATCGCCAACACTATAGCCCCGCTGCTAGCATGGCTAAAAGTAGGGCTGTGTATTGGCAAGTATCTGGCGACGCAGGTCATGATACTAGGGTAACGATTCAATATATTGCGATATATTGCAATACTCCAAGCAAGATGACATATTGTGATTTTTTAAATTTAATTTTAGGAAAACTGTCATAGTATAAAGAACACCCCAGAAATACACCATTTTAGAATAAGCAAAAACAAAATGTATACTGCAAAAAACAACATGTGTTTTGTCCCAAACGGCATGTGATTAGCAAAAAGTGGGCATGTCTGTAAAGGGGAGACTCGTGTGTACCCATAGAATCCATTTTCATTCACATATCTTGATGTCAGAGGCCAAGGGACCCCTTTGAAGATGGCCATGACAGTTTTTTCTCATCAAATTTTAGCCCAACTTTGGAGCATTATTTAGCCTCCTTGCTTGACAAGCTAGTATGACATGATTGGTACCAATGGGTTCCTTAGGGTTTCTTAGTTCATATGATGTCAGTAACTTTACTCTAGCTTTAAAACTGAGCCTGCTACAACCTCCGAAAGATCTAATTGCTGTCAGGCTGAATGGAGGCCAACCAGATTTTTAAGAGTTTAATAAAAAATTGACATAAATATTGATACTCATGTATATCAATATTTTCTTACACTATAAGCTATACAATTCAGGAGTTTGATGGGTTTGCTGGCTTGTCACAGATACCGTTGTAGTGCTACTAATGGCCCCTTTACTGTCTGTCTAATAGTTGAATGGACACAAATGATTATGGACAGTCTAGCTACAAAAAGAGAGCAGCTTCCATTTCCTGAATCTGATGAGTAGCAGGCCGAGGTCAGGCCGTGTCTGACCTTGTCACGACACCTCTGCTGATTCCGCAAATGTCTGCATCCAGCACCCATCAAACACCATCCCCATCAGCTACGAACCCATCCCAAAAGCAATCTCCCCGCGGTCCGCTCCACCCTCTGACAACCACAGCTGCCGCCGAATCGCCGCCTTTCCTCCTTAAGGTTCAGCCACAGACGACGCTCTGCTCATTCCTGTTTTGCTCCTCGCAGCTGCCCGCAAAAACAACCCGATCAGCACTCTCTGCAATTACCGAATAGACTGAGGAAGCAGCGGCTTGATTTAGCAGACTGCGGGGACTGCCATTTTCTATTATCTTTGGGTCTGAGATGATTTATGCCGCATGTGCGCTCGCCTCTCATTGTCTCTCACACACTTTCTCTTCTTCCCCCTTTTTCCTTCCTGTCTGTCTTTACCTCTCGCTCTCCACATGCTAATATCTCATCTTTTCTCCTTAGCGGGGGCCCCCCTGACCCCAAAAGTCCACAATGCCAGATGTCTGTACAAGCTAAGCAAGAGGAAGTCCCGGCTACACGAGCTGAAGATGAAAGCTAAGATGGTGTTCGATAGGCCTCGCGCTGCGCTGCTTAAATAAACAAGAGGATGGAATAGAAAAGTGGATGTTCTCCGAGGATTCCCACGCAAAGCAAATAATTTCACCGGGTGATTGTTCCATATATGGTTACATACTGTACAGAAGGGACCCCAGTGTGTTAGCTACTCAGTATCACACAGACTGCAACAATGGCAAGCTGTTTCACCACTGCCCCGGGGAGCAGAGCACTGCGCTGCACTCTATCATAAATCACATTTTTCTATTCTGTAATTAAAGTATCTAAGTACACGCAGCTAAAAACAACAGAACGCCAAGGGAAGGGCATATTATGTTAATATTCATCGCCACATAGCGCAAAATGAAACGATAAAATAACCTATATGAGCCTGCAATCAAAGCGGCCTAAATACATGGTGCACACCGCTTCCTGGTTAGGAGAGGAGAGCCGTAGACAGACACGGAGCTGAATATAGCCAAAAGCGTTGACATACTAAAACCCTCCAGTAGCCACAAGAACCTTCCATCCCGCTTCTCCCCCAAAAACCCGACCCAGCAGGCCGTGCTGTTCCAGTAATTGAGTGAGTAATGGACTTATTCCGCTGAGTGGCTCTCTGGGTGTACTCAATACTGGGATGTAAATCCTGTGGCAAATGGCAGATTAGAGGAAGAAAAAAAACTTTGAGGAAATAAATAAAAGCAAAAAAAAGGAAAGTACACGAACAAAAGAAAATCCATACAATTATTCCCACGCAGTAAATTCAGCTGAGGTCTCAGCTTGATCCGTTCTCATCAGCCTCGAATCGAAGGAAAGTCCACTGTTCTCTCTGGATTTTGTGGTTTCTCTGCCTTCACATTTCATTCTATCTCCCATACCCACCATTTTTTGTTTGTCCCTCTGTCCAGACTTGCCGTCCTCTATACATTCCCAGGCCGAACACTGGACTCCCGCCACACATTTTTACCGGTGGGATACGCGGATTGGACTAATCCCTTTTCTCCGAACGCGCCATGCAGCCTAGATCCTCAAACAATTAGCGTGTACAATAAACTCATTATCCATAAATCCATCAGAGGTCTCAGCTCCAAACCCATCCCCACTGAGTCTTCCCCCCTCGACACAAAACGGCCTTCTATACGCTTTCTTGTGGGTTTCTGTCACTATTAACTAACAACACATTGAGGTTTTTGGGTTACCACACATCCTAATGACTGCGCTCAAGTTGGTTCGTCATCTGTTCACACCTCTTTCATCTCCATATGCAACAACAGTGTCACAATGAAATATTCACGAAATGTAATCTTTAATTTAATAATTAGATTCGTGTCGTGGCATAACTTAGGTACGGGAATTATGTAACAAAAACTACTTTGTTAGCTTTAGGAAAAGATCGCAGTTTGGGCTAAGATAACACCAGAATTGGCATAACTTCAGTACGGAAGTTACGTAAAAAAAAAAATAGTTAGCTTTAGGAAAAGATCATGGTTTTGGTTAAAATAACACCGGAAGTGGCGCAACTTAAGTAAGGAAGCTACGTAACAAAACAACAAAAACGACTTAGTTAGCTTTAGGAAAAGGTTGCGGTTTGGGTTCAAATAACTCGGGAAGTGCTGTAATTTAAGTACGGAAGTTATGTGACAAAAAAAATCAACTTTGACTTGTGATTTCACACGGGGCACCAACACCGGTCTCCTGGGCGAAAGTCCTGTGTTTTTTGACTCACCCATCCACCCTGACTTCCTCCCTACGTGGCGTTTGCCGCTTTCTATATTTCCCAGTTCACAATTACGTGGATTAATTGATTTCATGCTGACCATCACTAAAAAAATATGTGAAATTTGTGTCTATGTACACAAAGCAATACATACGATACATACAATAAATTTGACTATTATTCTTATTTCCCCCCCTCTGTTTCTTCCTCTCCGCCTCTTTTTTCAACTGTCCAGCGACCACCGTGGTTAAACAGCAGGCCCTCGCCATATTTCACTGGAGGAATCCACTGACTGAACTAATCCCTTTCCTCAAAACACACCACTCTGTCCAGATCCCCTCACAATTAGCAGCCCAACTGCCAGATAGCCTATAGTGAAAATAAGCGTCCTCGAGTCAAAACAAACACATGCAGGCGAAGGGGTGCAGGAACCCACAGCGGGCCGCCAACTGAAATATTTTCGGGCCGCCTTGTCATGCTGATGCTACAACGGAGATGGTAGCAGTGATCTCATCTGCTAAATATTGTTTTTGCCATGTAGGCTACAGGCTCTTTTCCCCCTTGTTCTCCACACACAAACGGGGTGTATTCTTTGCGCCAGGGCTATAAATTAATGTTTTTGTGGGAGCCTGTTGCTAGGGGCTGGAAAGGGTGGGGGGAAGTAGAGGAAGGGGGCGGGGGGGCGGTGGCCCGGGGCCAATTAAAATACAGATGTCTGACTGTCGGTGTAATTCCATTCAGCCATGATTTACATTTAGAACAGTCACCCAAGGCCTGCCACTCTACGCTCGCGCAGGAAATCGAAGCTGACTCCAACCTAATGAGAAAAGTGAACCTCCCGAACTTTTACGAGACTCTCGTCTGAAAGGAGCCCTGCAACTTTGGCCATAATATGGAAGCCCTTTCAGCTAATCAACCATTGACAGGGGAGACCTGCGCATTAGGAGCTCAACAACCAATTTCACTTTGTGCTGCTGGCGTGAAAAAAATTCATGGCGGGAACGTTGCTCTTTGTTAACACTCGAGCTTGGCAGCCTCTCCGAAGGATGATCTCTGTTAAATAGTTTGCCTCATTTGAAGCATCTTCTTCAAGAATGTACTTACTGTAGATAAGGATATGGGTTTTATTGAGCTGATAAAGACCGAAGTATCCTGTTTTATTTTTATTAAAAATTGCAGTATTAGCATATGATCCCCATGGCTGGAACCATAGCATTACAGAGTAGGTAAAACCTCAATTTCTGACGGCTCCCTCCCAGACAGGATATATTAAAAATGCAATGTAGGGAGCACAACGTAAAGTGTGACAATGCAGGGGGTTGGTGTGGGACCAGAGACAGTGACAGACTGACACACTTTTGCGTTAGCCACTTTAGCTAATATTGATAATGCCGTGCCTTCTGTCCAATGATAATATGAGATCCCAAGCCTTACTGGTTTAAACCTGAAGGCTGCAGCTGGCCTTATCAGCATCAAGTCCATGGAGCGGCGTCAGGGAATGGTACAAAGCCGTAGCTTAGGTGGGTAGCTAACGGAAAGGTTTGACATTTTAGGGAAGTATCCTTGTTTGCTTTCTTGCCAAGATGAATGCCACTCACGTCTGTACGGTAAACATGTAGCTGGAGCTGGCAGCTGGTTAGCTAAGCATAAAGGCAGGAAAAAGCCAGCCTGGCTCTGTCCAATGGTAATAAAATCCACCAACGAGCACCTTTAAAGCTCCACAATTTACATATTTCTTGGCTGGAGACTTCCTGGAGTCTCTGCTGGTTGCCTGGTAACTGGTCCCAGTCAAGAAATAGTCAGGCACATAACCCAGGCCCCCAGGGAAGAGCACCGGGCTTTGAAGCCAATTTTCGTAGTGGCCAAACCGTGGAACTTCCAGGTCCGTCACTTGATGTCATTGGGCCCAAATTACGTTTTCCCATAGACTAACATTGGGAAAGAGACGTCTGTAAATCAGCGAATATTTGTTTGGAAGGAAATCAACTACCCAGTACGAACACTTGAGTAGCCCTTATTTAAATCATTAGGTCCTAAAAGTTGTAAAATGCACTAATAGCCAAATCCAGAGTTATTTTCCTATGCTGGCTAGGCTGCCGTTCATGTGAGCGGGTCGAGACCGAGCGGTTGGGAGGCGGGCTTAAATGTCCCATATTGTAAAAAGTGAGATTTTCAGGTCTTTTACATAATAAAGTAGGTTTATGTGCTATATAAATACTGTTAAAGTATCAAAAGGTTCAATATACGGAGAAACACACACAGCCCGTATTCAGAAATTGTGTGTTTGAAACAAGCCATTAGGATTTCAGTCCATTTGTGATGTCACAAATATACAATATTTAGACCATTACACGGTTTTAAACGTTTAACATTCTAAATGTGTCCCAGTTTATTTCCTTTTGCAGTGGATATAAATGACATCAGCTGACAGGAAGTAAACATGGACCCAAACTGTTGCCTAGCAATGCAATTCCGTTGCAATGCCATTGAAATGCACTGAAACGGAATGTTTCAGACAGAGGGTAAATACAGGTATATTCAAGCAGACAGTACAAGGAAAATAATGTGTTTTTTGAACATTACAGCATGTAAACATGTTCTATTAGAAACACAAAATTCAAGTATGACCCTGAAAATAAGCAGGATATGGGACCTTTAAAGGAAACGCCAGTGGGCTAGCTCTATGGGCCCAATGGATACTCTATACATCCATTACATAACCCCCCTAAAACGACAGATGTTGTTGTACAGATTAAAGAAATGAGATGTAATATGCTTATTAGTGAGCTTTCGAAGTGCAAGATTTTGTGGCCTTCAGACAGAGCCAAGCTAGCTGTTTCCCCCTGCCTACAGTCTTTGTGCTAAGCTAAGCTAACTGGCTGCTGGCTGTAGCTTCATATTCACCATACAGACATGAGAGTGGTATCAAGGTTCTCTCTTTTAACATCTAACTCTCTGGAAGAAAGTGAATAAGTGAATTTCCCAAGAACTTTGACCTTTCAACCCCAAGGAGATGCAAAGAAGCTAGTTTTGAACATTAAAAATGTTTTTTTTTCCACACAACATGCGTATTGTTCTTGTAAAATCAGTTATATCATGATACACCAACGAGAATCTCTGTGGCTATCTGTATAGCGCAAAAGAACAGTAAAGCTCCTCATTAATGTGGAGTGATGGTTTGACTTTCATAGGCACTTAGTCACAGCATTGATTCGGTCAGAACAAGACATAAAGCACTGTGAGAACACATTGTGCTGTGCTTGTCAATAACGGTAATCCTGTATATGGAAGGGAAAAGGATATGTTCCGTCCGCGGCAATAACTCACAACTTTCTTTACCATCCGCTGCTTTATATCAGAGCTTTACTGTAATACCCCTGTCCGACAAATGCCTTGACGATCTTTCCGGGCCAAAGCAGTCTCGTCGTTTACACCCAACCTCCCGTGCAAATCAGCTCTGGCTTTTTGATTCCCATTTTATAAGGAAAGGTCAGTACAGCAGTGATTTATAACACGTTCTTTAGTAAATTCAACAAGGTAATCCATCAACGCAAGAAAAAAAGGGAGCTCCTTAATAAACATTTGCCTCCTCAAAGAGCCTGTGAGTGACTACACAGGATGGGGTTTTATTTAGATGTAAGCAAAGATTGAGAAATATATTTGGAATTCAACAAAAACAGTCTGCACAGGAAAGCCAGCAAAGCTCCTAAAATCATCTGTGAAGACGAAAAACAAAAGGAGGTCGGCCAGTTCGGGAGACTTATTGCTTTGTTTCGGACATCTGTTTATTAATTTTAGATCTCCCCTCTTATCCACTTCAGAAATTCAATGCATGGCCAGTGCCATCGGTGTAGGTGTTGCCAGCCATTCTTCTTCTTCTGCGGCTCATCCAACTGCAATAAACAGGATACTCTCCTCGGACAATGCAGCCAGGAAGCAGCCTCTTGTCCACTTGTCCCAAAGGAGTTCATCTGGGGCACGATGGCACAGGCATTTTCTACTCCTTCATGGTCAAGATGTGCAAGACAGTAATGCTCAAAAATAGAGGAAACGCACAATGCTGCTGGAATTCTGTGCCTCGCTTTCAAACAATACCTCTGACCTGACCCCTGGTGTGAATCATCCGAGGGCTCTGACTTGACGTGGACAACAAAGAGGGGAGACCTTACGCGTTATTTTCTTTTTCTTCTTCACAGTCAGGGAAGGGAAGCTGAATTTGATCGCCAGGCTCCTGCACTTATAAAAAAGAGGAAACATAAAAACTTTTTTCCGAGGCCTCTTTGCTTGCAGACATGAAGAAATTGCCTCTTGTAGGATTTCCCCTGTGTTGCACATTCCTGCGTGTGGGCGGCTTGTGGGATTAATGCAAATGGGTGACTTGTCTTATTGATCAAGGAGAGAGAGCGGCTGCGGAATCTCCAAACATAATACAACCCCTTCGGATGGAAGAACCGAGGCCCGCTTTTGGCACCGCATCCCACATCTGAGCGATCGAGCGTGGGCCCTTTTCCCCTTTTTTCGCTCCCCTTGTGTGCCATGCCGCACGGCGTGGAGCGGCGGCGGAGACGGACAGACAGCGACGGCGGTGGTGGGAATAGGGCGGCACTTCTGAGGCGAGCCTCGTCTCTAATAAAAGGGGTGATCAAACATGTTCTTTGCCTGTGAAAGAAAATATTATGCTAGAGAACGGCAGAACAGGGTGATGTAGGAGGTGGAAGAGCGAGCTCCGTGCCAATTTTGTCCTCCAGTGCGATCGCTCTGATTTGGTTTCAGGGACGGTTGCGGGAAATTAAAAACAAATGTGCAGCTTTTTTGATGCGCCACCCCTCATGGATCTTTTTCTGCTTTTTTTCAGCTCCTCTTGCTGTCATTTTTACTTTCCTGGCTGCTCTCGAAGATGGAAACTTGCATTCCTCACATCCCACCAGAAGCAACCGGGCCGCTTCAAAGTATTTTCCCATAAACAAGTACACAGAGACTTTCTCTCATCTCAGTCAGTCAGACGGACTGTGCAAACAAACAGAATAACCATGGAGACAAAGTCTTCCTCCTCCCTCTCTGGATTCGAGTAAGAAGTGCCCGAATTACTCGATAATTTTATTGTTGACATTCTTGAGCTGTCATGGTGACAGTCTAGACCGGTCTGGTATTTATTTATGCCAACCTTACTTAAAAACGACTTTTCAAGCGGAGTTTTGCTGGAGTTGTGGTCTCGATCTATAGTGTAAGGTGGTCATAAAACTCAGTCCAAGCTGTCTTAAGTCAGTCTTTTTCTCATCTTGACGTTCTGATATAAATTAATTTCCATAAAATTCAGTAATATTGTCAACAACCAATAGGTGCGCTCTCTCCATCACCAAACAGGAAGCAGCAAACAGGGTAGAAAGTAAAACATGGAGAAACTGGTGGAGTTGTGGATTGAACAAAAGTGCCTCTTTGATGTGTCCTCCCATTTGTACCACGATAGTCGAGAAGGAAAAAAAAAGCTGCATCCCTCCAAATCCCCGATGAATATGCTATATGCTATGGCTAGCTAGCTAATCGCTGTCCCAAACGGGGTTACTTGCAAGCTAACGTTAGCTACTGGAATGTTTGCTATTAGCCCACGAGCTAACTGTTCGTTTCAGCTAAAGATGGCTGGCTTCAATCATATAAATCTGGCTTCAGCTGAAACATACGGTTAGTTCGTAGGTTAATAGCAAACATTCCAGTAGCTAACGTTAGCTTGCACGTAGCCCCATTTGGGACAGTTGTTTGCTAGCTATCTAGCTATAGCAGACTGACCAGGGATTTCGGGGTCCGTGGCACTCTGCCAGGGGGTCCATGAAAAGTTTTCAGATTAGTCATTTAAATGATCATATCATTTATTTTTCAAAAGCTTCATAGTTCAACGAATAATATTACGAATAATATTAAACAATTTTCTACACAAATCTACACTTTCACCCAGGAGACCACTGACCGTGTGCCGTGTGAAACCAAAATTAAACGATGACTTTACGCTTGTTACGTAACTTTGTTTTACGCGATGTTGTACGCAACGTTGTTTAACGCAATGTTGCTTTAAGTAACATTGTTTTAGAAAGTCTGCTTAGGGCAGTTGTTATTTATTTACATAGTTGCATTGTTATGTTGGTACGGTTGTTACCAACATAACATATCCCTGCATATGTAGGAAGGGAATTATAATGTTACATAATAATGTAACAACGTAACGTAGCAACGTAACGTAACATAATAATGTAACAATGTAATGTTACGTTGTTACGTTATTATTTCAAATGGTAAATGGTAAATGGACTTGGACTTATATAGCGCTTTTCTAGTCTTCCGACCACTCAAAGCGCTTTACACTACATGTCAGTATTCACCCATTCACACACACATTCATACACTGATGGCAGAGGCTACTAAGGTGCCAACTTTTGCCCATCAGGATTTAATCTAAATACTCATTCACACACCGATGGCTATGCCTCCGGGAGCAATTTGGGGTTAAGTGTCTTGCTCAAGGACACATCGACATGTGACCCGGAGCAGCCGGGGATCGAACCACCGACCTTCCGATTGGTGGACAACCTGCTCTACCCTCTGAGCCACAGCCGCCCTACATAATAATGTAACAATGTAATGTTACGTTGTTACGTTATTATTTCAACACAAACCATGATGTTTTTTCTAACCTTAACTAAGTAGTTTTGTTGCCTAAACCTAACCAATCTTTTCACAACATTAACCACGTATCAAGCATGATACGAGGCTGATACGAAGCGTATTCATGAAAAGTTTCTTTGGGGTTCAGAAACGCCGACATTCAACATTTCCCGTGGTTTGCAGAAACGTACAATACCAAAACATTTTCTGAAGACTGGGTCCGTATAATAGCTCATACAGTCTAATCTAACAAATATATTACTCTTACAATCTGCAAATATGTTTTTATACATGTCTAATATCTTTCTAATACATTTATCTTGTGTTGTAAAGGGCCCTTGACTGAAAAAAGGCTGAGAATCTCTGTCCTAGTTTATGGTAGGTGATCGTCTATTGACAACTGGAGGTCATGTGGCAGAAAACAGTCTTGAGTGCTTCCTCTAGTGCTCTTTTCAAATTTACTGCATCTATGTCTGTACCGTTAACACATTTCCCTTATGCAAACACAGACACACAAGTGCACACACACAGAAAGCTACTCCCAGCTGACTCAGCAGGCCGGCGGTGAGGATGCATTCTCCAAGGCAGGGACACATGTGTGCGGGGAGCTGACTGGCGTTCAGCGCTCAGCGGGATGACATCATCCCCAGGGCGCTAATGATTGGGTGACCTCCTCCCGCTGGCTTCGCCGCCTGCTGAGCAGATGCATGGCAGACGGTTTCCTCACTCTGCCTCCTCCGTGCGACTACTGTACTTACTTTATCGACGGCATTAACTCGAGGAGGAGCGGCTCGGGGAAAGCCCGAGCCAAGCAGCGCTCCGCATAAGACTGTATTATCTCTGCAATCTGAATCCAATTAACAGCAAACCCACACAGAGTTCAAGCGCCAGAAGGGGGACAGAGGAGGAGGCAGCGGTGGAGATATCCGGGGAGATGAAACAGCAGGAGAGAAACAAATTACACCGTCTTCTCTTCGTTTTTTGTTGAGAATTCTCTTGCCCCTTTTGTGACATTCAACAATAGCTTTGTTCTCCGAGAAGGGGAAGGTGGCGAGGCTCACCTTTATCTGCTGAATTCACAATTCCCTGATAGTGCCAAAAATGGCAAGAAAGAGAGCCCCATCTTCTTTTATTTAATCTTATTTTTCACTCGCGTAGGGTCACCGGAGTAGCAGGAATCACTCCTCGCTCGACGCCAGAGAAATTTAAACAAAGATATGTTTGCATGCAAGTTTCTCTCTTTCCTTTATCCTCTGTTGATGCAAGGACATGGCCATCACACACTGAAGACATTGAATAGACGAGGCAGTGACAGCCGGGGCTCGACTGTGCAGCGGCAGGATATGGTAATGTGAACCAAATGAGTCTCATACGCATGGCGAGTGGCCCTCGAGACAGATCCCTTCCTATGAAAAGGGTGTTGAAACATACGGTAATTGCTTTCAGTGTCGTTTGGCGGAGGTGCACCTCCTGACTTCGGGAGCTTTTTATAGACGGGGTAATTCTCCATTATTCTGCCAATGTTACATTTCAAACGAGAGGGGGAGAGGGATGGGGGAAAAAAAAAACTTAAAAACTTGAGAAGTGATAAAAACAAATGGGAAACGGGGTGGAAAACTTCCGATGGAAATAATTCATGTGCTAGTTTGGTCACGGCACATAGGAGAGGCATTGTGACTCAGGACCAAAGGGAATTTTATTAGATAGAAATAATTTTTTTAAAGGAGCAAACGGGAGCCGTGTGTATGTCTATTACACTGCAAGGTGCTAAGGTAACAAACACCGAGATAAGCACAGCAAACATGGCTGCCTCTCCCGTCTCCTAGCTCTGAATTATTAAAGGACTGCAGGGAAACAGCAGCTGGCGAGTCGAGCAAATGAAAAGCATTTAATGTGAGTTTTGTGCAGCAGCTTTGGAACTCAATTTTCCTCCCGGTCTCTCTTCCACATCTCTGACACACATCTGGGAATCCCTGTGTTGACGGTCTCTAGACGGAGCGAGTGTCAAGTCTCCTATTCATGGCAAACTGATTTGTGGTGAGATTTTGACACGTGAATCCATGAATCAGCCAGGCGGGCCGACAGGTTGCTGACGAATGAAGTGCCTCGTCTCCTGCCTCTCCTCCACCTTCACATTCTCAGATGCCTCACCTTGCGAAAGGACCACCCTTTATGGTTCCAATCATAATGCTATCAACTTTTGGATAATGTCAGTGGTTGGTGCTACATCTCGTCGCAGCTTGAGAGAGAAAGTCTTGCCGCACATCATCAGTTAGTGGTCGGGCCCTGTGTAATGTCACCATGTGTCACTGCGTAGGGGGTTTACCTTCAGGGTGTGCAGGGGTGTTGTACTGAAGCAAAGAGTCCTTATTTTTTCCCATTTATTTACATGTTATTCTCTTTTTTTTGTCCTCTACTCTCCTGCTTTGTGGCTACGCACACATGGCACTGAAGTACTTCTTTTTTTTCATAGAATGACATCAGGAGTGGAGGAGAGAAATGCCTGGCAGCTTTCTCTGAGGCTGCGGTCATGGCTGAGTGAAGTGCAGCTCCTCCAGAAATGCAGACTGGGAGCCAGGAGGCATGAGAAGACACCAGAGTTGCACGTTCCAACACTCTTTTACCAAGTGATACTAGGGCTGTCAATCGATTCAAATATTTAATCGCGATTAATCGCACGATGGTCCATAGTCACACATGTTTTATCTGTTCAAAATGTACCTTAAATGCCTGAAACAAATTACTGGCGTTAAAAAAAAAATGGCGCTAAAGCTTCAGTAGGAAGAACGTTTTTGAAAAAATTCCATAATAACCTTTCAGCATATTATAATTCAAGTGTTCTGAGAGAAAACTAGACTTCTGCACCTCATCATGACTCTGTTTACAGGCTTTAAAAATCTACTTTGGCCAATCACAGGTCATTTCAGAGAGAGAGCGTTCCTATTGGCTCCTATTTGATCAGCGCTGCCTAGTTTGACCGTTTGATTGGAGTTTGCGAGTGATTGACAGCTGCTCAGAGACTGCAAGGCTCCAGTTCGGCTCTGATTGGTTGTACAGAGGACACAGAGGCACATGATGTTTTTCAGATTACCTGTCTCATGCACTACTGTCAGGATATAGTGACCGTTTTATAAAAATAACTTTTTTTAATCATATTTGCTCCAAATCTACTCACTGCAGCTTAACCTGTTATTATCACATTAACTTTGACACATCTTAGTTCTTTGAGTTAGCATGCTGACATCACAAATGTCAGTAGTTTGGCTATCTTATGGTTGCACTAAAGCAAAAGTCAGGGGATCACCAAACTCATTAGGCTTCTCCTCTGGGGACCATGAATGTCTTTTCAAAATGTCATGGCAATCCATCCAATAATTGTTTAGATATTTAAGTCTGAACCAAAATGCTTGTGTGGCTAAAAACGCAACGGGACAACCAATTGAACAAAAGATCTCCAGGAAGTAATTTTTTAAACCTTTTCTCTTGGGCCTCATATGTTTTGTCACTAAGCTTGTGTTTTCCAAATTGCATTGTGCGAGCAAATTCAGCAGATATAGGATTTAGTTTAATAACACACAGAGTCATGAATCTGCCTACTTTTAATTGCAGAAGAGCTTTTGAACTTTAAGACACCAATCTCCCAAGAATAATTTGGGAATCTATTTTGTCCCTGGAATTGCATGTCCCAACGCAGCCGATGAAAGAAAAAGCGCTGAATTAGATAATCACAGCGCGTCTATTAAAGCCAAATGTGTGGAGAGACCCAAGGGTGGAGATCAATTGGATAATTCAAGGGCAAACCCAGTTGCATATCTTAGAAGGGTTTTATGTCGGAAAACTAGAGTACAGATGATATTACACCGGATGTCAGAAAATGTCAGTCCTCCGAGTGCAATGCGAGGCCCAAGGCTATGCTTTTACACTTTCCCTTCAGACGAACAAAAAAAAAAAAAAAAGGAGACAGACATTAAGTCTTTTTTTACATACCTTAATATTACATACCCCCTCTCTCTTAACTGACAAATATTAAGGTTAGAAGTGATAGAACGTTACAAAAAGCTGATTGTGGAGCTCCTGACTGACTTTCACACAGTTTGTTAAGACCTCTACGGCGGCGGTACGAACGCTGCGAGAGAAGTGGAAAAGTGGAACAATGTTTGTCAGGGAGATTAGTTTAACCTAAACAAGGAAAATTGGGAGAGCGCGAGGCGGCTCACAAACGATTTTTGGCTGCCGGCTGACAAGTGAAGTTGACCGGGGCCCGATCAAATGCGTGGCATTCAGTGGGAAGCAAATCTCTCGGGCTCACAGGGATTTGACGCTGATCCAGGTAGGAAGACGCCAAACTATCAAAACAGCAATCCAAACAGCTTTACAATGTAAACAACTTCCTGACAGCTCTTGGAATAAGATGACTCACTACATTGGCTCTTTTTTTTTTCTTAATTATATGCTTTTATTTTCAAACTATATTTTACAGAGACCTACTCTTGACCTAGTTGTCGTTACCGACAGTGAAAAAATCTATTGTAAATGTTATTTCCCAACATATTCCCCTCATAAATTTGAAGTCCGTGTTCATAAAAGCCTGACGACCCCTATATCTTCCAACAGTTCCCACAACTTCCATCACAGCTCTGCTATCTTTTCTCCAGTTTATTACTCCCAGATGCTATAAAACTCGGCAGCCCCTGTTGCCACCCAAGGTGACGATTAAAATGACACGACGGCTCCGTTCGCTCTGACAGACAGATCTCGGGCACAGTATCATAAACGTTCTCTTATCGAGACTTGACAGCCTCATTCAGAGAACTTCAGCTGCACTTCGCACACATTTTTTTCCTGCGCTTTCTGTTATTGCTCCCCGCCGTTTGACAAATGACAGGTCTTCATTTGTTTTTGCATTTACCAGAATCTATGTATGCGCATTGGCATGCGTACAGAGTGCTGTGTGTGTGTGTGCGGTTGAGGGAGGGTGGTTTTCTGCCTGTGCATGTGGGAGTGTTTCTCTGCAGTAGAAGTATACAAATGTGCGTGCGTGCATGGCACTCTGTTTCCTGTCAAGGCTCTGCGGCTCTGTGGAAGCAGAGTCCATCAGGCAGGCAGGCACTGCTGAGGGCTTATTGAATGTTGGTTCAGGCCTGCAGGGAGGGACCGCTCGGGCTTCCTTAATCACAGCACAAATGCCTTTATTCATCTTCAGAACAGCGCAATTAATTTCGGTGCCGGTGTCAGAACCTTTGGGGAAATCTGACCTGTTATTGCCTCTCAGAGCCGTGCATGTTCTTTCTCTCGCTCTAGGTGCCAGACAGGCATTCAAAACAAATTTCAGGGCTAATAATGTATTCACATGCACGGCTTCAAGAGGCCCACTAAAGTCTCTTTGTTTTATATGTACAATAGAGGTGTTCGCCCTGAACTTTGCTATTGTATAAAAAGCTCAAAACAATATTACAATAGTATTGAAAGCTCTGTTTGTTAGCTCCTAAGTGGTTTGTCTGACTAATTTAAAAAAGTTTGCCAATAGTAATTCTTGTAAAACTCTAACAATCACAAAATCAATCAATATTTAAAGGATAAAAGCCGTTTCACACCAAGCACGGATTTTTGTTCAAATAATTTGCCAAAGGTGTTTTCGTCTTTATACTCTGACAGTTTTCCTAAAATTAGACTTGAAAAAATCGCAATATATCACCTTGCTTACAGTATCGCAATATATTGAATCGTTACCCCTGTATCATGATACATATCGCCAGATTATTACCAATACACAGACCTAACATATATATCCAAGCAGCATATTTTTTAAAGGTCCCATATTATAAAAAGAGGATTTTCATGTTTTTTTATTATAAAACAGGCTAAAGTCCTATATAAATACTGTGAAAGTATCGAAACACTGAATCCACAAGGAAATACACACAGTCCGTATTCAGAAACATGCATTTGCATTTGAAACAAGTTGTCATTTCTGCCCATTTGTGATGTCACAAATATACAATATTTAGACCCTTTACATAATTGTAAACGTAAACATTCTAAATGTGTCTCAGTTTATTCCTGGTTGCAGTGTATGTGAATGTCATCAGCTGACAGGAAGTACACATGGACCCAAGCTGTTGCCTAGCAACACAATTCTGTTGCAATTCCGTCAAAATGCGCTAAAACGGAGCGTTTCAGACAGAGGGTAAAATACAGGTATATTCAGGCTGACAGTATGAGGAAAATAACGTGTTTTTTTTTAGCATTAGAGCATGTAAACATGTTCTAGTAGAAACACAAAATACAAGTATGAACCTGAAAATTAGCATGATATGGGACCTTTAAATAAAGTGATAAATACACAGCAGTATTTTAGCACTATGTTTAAAATGCATGTATTTCAAATGTTCATTTGCAATGTGAAGGCCAACACCGTGACTCATAATGTAGTGAAAAAAGATGGTTTGAAAACATAAATGAACATCATCTGGATTCTGAAGACATTTTAAGATGATCAAATGTGCCGTAAAATCAGAAAATGAAAGCAAATACAGCTGCCTCTTTGTTCAAGAATTCCAGTTATTTCGAGTCGTTTGTCATGCTATCACAAAACAAGGCCAGCTTCTTGATATCCCTCCATGTTTTTCCATTACATTAAAACTGAAACGTCTGATGTAAAATATCGTCAAGTCGAGGGGATTATTCTGGATACAATTAAACAAAACTTTCCAAGCTCGCAAAGATTTTTACAACGCTGTGCTTGTGATCCTCCGGCCAAGTGGAGGAGGAGATTCTGATACACGAGCTCTTTGAGAAACCTCCGAGCCGCCGCGCTGTTTCTCAGGGTGAATCATGACACGGATTGATTTGAACCTGACACAAACCAGATGCAACCGCAGCAGTTATGAATAACTGGGAGTATTAGCGCGCCCAGATTTCTGGCCATACGGCTTCGATAACTGCCATAATCACCAGTGCTCTTAATATTAAAGTGCTTCATGAGGGTCATATAAGGTTATTACATTGACGTGTTATTTATAGAGCATGATGGGATGGGGTTTATCAGTTCTAACTGCCATGGTTACGGTTATTCAGATGGTTAACACAGTGCAGAGTAGGGATGTCACGAGAACCGATACTTCGGTACCAAGTCGATGCCAACATTCTAAAAACGCGACGGTACTCTTTTTCTACAGTACCAAAGGTAGCGTACGATGCCTGTAATCAGGGTCTGAAATTAACAAGCGCTAAATGTGGGTGGATTTTCTGTTTGGCGAGTAACTCTCTGAAGGCTCTGACCTCTGCTCTCTGTGTTGGAGTTTGACACACACAACAGCGCTGTCGAGGTGTTGGGTTTGTTTACTTTTTATTAATTTTTTCGAGAAGAGGATTCACTCGTGGGGGAACAAACTAAACTGAACTGAATTTCTATCTGTTGTTGTTTATTGCTAATTCTCTGAAAAGTGGTGCTTTTTTATTGTCAACAAAATATAACATTTTAAATAAATATTTAATGGTCTAATGGTTTGTCACCATGTCAGTGAATTTAAACTATTGTTTGCAATCTGAGGATATACTGTATATAGAGAGAGTGCGTGTGTGCGTGTACAGCCTCTGCTGTGTTCCTACAGTCATTGAGCTATACCTATAGTCTCACAATTTTCCTTTTTCTTTTTTTTCTGTTGTATCGAATTGGGTATCGAGAACCGTGGAAATTAACTGGTATTGGTATCGACTACTAGATTTCTGGAATCGTGACATCCCTAGTGCAGAGCAGAGTGAACACACAGTATATAGACACTAGTGAAGCGCGTGTCAGGGTTTTTTTAATAGCCGCACCCACCCGACCCGTTAAAAGAGTCAATCCACACCGCCCAACTCGCAAATATATGTGCTTATCAACCACCTGAACCCAAATTACTTAGTTACGTACTTATTTTAAGCCCAACCATGACATTTTCCTTTACCCTAACTAAGTGGTTTTCTTGCCTGAACCTAACTGTAGACGTTTGCGTGGCATACAAATGACTCACGAAAAGTGGCATACATATATGCCACTTTCTCTTTCTATACCTCTCTCACTCTCTCCCAGTTTTGTAATGCAATGTAAAAACCTGGATATGTTCTGGTAAAAATAAATGTTATATTTTTGAACAGATGAGTTGTAAGTTGATTCAGTGTGAAGTTTATGGCAACTGGCAAAACTTACCATTATTAGTTAAGTTAAAGAATAAATTTAAGTAGAGACAATTTAAAAGCGTTAGTCCACTTAACTTGAAATAGCAAGTGGTATGAATGTAGTTGAAGTTATCTTGACTTGAAAATGTGAGTTGAAATAGTGTGGAATTGTATGTTTGTTTGACTAGCTAAAGCAAGTTTTCTTGAATGGATAATGTAATATAGTTAGTTGTTTTCAGAGAATCAAGTTTAAACAACAAATGGTCATTAGTTAAACAAATTGTATAACTTAACTTTTTGAGTTGAAACAAAGCTTATTTTCAAGTTGAGTTTACTCACGTTTTTAAGGCAGCAGGTGAACTTTCGTTTCTAAGTTTAACCGACTTGAAATTTATTACAGTGCAAATGACACGCGAATGTCGAGACCTGGTCGTTCAAACTTTATCAGAGCCTTTAGGATTATAAGGGTGAAACAGGAAAACTGCACACTGCACAGAAGGTCTGGCTGCTCCTTTGCTGCTCGATGCTTTGAAATGCTCGGACCAGACGGACCCGGCACAGATGGTTCCTCTAGTGTAATGTGAACGTTTGTGGTCTAGGCTAAGGGTAATAATCAATCTAACAACAAAGATTTATAGCTTGTATCTCTGAATAAATCTATTTCGTCACGCCAGTTTTTGTGTCTATGTTTCAGCCTCCAAGATTAGCAGACAGCAAATTCCGAGCAAATCCCCTTTCAACATGTTAAATATTTGCAACAGTGTTTGAAGTGCTTTGCTCGGGTCCGTGTGGGAGCCAGCAGTCGGTTTAGAGAGCTGACAGGACAAATATCAACAAGCAGCACTTCCCCCAGTGACTCCCAGAGGATGTCAAGTGAGAGTGTGTGTGTTTGTGTGTGTGTGGATGTTACCGTGGATGTGCCGGTTTGTGCGAGCATCTGTATGCGTGCGCACGAGCGTGGGTGTGCACGCTGTTTATTAATGCGCACACGTGTCTTGCCAAACATCTGGGCTCACCTCAGTGTCTGAACATTTACACAGTACACACAGGTCAAAACAACAACTGCCAAATAAGTCATTAGGAGTGAGTTTATGAAAGTAGCAGCATATGTTCCCGAGAGCTTAGCGTTATTTATCTTCATCGTGCGTTTCCTTCCTCCGTTTCCCCCCCCCCAAATCACTCATGGATGGCCCCATTTGCATCCGCTCGCCGAAACACATTTTGCTGCCTCTGCCGCTCGTCGCCCGAGATTTACATTGTAATGGAAGGTGATCCGACGTTTTTGTCCAAACCTACTCTGCCTCTCTTTTTTCAGACAAATGATTTCCTTCAGGCACCCGAAGTGTATAAAAGACATTTCATCTCGCTGCTGTCATTGCACAGATCCCACTCATTCCCTCATCTCTTTCTAATTATGCAGCGCTACGTATTTTAAATTGCTCCATAAAATGTGTTTCATGTAAAAAAGTAAGGGCGCAGAACCCAATTAGCGGCGGAGCAATGAGAAAGCATGCTGTTCCTGCTCAATAGAGTCAATTATAACTGGACGTGGAGGTGTGTGTGTGTGTGTGTGAGGGTGAAATGAGCCACGTGGGACTCATCTCCACCTGAATCACACAGCCAGCGCCCGGGTCGTATTTTCACGGGGCATTAGGAACTGGTATTTAATTGCAAGCAGATTCAGTAAATTGATTTGATTTAAATTGACCTGTAAATGTGGCATTTTGTACAAGAGATGAGCAGCAAATAGATTTTTTAAACCAGCATTATACAGTAATCAGTAATTCATTTTGCGTTCGTAATATATTCCCTTTTATACTGAACAACCTTTCCTTTGGTGTAATGTTTCCCAACAGTGAAGTACATGGTAGGAAACATAAAAAGCAGACTTTGATTTTTTCAGAATAAGGCTGCTAAAACACTCGGTTAAAAGATAACTCCAGCTAAGCTTATAAACTGCATCTTATTTGCATAGTTTTGGCCATCATTTCCAAAACAACATGATACTCACTAAATGAACTGCTGAAACCTGGGTAGGCAGCAAATTAAAGAATAAATAAATAATACTCAATATTTCAAGTATGCACACTTTAGGTTTTACTTCCAAATAAAGCTGAACTCCGCCCACCCATATCTCTTGATCTGTCGGAGTTTGTTGATGCGGTGTCGCCGTAAAATTTCCCGATCTTACTTACGTATGATATCTCACAAAAAGCTGTTACTCATGTTTTGTGCGTTCCAAATGTCTAGCGACACTTGTCTATTTCCACATGTTACATGCATATAGTTGTTTAAAAATAAACTTTCCCCTTCACAGTTAACAACTTGTTAGGTATAGCCTGTTTCCACACTCTTTTTTACTATTTATTCCTCTCTAGGGTGAACAACGACTTTTCTCCGTGTTGCAAATGCAGCACATACATTCAGTTCCTCTTGTTACAAGCGACCCCTCCTCCCCTCTGGTTTCCTCTCAACCCGTGTCTCGCGCTCTCATTGGCTGTAGCTCGTGGCCGGAGTCCCCGACAGGACCAGATATTTAGCATGCAAGATATCAGGAAAATGTCGGCGAGGCATTGGCGAGTGCCATCGAGCCTCTTGGCTCACGCCGATATGCGAGCGGCGAGCCAACACCAATTTGCTTCTGATATGGGGCTTTTGTTGGGGAGTGGAAAAATCAGGGCTAAAATCATATAGTGTGAACGAGGCATTAAGTACGGAAGAAAGATACATGACAAATGAGTCAATGACTTCTGGTTTCACACGGGTCATGAACGCCGGTCTCCTGGGCAAAATGTTGTTTTTTTTCGCCCACCCATCCACCCGCACCTCCTCCCTACGTGGCATTTGTTGCTTCCTGCTTCACGATTACGTGGATAAAATACGCATTGATTTTGTGCCGTATATACGAATCCCAGTGCTTTACTTTTCATAGCTACAAACGGTGTATGAGAACAGCCTGTGTGGTTAAATATTCCAAAAACTGAATTGAGGCAGGACGTTCACAATGATTGACATAACCGCAACTAACGAAATCTGTACTTAGCATGACCCCGATATATCCCAACGCTAAACCTGAACATAACTATGAAAACCGTAGTCAGTCTTTTGGTTGCCAGTGGATATTTTGCTGTATTAGAACATACTTTTTTTTCACTTAAATTGTGTTCAGAGTATTATTTGCTGTAAAAATAGTTCAAGCTGTCTTCCAAAAATGACTTTTTTTACTCCAGCACCAGTAGCAGACATGCTGTGGCGATTACTGTTTTCAACACGCCGCTAGGTCTCACACAGTAACACACACATACACACACACACACACACACGGGACGCTCACCGGCAGCCTGATAAGTTGTAGTTAGCCATTCTCAGGCTGTGCGTTGTCAAGGTCTGCTTTGGCTATTGATTTCCACTCTTCAATAACTAATGCGTCTCCTGACCTTGGCTACATATTAAGAGGAGTTTCGCCGATTTAGAGTGCAGAGGGGGGAATGAAGCATCAACAACAGATTTGGCACAAACTGCCTCACAGAAGCGATTAAAGCTCCTGGTTTCAATGAGCCATTTAGCCCCCTTTCTTAGCTTTCGGGTGCTCAATGTAAGATTAATTGCTTTATCTCGGCCAGAGTGCTGGAGACGAGTACAACTTTGCTCTCTCTTACTCTGCAGCAGTAGGGACTTCTTTTTGTTATAAATCTGTCGGCTAAAGATCACATTAAAGGGGACCTATTATTATACTTTTTTCCCCCTTTCCTTTAGTGTGTTATATAGTTTTTTGTGCATGTAAAAGGTCTGCAAAGTTACAAAGTCAACGCCAAAGGGAGTTACTCTCCCCTACAGAAACACTGCTCCCGACCTGCCTGAAACGCCTCGATTGAAGTCCCGCCCCTTTCAATGAATTCCTTAATTTTCAACGAAATGCACGCAACGAAATGAATGCGTTCATTTTCTTAACTCGTCCTGAATAAGTGTACCTTTGCTGTTTATGTCAGCGAGACAGCAGTGGGTCAGCCATGTTAATCATGTCCTTTCATTCTTTTTCTCTCCATTTCGCACCTCACTTCCCTTTGCCACTCCATTCGCAGGTCAACGGGACTATTGATTTACACCCCTCACCTAATCACTTAGGTAACATTTCCCTGGCGGCTGCTTTTTTTTTTTTTTCCCTTCCCATGATTCATAGCCAAGCGGTGAAATCTCCCAGTTGCCCACTAATTAAGCGTAAGGTCAGCCCTTTAATCATCACCTGCTTGTGCAGCGTGAGCGACTGCCCTCGCTGATCCAACGCCTTGCTGAAAAGCTCCAATCTGCTGCAAGATGAGGCCTGTCGGGGAGTGTGTGTGTGTGTGTGTGTGGGTGTGTGGGGAGCATATTTTTGCCCGAGCTGTGATGAATGATTATAAGTTGTGTCATTACAGTAGCTTTGAAAGACATCCATTTTTGTTATTGTAGAGAATGTGAGGGAAAAATGAAAGAATAGTCTCCCTTAGATATTTCCGTGGCATGATAATTGAAGTTGATGTGAGCAGCTGCTTGACTGAATCATCCTTCTGTTTTTAACCTTCTCTGCTTCTTACACTTTACTCTCCCCACAAATGCACACACACACACATATCAGTATGCATATTATTCTGGCTGCCCAGGACCAACTCATTCCCACTGACGTTTATGTGCTATAAGTGCCACTTTGGTCCTATGCGCGATGATTTAACCGCTTTCGACACCAGCCAAGAACCCCCTCTCCCCCTATACTCCGTCTCACACCCACGTATATACGCACATTTCAGCCGGTCCACACATGGAAGTCTATAATGAGTGAATGTAGGCTCGAGTTTAACCTTTAGCTGTGTGTGTGTGTGTAGAGAGAGTGAAAGAGTGGCCTTTTTGGAGATATCTTTACCCTCTTAGTGGAAGTTATTTTTGTATTCGCTGCTTCACAGGCAAGTCAGAGGTCAAAGGTGGCTACTAGGGGTGGGGAAAAAACAATCGATTCGCCTATATTTCACAATTTTTTTATTACGATTTGGGAATTTTTTGAAATGCCAAAATCGATATATTTGCTTCATTTGATTCTATGTGGAGGTGGAAGGAAGTTACCTCTTTTATTGTTGTCCGAGTAATGTGACGTCATATCCGTTCCGTATCTGTCACCAAAACTAACCCCAACAAACTGAAATGACAAAGCAGAAAACGGTGGAGGTTCCGCATGGATACGACTTGCACCCTCACATTTTAAAATAAAAGTGGTAAACACTACACATCCAATAAAGTATGGAAACACTTTGGGTTTCACACATTGCAGGAAAAGCAGAGCTAGACATCACGGCTAAAGCTTCTTGCTAACTCTGTCATGGACAGGAAACGTTATCGTATTGCGGTGACGTGCGGTCATGCCGGCCGCGCCACTCTCATCTCAGTGGTCGGATCGGCCTACGCTACGACTGTAGAGCACCCATATACTGACATTTATGTTAAATGCATTCAAACGGCCCGATGGAGCTGACCATGGATGTATAAAGAGAACGGAGCTAACGGGAGAGCTAGAGACGGACTTGGCGAAGTTATACACATGTGACTACGTCTGTTTTTCAAAATAAAGTGTTAACAAAGGGAACTGTACATACAAAATACATATATAGAAAATAAGATTGATTAGATTATATTCACCAGAAGTATAAAACATTACATGTCCCTTATAAATTAAAAAGAAAATACCAGTAAATTGTGAAGGAAATGTCTTTATTCTTTGATTTTTGGGTCGCTAGAAAAAAAATTTATTAAATAATTCCTGACAATGACTGATATATTTGACTTCAGGACATCTGACTACATACAGGCTGAAAATCAAAAAATTTTACTGGATTAATTTAGATATTTTCCAAAGTAAAAGTCCCTGGAAGTGTATGATTCAACACTTCCCCATGGTCTAGTGTTAAAAAAGTTAACAAAAATCCCAATAAATCGTAATATCTAATCGCAATATTTGTAGAATCACAATATTTAAAAATCAAAATAAATATTGAATCGTATTGAGTATCGAATCGGGAGATAGGTGAATCGTCCCAGCCCTATTGGCTACGGAGGGGATTATTCACTTCTTGGATTTCCATAAAAGGCCTGTGTTCCTACTTAAGCTCATGAGGCGGCCACTGCTCCAGCACGTCATTAACTCCAACAAAGAGCTCATTTCACCCGTGCAAGTAATCAATATCCCACACAACCACACACGTATGACATGTATACAAACAGCTTGCTTTGTCATTAAGGATCCAAGCTGTGTGATATTTCCTTTCAGGTGAATTCATGTGCCATTTGAGATGTTATACGCTGTCATTCATCATGCACTGCATATGCAATTGCTGTTATTTACCTCTTAGCATGCCGGGGAGTCTTTCCTTGATAAATTGAAGGTAAAACAGGAGAGCTAGGCACTTACAGGAAGATTCATTTTTCATTATTCTCAAGCTTTAAAAATTGCTGCTAAATCCGGCGGTTTGAAATCGAGCAAAAATGTTTTGCTCGACAAAAAAGGAGAAAAACGTCTCCTTCAAAGTCTACGGAGGAGTTCATGGAGTTTGGTCACAAATCTTACTTCACTTCACGCGTCATTTTCAGGAGGTCGAACATGGTGCTTTGTTGAGGAACGTTCCTCAATAAAGCGCCACTGTTAACACTGCAAGAAGAGAGCATTTTCTGGCCATTGTCCATCACAGTCAATTCCTGCAGTGCCAGAACGAAGGGAAGGAAAATGCCCACCAGTGTCCCGGGTGATGTATGCCTGTGCAGAGGGTAATTGCAACAGGCACAGGGGGACGACTGTAGTGCACGGAGGCAGCATCCAGCTGATGAAAGCGGCAGACAGGCGGACAGGCGGTTGGGGAAACGGGCGTGGAAGTGGTCCATCCGCTGGAGAGAGGACTTGTGATGGATGGGGTGAAGGAATGCCAGACTCCCTCCAAGAGATTGAGAGCAATTCTCTCCGAGCCAAAGTGGCAGAAACAAATGTGTGAGATAGAGCGCGGGTCGCATTGTTATGGACTCCCAGACACTGATGCCTTTCAGGTCGTGTGGCCTCTCTGGGGGCTTTGGGAGAACCTGGCTGACTGAGCGGATGGGCCGGTTGGCAACCTCTCCGAGTGCTGGTAGAGGCTTACATCTGCCTGTCGAGACACATCAAAGCCTCCCAGCAAAGAAGAAGCCCAGACCCGGCCAGTAGTAAGTGAAAACGATGTCTTCATAATCAAGACCATTTCCTGGCAATGGTTGAGGGGGAATGTTTGACTGTTTTTCTTTCTTAAAGCAAAAAACCATGTTAAAATTCACATGTGTTTGTCCTATGATCTTAGGAAGTTGAGCCAATCTTTAAACAGAGGAACAAGCTTACCCGCAAAACTAGAAACAGGAGAGGCAAAACTCAAGTCTCTGAAGGCATCAAATAACCGCACTTTGTTGAAAATTGAGTGAGAACGATTTATTGGCCGTCGTAGCGGAACCCGAGGGTGACCGCCGGTTGAATACGAGATTTGTCTCAAGGTCAGGCTTGTTAGAATCAAATTCAGCCGTGAGTGAATGATGAAATTACTCCTCGAAGTTAAAATTTAATTAAAATTCAAACGGCCAGTTGATATTTTTGGATGTTCGAACTCGTGAGAGATTTAGGAATTCTTCCATTTAAAGGTTCTCTATACAGAATTCAAAGCAATCCTGTTCCGGTTGAGCCGACAGCTCGCAGCTAACGGTGCCAACAGAAACAAAACACAAAGAAGCTCTGATTACAGCACACACAGAGGGAGAGCAACTTCATTCTCTGCTCAGGTAGACATCACTCCTCTATATCTGTACATAGCAAATAGTTGTTTGCTGTTATATTAATGCTCTGGATATCCAATTTAGCACCTTAAAAGTTCTAATCCAAAAATATTTACAGATCTGGTTGATTTGGTGACAACTGTGGTTACTGGTGGTAATGCTAAGAATGTCTTAATAATAGAGTTCCAGAGTTTCATATGAAATTACTTTATGAATCACTGGGGGCAGGAAACGCAACTGAGAAACTTGAGAATCCCTCGTGCATCTAATCCTGCGTGGGAATGGCGGACTACGCCGCTGACATTTCAAACTGCTACATAAATAGGTAAATAATCAATGTAAGTAGATTTAATGGCTATAGCTGAATAAATGCCAGCCATAAATAAGCAACATCTAAGTTAAAGTTTGGAGAAAAAAAACGTATTATATAATTAGGGCTGTCAAAGTTAACGCGATAATAACGCGTTAACTTTGACAGGCTCAGTTTTAAAGCTAGAGTGAAGACGTCAGGAATCCATCAGTACCAACCATGTCATACTAGCTTGTCGCGAAGGAGGCTACATAACGCTCCCAACCCACGAGTCTCCTCTTTACAGACATGCCCACTTTATGATTATCACATGCAACTTTGGGGCAAGTCATAGTCAAGTCAGCACACTGACACACTGACAGCTGTTGTTGTCTGTTGGGCTGCAGTTTGCCATGTTATGATTTGAGCATATATTTTTATGCTAAATGCAGTACCTGTGAGGGTTTCTGGACAATATGTGTCATTGTTTTGTGTTGTTAATTGATTTCCAGTAATAAATATATACATACGTTTACATAAAGAAAGCATATTTGCCCACTCCCATGTTGATAAGAGTATTAAATACTTGACAAATCTCTCTTTAAGGTACATTGTGAACAGATAAAAAATGTGCGATTCATCGCGATTCATTATTTGAATTGATTGACAGCCCTAAAAAAATAGAAATGTGAAATAACCAAAACTGTTTACATGTTGACAGTAAAAAGTTGTGCTCATTTTGGACCCTTTCAGTCATAGTTTGGTTTAGGAAATAGGTTTGCAGGACCTTTTATAGACTATATTGATGGACATAAATGGAACTGGAATTCCAATCTGCTTTTAGTTGAATTTCCCTCTGAAATGACGCAGGTTGAACCCCATAGGACAAACCAATTCATTAGCCCAAAAAATGAAAAATCAGAAATGCGCCGCAACCGTTTTCCAGGTGATCATCTGCCCCGGCATCTCCATATTGGAAACCTATTCTATCGGATTGATTTCCCTGGGAGACTTGTCAGTTCTCATTCATTTTTCAATTTGCAACTGCATCAGCTCGGGCCTCGCGGCCCTTTGTTGAATCCTAAAAAGGCTGTTTTCTTGGCCACTGCCCCGCATCCCCGACTGAAAAAACCTATGATCTGGCCGCCAAATCAAACATGTGATGTATTGATACGATGCAGAATTGTGACAACTTAGCGATAGAAAGCGGGGCTGTCCGAAAACAAAACTGTCCTCAATTGTTGCCTCTAACATAATTGTGCCCTCGGTTGATTTCATTTCTCTATGAATATGGCCGCTGTTAAAAAGTCTGTCCCCATTTCTTCCTGCTCTTTCTCGCTCTCAAAGACCGACAGGCTCCGAACAGCCTTTGTCTTGATGTATTAATTACGTGGCGCTTTTTACCTCCACCAACATGAAACAAAGAGGGATGGATGTGAGGCTGCATCGGGGAACAGTTCCGTCCTCTCTTCCTCTCATCGCGGCGGCAGAAGGTGCAGCAGATTAGGTGTCAGATGATATTTAATGTGAAGAGGGCCTGTCTCTTTCCCTGACACCCTCTCCCGGGTGCACCTGGCTGCACGGCGCCGATACTCCGCCGCTCTCAATCCAGGTCTCATCAAATGGCACTCAAGTCGGAAGGCGGAGAGAGAAAGAAAGGAAGGGAGCATATGGCAAGGAGGAAGAACAAAGATAGCGAGGGGACGGAGGAGAGAGGCTGAAGAGAGAACGAGATGTGAGATGGGGAAGGGAAGTCATTAACAGGAAGTGGAAGTGTGAAGAAGTATGAGAGGGAATTGGAGATGTGAGGGGAATGCACGCTGAGATGGCAAGGCTAAGAAAAGGACAAGAGATGGAAGAAAAAAAGATGGAGGTAGAGAAAGGGGAAAAATCTCAGTTTTTCTGTTAAGAAAAGCATTAAGCTCAGACTCCTTGCTGAAGCCTACAGTAGCTGAATGGTTGTGACAGTGTGAGAGATAAGAGAATGAGAAGGGAACGGCCATGGAAGAGCTGTGAAATACCCCGGGATGAAAATACCTCGACAGAGAACGGGAGGAAAAAGAGCTGTGGGTCTGCTCAGATGTGCTTTCCTGGATGGGAATGGCAGAAGGACCGGAGCTGCAAGAAAGCGTGACAGGATGCAGGCCCGCAGGTCGCCGAATCAATTTAAATGGCATCACTCCGCTCCTCCTTTTTTTTTCTACATCTCCTCCTACTCCACCTCTTCCACACTCTTTCAGCCTCGCAGCCTCTCTCTTCTTCCTTCGCCCCTCCACGTTTGGCTTATTCCACTGTTTTGTACAGCACTGCAGGAAAGGGGAGAGAATACTCCATGGTATAGCGAGGAGTACAGCTTCGCTTTGAACGGTGAATTTACTGCTCTTTACACATCTGAGCGCTCCTTTTCCGCATCAATTATGTTCTAGAAAGACATCAGGGGAAGCAGCACACATTGGTAAAGTAGGCTGTTGCCGTTTCTCCCATTTTCTGCCCCTTTTTTATCATAGGCAATGGAAAAATTTTAAATAGTAAATATAGAGATATTTTTTAGCAATTGTGAAAATCGACCTCAAACTGAAGCTTCATTAAAGGAACAGTGTGTAGCATTTCGGGGGATCTATTAGCAGAAATGGAATGTAATATTCATAACTTTGTTTTTATTAATATACAATCGCCTGAAACTAGGAATCATGTTTTCGTTAGCTTACCAGCAGGCGGCAGGTAGTCTGTATTCGTCATTCAGAAAGGGAAACCGGAAGACAGAGGACTGCAGATATACAAGCCGTTGTTATGTCGTTGTGACAATATCCGTGTATTGGAATGATCAGATGAGATGAAGATGAAAAATGAGATTCCATTTGACTTTACTCGTTGGCTAGCTTTTCTCATGTGCACTGATTTGTTTAAGCTGAACAGCCAATCAGAGTGATTTCTCTCACCGACGAGCTCCGCCGCCGATCCAACATGCTGAATTGGCTGGAAAAAACTCAGACACGGGCAGTATAGAGCCAACGGTGTGGGACAAACTGCAAAAACTAGGCCAACAGACGCTCATAGAAGACCCCAAACTGTCCCACGGCCAAACGTCGGCTTGATGTGTCGGGGCCTTAAAGTAATGTTATTATGGTAAGGATGACCTTTGAGCAAGGCGAACAGCGTTACCATGTTCTTTTGCACTCGGTGGCTCACGTTACTTGCAGTCTTGGAAAGGGAGGAGTGAGCACAGGGGTACTCAGTTGGTTGCAATCTGCAACCGCACCGTTAGATGTCGCCAAATCTAACTGTCCCTTTAAACAATGGATTGAATTAGTTCTCTGTATCAGTTGGTAACTAGAGTTTAGTTGGTAATGGGTTGTTCGGTCCAACATACTTCTGGTGAATATAATCCAATCAATCGTATTTCCATGTATGTATTTTGTATAAACAGTTCCTTTTTGTTAACACCTTATTTTAAAACCGGACATAGTCACATGTTTATACATCCTCTAACTTCACCAAGTTCGTCGGTCCATCGGGGCCGTTTGAATGCATTTAAAATACATGTCAGTAAATGGGTGCTCTACAGTTGTAGCGTCGGCTGATTTGACCACGGAGATGAGTGGCGGCTGGCTTGACCGCACGTTACCGCAATACCATACCGTTTCCTGTCCATGACAGAGTTCGCATGCAGCTTTAGCCGTGATGTGTAGCTCTGCTTTTCCTGGCAATGTGTGAAACCCAAAGTGTTTCCATACTTGTTACAGATATTTATACAGATATTTATCTCTTAAAATAAGATTCTGGACTGTATTTAAGTAAATATATTGTGTAATGTCGGAGATCCATTCGTGGCTAGAGGAGTACTGATACAGTACATTACACATGTTTGTATATAATAACCCAGCCGCATGGAGCGACAAAACCTGCTGGATATCTACATGAGATTTCCTAAAACTGCACGTCATGGTACTTTGTCAGAGTCTTGCAACGTGTGCCACACTCACCCAGTCTAGATACATTGCACAGGGGAACGACACCTTTGGCGTTACAAGTGATCTGGCAGATGGTCATCTCTGATTGAATTCCCCCCCACCCCATTTCTCCATCACCTCCGCGAGCTTCGCCACAGGTCTCGCATCTCGGCCAACGCCGTCCTTTGTGTCCCACATGGGTGGACAAGCAAGGGGCTAGCTGATCTACACGCGAGTCAATGCCTGGCAACTCCCTGCAGTTTTGGACACTGTCCTGAATCGACGGAATAAAAACTTTGAACTTGATTCCCCTTTATTCTCCCTGACAAATGGCCTCAGACAGCCCTCTCTCTTTTCCGCTGCATTGACGTAAAACAAAGGAGAAAGGTGTGTTCATTTTCTGAAGTAGTGAGGATTTGTCTTCGGCCTGAGCTTGTATCTCTGTGTCCGTCGGCCATTCTCAGTGCATCAGTATGAGGCCGTGTCTCCGTGCTTATATAGGTGCTTGTGTGTTTGCACGTTGATGTGTCTGTGCGCTCATGCCGGCATCAAGAGCCGGAGTCTGCCAGCGGGGCGTAGCCCTGTCTGTCCATCTGTCAAGCCTGGAGAGGTCCCACTCTGCGACTCCTGTGGCTGTCAGGGCACTTTGCCCTCCACGGAGTGTTGCTCTCTTCCCATCCCTCCCTCTCTCTCTCTCCTTCCTCCCCTCCGACCCCCCCACTCCTTATTCTACCTCTCCTCCTCCTCACAGCTGCCTCCTCAGCTGTGTCCACTGGCCATCGTCCCACTCCTCGGAGCATGTCCTGTTTATCTCACACAGCCCGAGCGGCGCTCACACCCGCACGTCGACACACACACAAAATGCACACAAATACTGTATGCATGCCGACACACTTAAACGGGTATGAACTTAAAATGAGGTCACACAGACAGCCACACTGTCCCATGTATATCTAAGCGATGTCGTTGTTTATCTTTATGTTGAAATTAATTACACATTTTTTATCTGTTCAAAATGTACCTTAAAGGGAGATTTGTCAAGTATTTAATACTCTTATCAACATGGGAGTGGACAAATATGCTGCTTTATGCAAATGTATGTATATATTTATTAAAGGAAATCAATCAACAACACAAAACAATGACAGATATTGTCCAGAAACCCTCACAGGTACTGCATTTAGCATAAAAAAATATGCTCAAATCATAACATGGCAAACTGCAGCCCAACAGACAACAACAGCTGTCAGTGTGTCAGTGTGCTGACTTGACTATGACTTGCCCTAAACTGCATGTGATTATCATAAAGTGGGCATGTCTGTAAAGGGGAGACTCGTGGGTACCCATAGAACCCATTTTCATTCACAAATCTTGAGGTCAGAGGTCAAGGGACCCCTTTGAAAATGGCCATGCCAATTTTTCCTCGGCAAAATTTAGCGTAAGTTTGGAGCATTATTTAGCCTCCTTTGCGACAAGCTTGTATGACATGGTTGGTACCAATGGATTCCTTAGGTTTTCTAGTTTTGTATGATACCAGTATCTTCACTCTAGCTTAGAAACAGAGTCCGCTACAGCCTACGAAAAATTGATTGCTTCAATGTGTCAAAGAAATTAGTGGCGTTAAAAACAAATTGGCATTAACACGTTATTATTGGGTTAACTTTCACAGCCCTAGTATTTTAATTTTCTTATACTGTATATATCTGCGACACTACATCTGAGTGGAAAATATTGTTAATCCACTACATTTATTTGACAGCTATATCTATATAATTGCAATGCAAAACATATGCTCACATTTTAAAATATGATGCATTAAGTAGTTAAAATGTTCTCCACCTAGAGCAACTGAGATTGAAATATTTCTTACATGTTTATGCAAATCCGCAGACCTCCCTGTAAACAGTTTTCATTGGAACTACTATTTTTATTTTTTACAATAAAAATAGTCCCTGCTGACAGCAAGATATGTGGGAACATTGAAAATGGGCCGATTAGTGAAAACAAATGCAATTACGCATTTCACTGGCGAACTTCTTATTTCGTTTAGCGAAGTAAAAAATGTAAGACTCATTGTTAAAGTGCCAGTAAACGCACTGTAATTGCTGTGCTTTTATTATGTAATGGGATGTTTCATCAGTTGGAAAAACAGCATATTTAAAAATATTGATTTCATCAGTTTCAATGAGGCATGTGCATCCATTTGAGCGTGCATTACTGTAATTATCATTGGCAAAGAAATGAGGGGGAACACAAAAGCCAAGGGCCTCACTGAATAAGGGGGGGAGAGCGACTCGGCAACGGTAGAGTGGGCATCCACAATAAAGCAGATTTAATAAAAGGTAGACTGGCTCTGTCTTGCTTTTTCCTTCTATGTTTAGAAAGCACATCTCCCTCCACAACCCCAAGTATGGAGAGCTCAGCCCTGGGCCAGCGGGAGCCTCGCTGCATTCATCTCCAAGGTAAATAAACACCCGCTGGAGGAAAAAAAAAAAGCGGCATAATATATGGACTAACTTGCCTTAAGCATTCTTATCATTGCAATAACACTGTTTCCCATGGTTAGAAATCTGTGGCCCAAGCTGTGTTGTTCTGCTTAAATGAAATTTATTTCTGGGTGGAGATGCAGAGGGGATCGCAGTGGGGGGGGGGGGAAAGCACACCGGCCAAATTTAACATGTCATAAATTACACACATATTCTTCGCTCAGCTTGCTCTGATTAGCGGCCTTGGCGAATACATCACTTTTTTTTTTTCCAGCAGAGGCAAATTGGAAGACCAGTTAGTGCACTGACACGATCTCACTCCCAGTGTGTTAGGAAAGCACTCTGTTAAGCCTGACTTCCCTTTGTGACTAATGCATGATGACAGGTTAAATTAGAATGTATGAAAACAAATTCAAATCCGCAACTTTAAGCTCGTACATCAGCGAGCGAGAGAGAGCCGAGATTCTGCGCGTTTTGAGATGCATTTCTTTTTAATTAAGAAGTGTATTGACTTCTCTATATATGCACAGCGGCAGCCAAAGCTGGTGTGTAGTTTTTTTTTAATTTATTTTTTCTTGATAGCAAGACTTTGAAATGCTACACTGGCTCGTTGAGATTCGCCAATCACGCTGACTTCTTCCTGGCTCTGTTTCCCCCCGACCGCAGCGTGATCGTGAATCTGAGCCGGAAAATGCAGCTGGATTTGGCAGATGAAAAACTTTGAAATTGAGTTTGACAGTGTTGGAGTAGCAGTGAGTGATACTTAATACCTCCAAGAGAGGAAGGAGAGGACAGGAGACGGGGTGAGAGCGGTGCTGCTGATCTGGATTGTTTGTGCCTCCATGCTGGGAGGCATTTCTGCCAAATACAAATAAACACACACACACAGAGCCACTACAGTATATGAACAGGGATAGATGGATTACTGCATCTTCTGGGCACAGTCCCCAAAGAGTGAAGGGGGTTCCCAAATCAGAGCCCCTGTTTGAAGTGATTGTTATTTACATGTCTTGTTGGAAAGTCTAAAAGCTAAATCACATTTATGGATCTCAAGATCACGTTCTTTTTTTGCTCCTGAAGTCCTTTGTTTGCCAATATTTTGGCTACAGTAGATCGGAATTGAATATGTTTGACAGCAGACTAGCTCTGCTTTGAAAATAAAGCTTGTATCACTGGTTTCCTCAGACAGTTTCCCATCATATTGTGTTTAATGTCCTATAGTGTGTTTCCAATCTGGTGGTCAGGAACCCCCAAGGGGCCACAGGATAGATCTGAGGGGTCACAAGATGATTGACAGGATATGATAGGAGAAAAACATATTTCTGCTACACAACATTGTAGGGGTGGGGGAAAAAACAACGTTATCGTATTGTGGTAACGTCCGGTCAAGTCAGCCATCTCTCATCTCTGTGGTCAAATGGGCCGACGCTACAACTGTAGAGCACCCATATACTGACATTTATGTTGAATGCATTCAAACGGCCCCGATGGAGCTGACCATGGATGTATAAAGAGAACAAAGCTGACGTGAGAGCTAGAGACGGACTTGGTGAAGTTAGCGGAAGTATACACGTGTGACTACGTCCGTTTTTCAAAATAAGGTGTTAACAAAGGGAACTGTAAATACAAAATACATATATGGAAATAAGATTGATTGGATTATATTCACCAAAAGAATTAAACATTACATGCCCCTTATAAATTAAAAAGAAAATACCACTAATTTGTGAGGGAAATGTCTTGATTCTTTGATTTTTAGGTTGCTGGAATTTTTTTTATAAATAATGCCAGACAATGACTGATATATTTGATTTCAGGACATCTCTGACTACATACATGCTCAAAATTAAACATTGGTACTGTAATAATTTAGATATTTTCCAAACTAAAAGTCCCTAGAAGTGTATGATTAAACTTTTTCCCACGGTCTAGCGTTAAAAAAGTTAACAAAAAACACAATAAATCGTACTATCAAATCGCAATACTTAAGAATACATATCGAATCGTCATCTGAGTATCCTCGAATCGGAAAAAAAGGTGTATCGTCCCAGCTCTACAACACTGTTCAATTTGTAGATTTATTGTTCTAATTCTGATACTAAGATTATTGAAAAATCATTGAATGTGTATGGAATACTGCACTGATGACAAAATTGAGACAAGTGTGTCTCCACAACAATAAACAAGAACAGAAAATAAAAAGGAACATAATGTTCCCATGGAGTCAGTGGATTAGCTGTTGGCATTTATTTTAGCCTGTATGTGTTAACATTTTGGAAATGTGGTGGCATTAAAAGTATGCCAAATTAGTTATTAGCAGTTCCTGTTTGCAATGTACCTGTGGATGTGCAGACAACTATAACTGGATTACTTTGATGCTGAAGAAAACATTAAAACGTGTTGATGATTGGCATCACTATGATTGTCAGGCAAGTTCTGGAGTTATAAGGGGTCTCTTTTTTTCTTATTTCTAGGCAGATTTATGGACGTTTATTCAAGGTGGACATTTGAAATAATGATGTCCTGAAAGTGTAAGTCACACTGAATCTAAAAATATGTGTAACATGTTTGTGTTAGGATTTGACCGGGTTATGATTCAGGGAAGTTGTAGACATTTTGATGCAAATAGCAGCAATCGGGGAGGGATAGTTTTGAAGTGGGATTGTGAGAGGTAGTTATCCAAAGTCAGTGTATTACTTACAGTAGATGACGGTCGGCACAACCCCAGTTTGGAGAAACAGACAGGAGTTACTGCATGGAAGCAAAGCAATGTACTGCTGTAGACGGGGCCGGCAGCAAAACATATTTTAGACACCTAAAAGAAAGGTCCACCTAAAAAATCCATATCAGTTTAAGTGTACGCTATATTTACAATATTTTCTCCGGTTAACCGCGGTTGCAATCACCAGAGGCCTCACATTTGATATCTCGATATCGATATTGCAACGATGTTGTAGCGTTGACAATTGGTTCTTTAACAAAACATTTCCACAATGATATTTTTGATAAATAATCATCAGTAATGTGGATAGAATGACTAAGAGGGTAAAGGCAAATAATAGCACAGCTAGAACAGTCTGCTAAGTACAGAAAATTACATCACTTGCAGCCTTTAAAACCAGGAAAAGACAACACTTACACCGTAATACGATATCCAAAATGTATGACATCATCTAGTCTCCAGCCCTACTAATAAGATACACTTTTCACTCTGTTCATCTCAGAGTCTTCATTCACAGATATGAATGAGGTCAGAGGTCAACCCCTTTGAAAAATGGCCATGACAGTTTTTCCTCGCCAAAATAGTAACGTAAATTTGCAGCATTATTTAGCGTTCTTCCCGACCAGCTAACATGACATGGTTTGTCCAATCGAGGTTTTCTAGTTTCACTCTACCTTTAACACTGAGCCTGCTACAATCTCTGAAAGACAGAACAGCGAATTGTTAAGAGGTTTATAGTTTATATAATAAAAGATCGATATGTGACGTCCGTGCATAGATACTATGCTGTAATGATTTCCCCCCCACCCCTGTGGTTAACCATGCAAAATACCACTGAAAAAGACCATTGTCTCATAATCCCTCCACAGTCATAATAGAAAAAAAGCAATCAGTCATTGATAAAACTCATTACACAAACTTAAATCAGACACTCTTCTTAAGCACACACACACACACACACACACACACAGAAATTGTGAGTTCCTATCAAACAACAGTCAGCCATGTATTTAAAAAAAGAACAAAACAAAATTAATTAAACATCAAGCAGAGTGGAAAAGACATCACGTTCTACCTTTTAGCTCCGAGTGAAGACATTTCTTGTCACTCTCCTGCTAATTTACATCTCCCAAAACCACACTCCAAAAGCCATCTACGCACTCCGCCGCAGACACAAACACACACGCGTGCAAACGTCGTTCTGTAATTCCTGCTCCTTTGTATTTCTACCCACTTGAGTGTTACTAATAGAAAGAAAATGAGCGCAAGTCGTAAGCGCTTTGAAGTTTGCCAGCAACAATTGAGATGATTGATAGTTGGGTTTCTAAATGGCAGGATATTGCATCTAGAGCGTAAAATAACAACGTGAAACGGCATCAGGGAGGAAAAGTGTTTTCCGCTCCGGCTCGGGCGCATGCACAAATGCATATTTTTGTAAAGTCATCTGCATGCGAGCGCTGACAAAAACACACATAAACACTAGGAAATAAAGTGGAGAGAATGGGAGAAGCCACAAAGTGCATAGATAACTAAATCAGTAAATAATAGAATACATTTGTTCCTGGTGAAATGGGTTCTTTGGAGGATAAGACTCGCAGTGGTTGCCATCTGAGAGATGAGAAAAAAGGGGAGAGAGAGAGAGGGAAGGAGAAAGAGAGGAGAGAGAATAAGCACAGCTCATCAGCTCGCTTGAGATAGTAGCTCAGAGGGGGGAGAGATAAAGCCATTTTGGCACAGTAAAATCCTGCATCCATCACAATGCTTATCGGTCACTTAGGAAAGGTGCCTATAATAAATCGTCAGCTGCAGCGTCAATAGCTCAAAGCCAGACAATGGGAGGCAGTGGAGCGGCGCTCTCTGCTTGTTTGAACAGTGTGACTTATTTGGAGGGCAATCAAACAGCATGGGGATATTTATAATGTGAGCTCACTTCATATCTAGCCAGAGGGAGATATGGAGGAGCCGTGATGGCTTCCAGATTTTTTAAGGAGAGCGCAGGGGAAAAGGTGAAGAAGATTGCGGCTGCCTTTAAGACGACTGACAACCTCTTCATCTTGTCTTTTCTGGTCCCGCAGAGGCCAGGCGGTGGTCAAAGGTTCAGCTAGCTCTCAGAGATTGTCCAAACGCAGTAATAAATAGGGAACCTGTTGATGTCGGGGTTCAGTACAGTCCGTGTTCGGCTTATAGCTTAGAGGGCCAGTTCACTCATATTACTTTCCCCAACTGTATCTGGCCATGGAAACAAAGAATGTATATTGCCAAGAAGTGAAAGTCAATTGTTCGTTCCATTGACAACATCAGTGCCCAGCAGCAAAGCTAAGCTACCGCCATTTTGGACTGAAGGCGACTACCGGACGCCAGTAAAACATCCGCCTAAAAAGTGCAGTACAAATGTGAAAGAAAATTTAGAGCTGACCCGAATGCTTCAAAACTTTAACCGTTGCCAAGGTATTTTTATATTTATTTTTTATATACAAGTATGTAATGATAATGTAGAAATCCCCAAATAGCCCATGTAATAAGGGATAATCACACAACATGATTCATATCCATTTTCAAAATGAATTATTAGTTATTCTCAGATAGATGATATATGTTTGTTGGGTGTAGAGGTGCGTGAAAATGGGAAAGATGGAGACAGACAGACAGAAGAACACGTCAGCCTGCCGCTCCGCTCTGCTCCGCGAAGCTTCGAACACCTTCGAATATTTCAAAGCCCAAAAAAATGGTATTTAGGACAGCAAACTAACAAAATTATTCATATTCTATTGTCATATTCTACCGAAATGGCCTGTGTTGAACAATAAGATATTATAAATATAGTAAGCGTTTTCAGTCCAAAATGGCGGCAGCGGCTGTTGACAAAAAAAACACAGAGTTTCGTCTCTTTGCTTCTACACACTTTGAAGGAGATAGCTTCAATTTTATTTGTCAAGGTTTTGAGATATGTGGCTCCGGGGCTTCTAATTCAATAATAGAGGTGATTGTTTTTTGTGAAGCTTAACTCATTGAAAAACAACATTCAATAGACCGAACATCAAATGGGCCGCATGAAAGAACTTTTTTGTTTTCTTATCTTAAACCATTTGACTTTTTTCTGTGAGGTTTCCTCGCATGAGTGTTTCAAGGTCAGATTCACCCAACTCTCTTAACTGCACAAACTTGTAGTAAATCACTCGTTTCAACCTGAAGAATACCACCTGTGCATGAGTAGGTGCGTATCGGCCCTAAATTGCCATATAAGGATGTCTGTTCTGCTTTGTTGGTGGGCAAGCTTCATTCACAAAAAAAAAAAAAACGTTTAAAGCTAGGGTTGGTAATCTTAAGAAACTAACAAGAGTACACTAGATTTTAAAAATGTTAGTACTCACATCAGTCAAGCTAGCAGTTTGCTAGTTCAGAAATTTGCTGAGTATTGCAATAAGATATATTGCGATTTATTACCTTTTTTTTAAATGCAAATTATGTAGTTTGTCAAAATCAGTTTTTTCCAAAAAGATACAATTTTCACTCTGTTCATCTCAGAGTTTACATTCACTTATCTTGGATCAGAGGTCAAGGGACCCCTTTGAAAATGGCCATGCCAGTTTTTCCTCGACAAAATGTAGCGCAACTTGTAGCGTTATTTAGCGCTCTTCCTGACAAGCTAACATGACTGGTTGGTACCAGTGAATTCATTAGGTTTTCTAGTTTCATATGATGCCAATATCTTCACTCTAGCTTCAAGACTGAGCCCGCTACAACCTCTTGAAGACAGATTAGCGGTTTGGATTGTTAATAGGTTAATAGATTATAAAAGATCAATACATGGCGTCCGTGTATCGATACAATATTGCAACGCAAAATATCGCGATACTATACTGGAAATGGATTCTATGGGTACCCTAGCTACTATGACATGGTTGGTACCAATGGATTCCTTCGTTTTTTCTAGTTTCATATGATGCCAGTATCTTCACTCTAGCTTTAAAACTGAACCCGCTACAACCTATTCGCAAGTTACGTTAATGCTTTAAAGAAATTAAAGCAAAATGTAAATAAAATGTAAAAAAATAAATTGCTTTTAACGCGTTATTATTCGTAAGATTTTTTTCCGCATGAGCCCCAATGTTCTGGTTCGTTGTATGTTCCAAAATAAAAACTAATGAAAACTTTCCACAGCAAGGTTGTGAGTTATCCTGAGCAGAGTTTTTTGAAGAATAATTTTCCTTTTTACTTTGGTCTTACTTTCGTAGTTTTGATATCAGTAATAATACTGTTGTACCAACCATTACTGATTCATTATGCCCCACCAGAACTTTGTTGCACTGTGTTCCCACATCGAGCAATCATATTATATACGATGTTATGGAAATAGGACTCAAGTTGTAATAAACCAGAAATTATCTTTTAAATGTTTTATGCATGGATAGATACCACCAAAAGTAACTGGTAAAGTATTACTGTTTGTAATTAATTGAACTGACCCTTTAATTATGGACATGAATTCCACAAATGTAATTATTTTTCTAGCAATTTGTTCATACACAGACATTTTTCTGTTGTGGAAAAAAAACACAAAAAGGGAAGAAAAAAGCAAAACAAATGGATGAATATGAATAAGCTCTGATCAAATCACTGTCTTTAATAGCACATTTATTTGTGACAATATGGCCACAGTTGATAGAATACTTAAATACCACCACAGAGATGAATATAGTGCATTGTTTGCTTTCCGCTCACACACACACACACAACCCATCACAAGAGGCATTCTTTTTTTTTTAAAGTGCCCATGCTGCCCTTCTATTTTCACATCGGCGGCGGGAGCAAATCTGCTCTGTCGGGATTGAAACACTGGCCTTGGAGAGCCGCGCTATAGCTACGAAGACAGACGGTAATCCTCTGGCAAACCCCAGCTCATCCCAGCCCATCATTACATCTCTGTGACCTAGAGCGCTGCTTCCGAAAGCCCCCCCTCTTCCTCCCTTTCCTCCGCTCTCCCGGAGAGAAAGATGATGCTCGCCTCAACCTTATTACCATTTCAAAGATTTCCCACAAAATCAGTCCACATGGCCCCGCATTAGACTGGTGGCAGGGGGCACAGCGCTCTCCGATTCCAAATGGCTCTGAAAGTTAAGACACTGGGAGGCGAAGCAATATTTTGCTGCTTTCCAGCCAAACACAGGGGCAAGTATTCCTGACCCGACTTCAAAGTTGCAATGGGGGAGTGAGGCAAGGCTTAACCGTCACGCCCCGGCTACACAGCCAATAAAGAGACACACACACACACAGATGCTCCGAAAGGAAGGGCTTTAATGATTTGCTCTTTCCGTGATTCAATAAGTTCTATAGTGGCCTCCGCTGAATAACCGTAATTTCGTTGGCTATGAACGCTCCAATGTAAGTTCATTTAATTTGTTGGCCCTCGCTCAAACTTTGATTTAAGCTGTTATCCAATTTAATGTACGTGATTACACTGTGCCTGTGGTGCATTTCGAGCGGGGAGGAATGAGATTCGCCCATACAGAAGTAGCACTTTGGTGACATTTAGGGAACACTGGCCCATTCTCGGTTGTCACAAACAGCGCCGCGGTGAATGATCTGTTTTCAGAGCCGAGGCGAAATGTGATAATAACGCTCAACAATGACTGAGTGTCTCCTGTGGAAAACTACAAAGGCAGCCATGAAGGTGAACTTCTGAAGGTTTCTTTAAAAAAAAAAGAAAAGAAAGAAAAAAGTTCACCGTCCTCGCTACTTCAAAAGCGCCCGTCTTGACACGCCGCGGTGATGTGATTTCATATTAAAGAAATACTACAAAAACGTCCATTTATTTTTCAATCCTGCACAGTGAGAGGATAAATAATGCTAAGTAATGCTGACGCTTCTTTGCCGCCGTGCAAGGGCATTCATTCCATCTGTGGGTGTGATTGAAAAGCCCCAGTGCCCCCGGGTTCAAAGCACTATTACATGGCACCGTGTCTGGGTTTTTCATCTCAGATGGGTATCTGGGGGCCGACGCAGAGACAGATAGGATATCAGAGCCAAGGATGATACGAGGATCGCCTCTGAAAATCAATCGGCAGACAGTCCTGCATTGGTCTCGCCTATTTATTTCTGCATCGCTGTGTGCGAGGCCCCTTCATCAGTGCAGGCTTCTGCACAAAGTCCCACACATAGAGTAAAGCCAGATCTGTTCCCACTGAGCCAGACAGACAGAGAAAGAGAGAGAGAGGCATATGACATCCTATTCTTTTAGTTCCCAGCACATATAGCCATGACCACCCACGCAAAAAAAAAAGAATGTGTGCATAATAAGAATACTAGTCCATATTTATCTATGTCAATCCTATGGCAGAGATCATTCCTATATTCCATATGTTTATGATTACGGTTTGGAAAAGACCAGAAGAAGAAGAATTTTACATTTTAGTTGAGCCTGGTTTCAAACACAGACTGTAAATAAGAAGTGGACTTAGTCACCGTGACGTCACCCATTGGTTTGTGGACTGACATTTTGAAGTTTGGCGTTTTGACCGTTGGCGTTTGGCCGTCGCCATCTTGGTTTTTGGCTGTCGCCATCTTGTTTTTTTGCAACCAGAAGGGACATGGGAGGGTGGAGCCTCGTAGTTACCGTGACGTCTCCTATTGGTGTGTGGACTGCTGTTTTGAAGCCTGAAGTTCAGCAATTTGTCTGTCGCCATCTTGGTTTTTGGCCGTCGCCATCTTGGTTTTTTGCATCCAGACGTGACATGTGAGTGTGGAGCCTCGTAGTTACCGTGACGTCTCCCATTGGTTTGTGGACTGCTGTTTTGAAGCCTCAAGTTAGGCAATTTGGCCGTCGCCATCTTGGTTTCTTCAAACAAATATGACACGAGAGGGTGGAGCTAAGTACAACTGAACACTGAATAAGACATTTTTAGACAACCAAATTAGTGTAATTAAATTTCATGAACTGAAAACACACTGTGAAAGAGTTCAATCTGTAAAACAAAAACGCAGACAACTCCCAGACCAGACAACACCGTGGAAGCAACCTGTCAATCACAACTTAGCCACGCTCTAAAGCATACCCTGCTTTATGGTCTATTTGACTCTAAATGGGACCATCATTTACTGAATGAACATCATGCTGTATTGAAGAAGATTTGAAATATAGGGCTGTCAATTGATTAAAATATTTTATCGTGATTAATCGCACAATTGTCCACAGCAAATTAATCTTTATTTTCTCTTCTAAATGTACCTATCAACATGCGCATGGGCAAATATATGATGTATGTATGTAATATTATGTAAATGTATGTATATATTTATTATTGGAAATCAATTAACACAAAACAATTACAATGTTTGTCCAGAAACCGTCACAGGTACTGCATTTAACAAACAAAATATTAGTGTAAGTTTGGAGCATTTATTTTTAGTTTCATAGTATGCCAGGATCTTCATTCTAGCTTTAAAACTGAGCCTGCTGTAACCTAAAAATCGCAAGTTGCGTTAAAGAAATTAGTGACGTAAAACCAAATTTGCATTAACATGTTATTATCGCGTTAGCTTTGACGGCCCTACTTTTTATACATGTGATGAGTCAACAGAATAGAGCATGAGGTATCAGAACATTATCATCATAAAATTGTTCAGTTTGTTAAATGCATCTAAATTCTTCATCCAGATTTTTAAGGCAGCCTCGTCAGTTACATTTTCATGTTGAAACAACATTTACAGTGTGTTTCACTGCTGCTTTGCAAGTCTTTCTGAGCCACGTTCATTGGCATTCCCTACCTTGCATTTTCAGTAAACAGTAAAAAACATTTTCTCTCACGGGAAATACTCTTGTTTTTCTTCTGCTGAGTTGCTCTCTGCAGCTGCAGAATACAGTAACTGAACATAACAACGATACACCTTCTCTCTGGAAGTTACAAGTAAAAGCAGGCGAGGCAGATGGAAGGATGCAACAAAAATATGATACATCACCTTAACATCGTACTGTATATGATAACACCGCATGCTGTATAGCTGTGCAAGACTATTCAAGATTGGGTTGTTGGTGTTTTATATTCTTTGTACCCTATTTTTTGGTTCCTGGCTCTGCAGGTCAACAGCAGCTTTTCTTCCACTTCTACCTTTACATCCCTTTATGAAGAAATCCGTCTGTATAGCAAAGACATAAAGCTTGCTCTGCTGACAATGTGACCTTTAAAATTTCAGAGAAAAATTGCAGAAATACTCCTCACTCTGTAACACATTACATCTAAAAGGTTAACGACACTACTCCGTCTCGTCGGCCCCAAAAGCTCTCCTTCCATCCCTTCGCTTGGCGACGATCCAAGCAGAAAAAAGTCCGCATTTGCAAACTAAACACTTCAACTTCTAGAGAATTAGTGGGATTAATTATCCTCCGGGCAACCAAGGCAAATAAATAAATAGGAAAAGCTTCCCGGCTGCTGCTTACGAGTGAAGAGGAAAGTAACAGGTTGCTGAACCATGTTAACTGCCTTGAAACACAACACCAGCAGACAGGTTTGTGTAGGTTAATTAACAAACTGGGAGCAGAAAAATGCCCAGATTAGCAGCTTATACTTGGTGTTTTAAAACCCTTATTTCTACTATAAACCCATCCCAGGCTCAAGCTTTGCTCAACAAGGTCTTTCCTGTTAATAATCCTTTAGGGCTAAGAGAGAGCAGTCATTCTTTTTTTCTTTTAAAGCTGTACTAATAGATTTTGTTTGGCCACTTAGGAGCAGCGAAAGAAGCTCTAAGCACAACCTGTATAAGCAATTATTATTAGCTTGTAAAGTTCATTTGGCGAACAAACAGCTGACTATTTACTCGTCCAGCAGAGCAACATTAGCATTCATTCAGAATTTTGTTTTGACCACCTGATGATTATAAGTCAAATATCCTCTTTGAGCTCTGTTTTTGGTCTCCACCAACTTCAGAAGGAAAGATATAGCTCTTTAGCTGTTATATGCTAAGCTATGTTCACCAGCTAGTTGTTAACTTTTGGTAGTCACAGAGCTGAATCAACGTCTGTGAAAAAAAAACCTAAGGAATCCATTGGTATCCACCGTATCATGTTAGCTTGTCAGGAAGAACGCTAAATAATGCTCCAAATTTAGGCTAAATTTTGGAGAGGAAAAACTGCCATGGCCATTTCCAAAAGGGTCCCTTGAACCCTGACCTCAAGATATGTGAATGAAAATGGGTTCTATGGGTAACCATGAGTCCCCCCTTTACATACATGCCCACTTTATGCTAATGCCATGTAGTTTGGGGCAAAAAACATGCAATTTTTTGCTTTCGGAAATCCAGTATGCTATCTAAAAATCTCACACTGGGCCAGCAGTATGCCGGCGATTTTTGGTTCAGTGGGAAAAACCATAGCTCGCGTAATGGCGGATCTTCTTTACGGCAGTGTTTCTGAATCTCTTTGGAAAAGGGATTTTTGTCTGATTGTTTTGTAAAGCTGCGGGTCGTAAAGGCCTAACAATGAGATGAAAGATGCTTAAACACTTGCTAGAGCTGAGGGAAACTGCAGAATCTGGTGACAATTTTGGGTTTGTCACGATGAGGGACCCAATTTCATACTTATATAGTCTTTTAACCCATTGTTAATATAAAAATATTCAAGCGTACAGCTTTAAAAATGTATTATTTGGGAGGACATTTTGTGCCATAGTATATATACAGTATATATACAGTGCACTCAAACAGAATGTAACATACAGTACATTCAAAAAGTTTCAGGACATAAGGTCGTATGTTTTTTATTGTTTTGACTCTACTCCAGCACATTGCACTTGAACTGAAATAATGACTCTGAGGTTCAAGTGCTGACTTTAAGGGTGTTTGAGGTTGTTCACATCATTATTGGGTGAAAAGTTGATCTGAGCAAACAGACAAGTCAACTAAAGGTTTTTAAGGATCTGACAGTTGAATGTTCTTGATTCGCCAAGTCAGCCACCTTACTTCAAGTCCAACAAAGCATTTCTTTAAACTGGGCGAAGACCTCGAGGGAGGAACGCCTTCAAATTAAAGTTGAGAGTTGGCACTTTAACCTCACAGTTAGTGTTTCATCTGAAATCCTGTGTGTGCTGGTGTAAAGAGCCAAAACATCAAAAAAGTGTCAATGATGTCAGTAGTAAAACTGAACAGAACATTAACAGTGTATTACTGCCAGCCCGACTCTTCACTGCCTGTTAAGACGGAGTCAATAACACGGTTTACATGCATATGTGGTAACCTGGTTATTGGATACTGGCCAGACTCCGGTCCTATTGGGGTTAAACCATTTACATGACAACTGCCGCTCCCTGTTGCCATCAATAAACCAGATAACAGAATGTTCCTATATTTACAATCCTCAGGTTGAACGGCCCCCCAGCAGAAAGCATAATATTCCCACAACAGTTGCTCTTTGATTGTTTTAATTGCCTGATCTCATCATAAATTTGTGTTTATTCTTATGAATAGCTGAAATGAATTTAGATCAGGATGGACTGCTTTTTTTTTGTTCTTCAACACCTCATCCTTACCATATACAAAATAATTCAACCTAACCCAATGACACAACTGAACTAAAGGCATAGACTTCATATTAGAAGTAGACGTAGTCACCGTGACGTCACCCGTTGGTTTGTGTAATGTCATTTTGAAGCTTTGAGTTTGGCATTTTGGCAGTCGCCATCTTGTTTTTTTGCAACCAGAAGTGACACGAGAGGGTGGAGCTAAGAACAACCAAATGCTGAATATGATATTTTTAGGCGACCAAAATGTTACACTTAACTTTAATGAACTGAAAAGACATCGTGCAAAGGGTTAAAGTTCTAACACTAAAACACGGACAACTCCCAGACCGGACAACATTGTGTGGGCAACCATTTACTAAATCATGCAGTATTGAAGAAGACTTGAAACTAGCAATTGAGACCATCAACTCATGTTTACCATGTTTTCCAAGGTAATAAAGGAAGTGAAAAGTATTTTCTCATGAATGCAAGTTTAAGGCATTTCAACATTGGCTTCACTTTCAGACTCTGAGGTAGCCCGCTGACTAGTAGTTAGTTAAGGATGGGCGATATGGAGAAAATCAAATATCAAGATATTTTTAACCAACTGCCTCAATATCGATATAGCGACGATATTGTAGGTTTGACCATTGGTGCTTTTACAAAATATTAAAAAAAATGGGATTTTTGATATATATTCATCAGTAATGTGGATATAATGATCAAGTGGGTAAAAGGAAAATGATAGAACCGTCTGGTAAATTCATTTAAAACCAGGAAAAGACAACTCATATGCCATATTACGATATAACGGTATACAAATCTAAGACGGTATCTAGTCTCATATCACGATATCGATATTGTATCGATACATCGCCCAACCTTACGAGAAGTAGAACGACATTTAAGGAAATATGGCTTTCTTGTCGAGAGTTAGACGAGAAGATAGATATCACTCTGATATTTGTACGTTAATATATGAAGCTACAGCCAGTTAGCTTAGCGTAGCATAAAGACTGAAAACAGGTGGAAGCAGTTAGCCTGGCTCCGTCTAAAGGTAACAAAATCCACCTAGCAGCACCTCTAAACCTCACTATTAAACACATCATATCTCATTCGTCTAAAGTCTAAAAACAACAGTTTGTGGTTTTACGGGGGAGTTTTGTGCAGGACTATTTCTTGCCCAGGTGCAGTTATTTTCTGGAATCACTACACTTGGCCGAGAAACAGCCGCGCACATAAGCCCCCGTTAATTAGTTAGCTTTAGATGTCCAGGATGTTGGATTTTGTTACTGCCGGACAGAGCCAGGCAACTTCACATGATAACGTGTTTATTCTAACGCAGTTCACAAATGGATTTAACAGACACAAATTCAATCTGACACCGTTCTTTACGGAGAATCCACAATCCAAGAAGCATATCATTTTTTTTATGATTGTTTATTTAGGTAATAATAAGAACAGTGTGAGGTACGAAACGGGAGATAAAGCCGTGGTGGGATTCGATCCTTTAGGGCTCACATGTGTTTCCAGAAGCAGGGAAAACTATCTGGGTGGAGATGATGATTGTTTATGTGAAATTTATATTACATAGTATATGAAGCAATAACAGGAAAGGCTGACTTCAGCTGACGGAGCCATTACATACGCGTTTGACTGTGGTCTCTCATCACTCACTGAGAAAGTAATGGCGGTCGGCTTTAAAGGCTAACTCAGCATGATATGACCGCCATATTAAACAGACCCTGGAACAGCTTGGTGGAGTGGATTGCCTTACACTGAAAATTCCCTTTGACCTTGAGATGATCTGGGATAGGCTGATAGGTATGCATCTGTCAGTGGACGGGATAGTATGTCCAAAATTGCACCGCTTCTGCTTATATTGGAAAACATTTCTGTCCTTTTATGGAGTAAAGCATTTCGGTGAAATGATACTGTACTACTGACACAAGTAGTAAAAGTCTCTTTCTCAGACTTATGCAGTGTTCTGCCAACCACACACACACACACATTCACACACACAGTGAAACCACACACAATTATTATCACAGCTTTCCAGAGGCAGCAAAGCAGCTGCTGTTTCACTTGATCTTTTTATAATGGGAACAGCAGCAAAAAGAGTCAGAAAATGACATCCCGGCTCACAACACTATTCCAACACTTCCTATAGCATGACCCCAGAGTCGCTGAGAAAACTCCAACTCTGGCTGTTAGTGGAAAAAAATGTTTAAAGATTGAATTATACACCGCAAATAACAGAAGCAGTAGGGGATTCTGTTGAGGTCTGATTGACATTTACTGAAATGGGCTGTCGATTTTGTATGACAAGAGGATCCAGAACACCGGAACGCCATCATGAGTCATTTGCTACCAGGCTGTGCTTCGGCTGTGTATAACAATGTTAGTTTCATCAACCAAAAACTGTGGTGAAAATTATTTGTGGAGTATTTTATTTTTCATGAAGAAAACCAGACTAAAACTAAATTTAAAAAGTAGCCCGTGAAAATGAGAATCATGACAAAATACGGAACAAAAAATCACAAATGATATGCTAAGTATTTGTGGAATTCTTTTTTTTCATGAAGAAAACCAGACTAAAACTAAATACAGTAGTGCTTGAAAACAAAAGTTATGACAAAATGTGGAACAATGTTGTCAAAAAACAAAAGCAAATCACAAATTATATGCTAAGTATTCGTAGGCTTTTTTTCATGAATAAAATCAGACTAAAACTAAATTTAAAAAGTAGCCGTGAAAATGAGAATCATGACAAAATATGGAACAATTGTTGTCAAAAAAATCACAAATTATTTGCTAAGTATTTGTGGAATTCTTTTTTCATGAAGAAAACCAGACTAAATCTAAATAAAGTAGTCCTTGAAAACGAGAGTAATGACAAAATGTGGAACAATTATCAAAAAACAAAAAAATCTCAAATTATATCAGAGTATTTATGGACTTTTTTATTTTTCATGAAGAAAGACTAAAACTCAATTTAAAAAGTCCTTGAAAACAAGATTAATTAATCTTAATGATTAATAAATAATTGATAAATGTGGAACAATTGTCGTCAAAAAACAAAAAAAATCACAAATTATATGCTAAGTATTTGTAGACTATTTTTCATGAAGAAAACCAGACTAAAACTAAATTAAAAAAGTAGTCCTTGAAAACAAGATTCCTGAAAAAATGTGGAACAATTATCGTCAAAAAACTAAAAAGTCCTAAAATGATATGCTTCTGATTGGTAAATTGCTCCAAAATTATCACTTGACCTGTGGGACTTAAAGGTGCTGTAACCAAACATTAGTGGAGTCTATTGCCACCACCATAAAAGCTTCAAGTAAAAATATTTAAAATCCTACAGTGGCTTTAAAACTGAATTTGAATGTTAACGTTTATACTGATGGCCTACTATTCACCTTTGTTTTCTCTTCCAAACAGAGACACCGTCAATTAAGTTCTCACATCCTTGTATTTATATTCACCCAACCTCTTTGAGCATTAAATGCATTTGTTTGTCAGTTGGCAAGCAGCATATTACAAATTATTTTGAGCCTTTGTTATTGCCTTTATTCACGATGGCGTTATTGACGTTTATTGGTTTCACACTTTAGCTTCTTGTTCTGAAGATCTTCATCTCATTTTTATTCATTGATCCTAGAGTTCTTCTTCTGATTCAGGTTTTTTTTTTTTAACTCCGGAGAAATAAATCTGCTCCAATTAGACACGACAGTATATCATCATATTGTTGTTGTTTTCAGATTCACACACATTGGCATGCACAGTTTAAAAAGGGAAGGGAGATCAAACACAATAGAATGTAGAAAATTGCATATTTGTGAGCATTTGCTGTGGTGCAATAAAAAAAGGTAATACACTTCTAATAGCCTGCTGTCTCAGCAGCACCCACACAGTGAGGGGAGGATAGGGCAGGTGATGTAAATGGCTTCAGAGAGTTATTGTGTTTTCATGTAAAGGTAGGTTTTGAATTGTTCCACCTATCTTCATCGAGAGTGACAGAGGAAGAGTTTATAGTATTTATTGATCCATTGGTACCAACCATGTCATAGCTCGTCGCAAAACGTTCCAAATTTACGCTAAATTTTCATGAGGAAAAACTGGCCATTTTGAAAGGGGTCCCTTGACCTCTGACCTCCAGATATGTGAATGAAAATGGGTTCTATGGGTACCCACGAGTCTCCCCTTTACCAACATGCCCACTTTATGATAATCACATGCAGTTTTGGGGCAAGTCCTAGTCAAGTCAGCACACTGACACACTGACAGCCTTTGTTGCCTGTTGGCCTTGAGTTTGTTATGTTATGATTTGATCATATTCTTTTATGCTAAATGCAGTACCTGTGAGGGTTTCTGGACAATATTTGTCATTGTTTTGTGTTGATAATTGATTTATAGTAATAAATATATACATATATTTGCATAATATTGCATAGCAGCATATTTGTGAATTCTTATGTTGATAAGAGTATTAAATACTTGACAAATCTCCCTTTAAGGTCAATTTTGATCAGATAAAAAATTTGATTAATTTGCGAATGTGAACATTTTGAAAAAAATAATAGTTTGTGATTGATCGTGATTAACTATGGACAATCGTGCGATTAATCGCAATTAAATATTCAAATTGATTGACAGCCCTAATCAAAACCAAACCCGATATTGGTGATACTTCATGTTAGTGTGGACAATTATTGAAATGCAAATCATTCCTCTAAGTGGCCACAGTGCTCACACAATACCACGTTACCATGTAAATGATGTTTTGATTAAATCTTTAATTGGCCATGTTTGACAGACATCATTGATGTGAGACGTGACTTAGTTATTTATTTATATCACTGAGCTAATAACGGCTGCTGTCATTTAAATTAAATTGTGCTGAACACTGTCCCGCTTGTATTGGCTCAAGCGAGAAAGGGGGTTTGAGTCCTGCGGGGTTCCTGTGAGACAGGCGAGAACTATTACACGGTGTTGTCAGGTTCAGTAACATACAGGGAAAAACCAAAGCCCCAGGTGTGGATGGGAGTTGGGAGGAATCTCTGGACAGTGTGGGGTTGTTGTTGGTGTTGTAGCTGTGAATGTCGCAGCACAGTGTGTGTACAGTTTATTTGTCGGTGAATAAATGGTAAGTGACGAGCCGCTCCCTGAGTTTTGCTCAGCTTTTTTATAAAAAATGATAATATTTCTTTTAACCAATTAATCGGTAAATTGTTAATGTCAGTTAACGGTTAAATAGATAATTATAAACATCCCAGTCAGTTAGGTTTACTAACTTGAAACTCTATTATAGTCACAGTGAGAAATAATAACTCAACAGAATCAACAACAATAACCTTCTGATCACACTGAGACGCTTCGCCACAAACACGTCGCCAGCAAAACCATTTTTTTTCCAATTGTATGGAATACTTGCTGTGCGCTCCTCTCTTGCGCTGTGTGTCGCATTTTTCTGGCAGTTTTTAGATGTGCATACAAAATTTTATATTCTCAACTCGTCTATGTCACACTTGGCCCGGGCAGCAAATCAAATCAAGCAAGAGGCGGGCTTTACCACTTTCCCATTTCCTTCCAATTTTGATGCCTAGCTAGTTAGCTTGCTAGTTACTTAGTTGTTGGGCTGTGAGAGAGTCACGCAGTATGTGAGAGAGAAGGGGGGAATTCATATCTCGTGTTGTGATAGTTTCAAGTAGGCTATTCTTTTGTAGTCTTCAAACAAACTCCAGTGTTTTGGCCCGTTTAGTTCAGTTTGTGGAGGCTGATCTGAAAGCTGTCTTCGATGGAGGACTAAAGAGCCGGACCAACACTGGCTGTAGTGTGGCTGGTGTGGCTTCCAACTCTGATGTGGTTTGTTTGCACTGTGAAAGTAAAACAAACCAACCGCAGGATTATGTAATAGCAGATTCTAAGGCTTAACTTCTATTAAATCCATCTGTTGATTGTGAAATGTCAAGGAAGCGATATTAAAATCGGTCCGGATAAGATGCATATATATATATATATATATATATATTCATGCAAGAACATGTGGTTGCCCTGGTAACATGTATCTGCGTTGATCTATCCTCCCCCTGTAATACTACAATAATGTTTTTTTCTCTAGTTTCTTTCTACCTGTTCACCATTATTAATACAATGCGGATGAGTTGCAATCTCGACCTCCGTGGAAACCGCTTATAGTGATCATGGTAACAGTGATCAACTGCTTCTATGGATCAAAAAGCTTGGGACAAAACACTGTTTAAATAATTTGCAAAAAAGTAATCAAGGGTCTATTATTGTGGGTCTCAGAGGGTTAAATAGCATATTTGTGATTGTGCTTTTAGGGCCCCCAAAAAAGCAAAGAATTGCCCAGATGACTGTGCAAAAATGTCAGCAATGGATTAAAAAAAAGAAGAAAAACAGGACATTGTGTTATTTGCTACACACTCAAACTCGGTGCTCATGTAGCACTAGTCTGTGCCTCTCCAACTCCTCGTTCCACCCCAGCGTTTTTCTTTCCCTGAGACTGCTTGACACTTCCCTCTTTTGTTGTTGCGTGCTCGGCAAAAAACTCTCCAGCAGTTCATTCATTCAAGTATGCATAAAGTGTGGCCTCGGATAAAGTGTTTTTGAGAATAATTGGTGGCCTTTTTTTTTTTTTTTAAATGCTGCTTTTTCATCTCAACGAACAAGCTTCAAAATAATTCCTGAGAAGGATGGGCTGCCGACGCCGACAGAGAACCATTCGATGAGTAGTTTCCACTGTTTGCTGAAGGACTTTTCATGCAACAAAGGGCTGAACACTCTCTTGAGCAGTTCTTTAACACTTGCGTCACGCCCAATCGCCTGTTTGTCAATTGTTTATAACTTAAATCTAAAGGTGACCTGACATTTTTGACCCAAAAGGATGCTAGCTCGGAGAGGGAAACTCAAATGTCTCAGAGTTCTTTAAAACAAGGTCGTATGGAAGGCGTGTTTTCTCACTGGAGTGAAGTAAATTCATCTTCCTGGAAGATTCAAAAGGTCCCTTCGTTATTTACTTCTATTCTCCGCATAACAGCAGGGTAATACCGCTGTCCCCTCGCAGTGAATACATCAAACATGAAACAGTATAACGCCCCAACAATGCAACACTGCGTGCGGTTCACAGTTATTTGATCACAGCAACCTCCACTGAAAATGCTGTTGGCTGAAATGAGATGGCTTTTGTACTGCCGGGCTATAGGAAACACGGAGAAAGCAAATGTGACTGAGAGAGAGAAAATGAAATGAAAAGGGCACTTGGCAGGGGATGCTGTGTCTGTACTGCTTGCATTCCTATTCAGTCAGCCTGTCCATACTTTGTGCCTGTGCATTAATAGTCTGTGCATTAAAAAAAGGGTCTGCATATTTGGCTTTGATACCCTCTGGCTGATTTATTTTTTTTTGCTCGGGTTATCATGGTAATGCTCTTTGACAGAGCCGTAACACAAGGCTGCTGGATCAAAAGGCATTTTGTTTTCTTTTCATCTCTCGTACTCTCAGCCAAGACTTCATCGAGCGAGCGAGTGTGAGAGAGAGAGAGAGAGAGAGACAGACAGAGGGAGACAGCGGTACAAAAACAGAGCGGATGACAGGGTGGCTGACAGGCAGGTAGTGGAGCAGCCTGAAGTCCTGGACTCGCCCTGTAAATATCTGGGACGTTGCTCATCAACGCATTCATTTCTCTCCTCATGCAGGAGGAGTTCTTCCATTAGCTCATACATAAGTATTTTGGATGGCGACTTGCAGATGATTAATTCCCTCGCATCAAATCGGGCCGCCTCTCACGGTATGAGTCTTCCTCTCTTGTGAAGATCATATTTCTGTCTCATCTTTCATCTCATCATCAACGCTGTACCGTGATGGATGCAGGGTGTAAGTGCTAGTGTGTGTATATATATATGTGTGTTTGTGGTGCTCCTGCTGGCTCAGTTGGCAAAGGCGCATATTAATGTATGTAACAGCAACACTCTGACTTTTATTGATAACTGGCTGTTAAAGACAGAAATAATACGTGTTAGCCACATATATTATGACATAGACGAGTTCCTGGAAATTAAATCAAATTATTAATAGATAAAATATCCACATGGCTAATTCAGAGAATGAAATGACTGAAAAATGAAGGTAATTCGTTATCACTTTGTTGATCACACGTCTTTTGTCATCACGATCGCAAAGTTAATGGTAGAAATATGAGGTTGCGCATATTTGCAACACAGTGCTTTGACAGATGACCTTGCATTGCGGTGCAGCCGTGGATGGATTACTGAACAGGCCTACTGGGCACAGGAGCAGTGGCTCAAAGTGTTAGGGCCCCCTAAAAAACAACACCTTTAAAATGTCCCCCAAAGAGACGGAAATTAAATGACCACATAGAAACATAAAATGACTACAAAGAGACACAAAATTGCCACAGAGACACAAAGCAACAAAAAAGAGACACAAAAGACTAGAAAGAGACAATAAATGGCCACAAAGAGACAAAAAGCAACTACAGAGAGACACAGAATGGCCACAAAGAGATACCAAGCAAAAACAAAGAGACGCAAAATGACTACACAGAGACACAATATGGCCACAAAGACACAAAATGGCCACAAAGAGACACAAAAGGACTTCAAAGAGACACAAAATGGCCACAAAGAGACACAAAATGGCCACAAAGGGACATAATGATTACAAAGAGACACAAAATTGCCACAGACACATAAAGTAACAACAAAATGACTACAAAGAGACAAGAAATGGCCACAAAGAGACACAAAATGACTACAAAGAGACATAATATGACTACAAAGACATACAAAATGGCCAGAAAGAGACACCAAGCAACTACAAAGAGACACAAAATGACTACAAAGAGACACAATATGACTACGAAGAGACACAAAATGGCCACAGAGTGACACAGAGTGGCCACAACAAGACACAAAGCAACAACAAAGAGACACAAATGACTACAAAGAGTCACAAAGCAACTACCAAGACACTCAAATGACCACAAAGAGACACAAAACCACTGAGAGATACGTAACATCTACAAAGAGACACAAAACGATGGCAAAAAGAGGCTAAACAACCTATATAAATCGGTGTGTCTTTCTCCTACGTAGGAGAGGTGGTGAGGCCTTTTACATGACTGTGCCCAGGAGCCCATTGTCTCATAATCCATCCATGAGTCCAGTAAAAGTTCACCCGTCTTGCTTCGGTGACCCTTTTTTTTTTGCCAAAGCCCCCTTTGTTTGCTTATGTTTTAAGTTGTTGTTTTTAATAATGGCCATCAATACAATTGACTCACAGGCCTGGTGTCCCTACATGACATAGATAGATATGATATCTCATTGCTCTTGGAACCCCACAACAAAACAGAACTTGATTTTTTATATACTTTATTTTCCCTCTTTCTTTTTTTTTTTCATACAGTAGGTGAAATATGTTCACATATTTGTTCCACAGCTACTAACTATGTTTAATTTAAAGTACACAATCTGACTGACCTGTAGCTCTGCCCTGCAGTAGCAGCTTCCATATCTTTACGATCAGGGACTTAACAATAATAAGGGAGCTTTGTAAGTGGCCTCTGTTTCAGAAGACTAAAACCCCTCGCCACCCACTGACCTTCCTGAAAGACCCCATAAGGTTAATCCCCAGGCAAATAATTGAATCTTGACCTGGCTATTATTATCTCCCTCTAACCGTTCCACTCTGCAGGAAGCTGACCTCGTAAAAGCCCCAGGGCCTCCGTCTGGTTCACCACCAACCCCCCCACCCTCCACCCCGCAATAAAGGACAGACACACACACATATGTGCACGAACACTTTCATCCCTGTACGACTACACCGATACAGACAGCCACAAACATGCGTCTTAGTCCACATTACGAACAAACGCCTACAGGCAGATCGAACGAGGGGTGAAATACAAACCTATATAACACAGGTACAAGGTGACAATGAAACACACACACACACACACACACACACACTCACAGAGATGATGTACTGTACAGCAACCCGTACACACACAGTTTGTCTGGATGGGAGGAGCGCACCGTCGTCTGCCAGTGGGTGGTAAAAGCTGTGTCTAAAGCGATCTCACAGACCCATGACGGCGGGGAGAATGAAATCACACCTGGCACAGCCCGCCTACTGATCAGGCCTCAAGACACACACACACACACACACACACAGGTTTGTTTTTTTTAAAACACAATTAAAAAGTACACTTGAGTAGTCAAAGTGCTTTTTGCCGAACTTAACGTCTTGCACATTCACCACACAAACGCGCATTAGACACCGTATGCACATGTCTTCTGGTGGTCATGGTCTTCACGGTCTTCTGGCTTTAGTAATTAATTTCCCCTCACTCCTGAGGGAGAGAGGAAGTGCATGTTTGAGGTCTCTCTAGAAACATTAAATAAGGAAAAGAAACAAATGTGAGGAAAAAGTGCAGCTCTGGCCTCACGCACAACCTTGTCCGCTCACATGAGCATACAATGCCACGCATGCATTCTGTATAGGTATCACAATACCTGTAAGCTTGAGTGAACACTATTGTTATATACATTCACATCAGTGGCTGGTTGGAGACAGTTTGCATTCTTACGGTACGCCATTTTCAATCGACAACAACTGCTAACACACAGTAGCTTTGTGCGACGACACTGTGCAATGTGAATGCATCATGGATCTGAAAGCCACCTGCTTGTTATGATTACTGTAAAGCTACTGATCTCAGTAGCATAACCAGAGGTCATTTATCATCTTGCAGTTAATCTGTGGCAAATCATTCCATGCATTCTAGGTAGGGATGCTAATTTTGAAATTTTTTCTTAACCAATAACCGACCCTCGTTAACCGATTATTAACGGTTAACCGACAAGCTGCAGTGTATGAGCACAACAGACAACGGAGTCCCCAGTTCACTGTCAGGAGAGTTACTGTAGCAGCCACGGTGCTGCGTGTAGTGTCGCGGACATGCAACCACTTTCCAAGTAAAAGTCTCCACCGCACATTTAGTTTAGTTTAGCAGGTTGTCAGCCTTGTGTGTCTGCCCGGCGTAACTTTAGCGAGTGTCCAAAAAACAGTGTGTGTTTGTGCTACGTTTGCAGCTCTAGCGCTGCCAGAGGCTACGTGCTCGCCGCCGCCGCCACACACATACGCTCTGTCAGCGCGGCGTAAGTTTAGCGAGTGACCGACAGACCGTTTGTGTGAGTGGCGGCGGTGAATGTGGGTTGTCGGTGGCGTTATAGTTGTGGACGTCGCTGTAGCGGTGTGTGTACAGTTTATTTGTCGGTGAATACATGCTACGAGGCTACAACCCCTCAGCTCCGCCCCGCTCAAGCGAGCTCAAGACCGGAGTCAACTTCCTGTTTCCTGCAATTCTGGCTCAGACTCTCTTAAGGTGGACCAGCTTTCTCCTTAAAGTGACGAGCCACTCCTCAGAGTTTTGCTCAGCTTTTTTATTAATTATTATTATTTATTTTAACCGTTTAACTGATAGCGTTAACTGGTTAAAATGCTTAATGTCGGTTATTAACTTCCCTGATTCTAGGTTTAAAAGGAACTTGATTATGTTGACACTGAGCTGTCAAGGTTGAAGAAACACCACCATTGTATGTGTTAATTGGGTGCTAGGTCACTATTTTCTACCATGGCCACTTCAGTGTGCAATTTCTCCACTCGAAATGCTGTGATTACTATGAGCGGTGCCAATAAAATCAAAGTGGCTTCTGCTGCCCTGTAAATGGGGGCATTGGTTTAGGTTGATGGCTCAGATTAGCTTCGAATGAGCTTGTGCTGACCTTCTGCTCCAAGGTGTGGTGGATCTAAACCTTGCCAGGAAAAACCTGTGTCTGCTATACAGCACCTCAATGTTCAACCACCTTGATTTTTGGTTGGACCGAAGAGGGCCAGCCCTACAAACGCAAAAGTCTGTCACTGAGTGACTGACTGAGTGATGAAGTTACCCGATTGGTCGGCCGAGTGTTGGAGTTTCCTCATTGGCCGTTGCTCTTTCAGGCGGGAACAGCCCTTTATGCAAATGAACCCGTCCAGCATGATGGTCCGGCTCACGAAACTTGGACCAAGCTGTCAAACTAGGCGATCTAGTTCTAAAATGAAATGAGACTCAGCAGCGGCAAAGCCTATCTCTTGCTCACATTGTTTTCTGAAGTAGATTTTGGTGGATTGTTTAGACGGAATAACGGAAAGTTTACGAGCAGGCCGCCATGTTGTTTCCTGCATGCAGGAAACCAGGTACCAATCAGGTGCATTCCACGATATGGTACGTCACCGCTTGAACGTTCAGTTGAGTGGAGCGGCGCGTCCCCCTAGTGTCTTCGCCGGACCTGGTGGACATGGGCCGCTGGATTTAACATTATAAACATGACCACTGACTATTTGTATAACAATTTTGCCCCAAATTCACAGCTATATACTCGGTTTTGACGGAGTCTTGTTTTTCGCGTTTTGTGGCTTTACACCAGAAATTACAATAGATTTCATTATTTGAATTTGAGAGAGAGAGAGAGAAACACTGGCATGGCCATTTTCAAATGGGTGCCTTGACCTCTGACCTCAAGATATGTAAACGAAAATAGGTTCTATGGGTATCCACGAGTCTCCCCTTTACAGACATGCCCACTTTATGATAATCACATGCAGTTTGGGGCAAGTCATAGTCAAGTCAGCACACTGACACACTGACAGCTGTTGTTGCCTGTTGGGTTTGAGTTTGACATGTTATGATTTGAGCAAATTTTAATGCTAAATGCAGTACTTGTGTAGGGTTCTGGACAATATTTGTCATTGTTTTGTGTTTTGATTTCCAATAATACCTATATACATACATTTGCATAAAGCAGCATATTTGCCCACACCCATGTTGATAAGAGTATTAAATACTTGTCAAATCTTTAAGGTACATTTTGAACAGATAATAAATGTGCGATTAATTTAGATTAACCACAGACAATCATGCAATTAAATATTTGAATCGATTGACAGACCTAAATTTATTTTATTGTCGGTAAGCTACATGCCGAAGCTGTGTGGCATACCCCAGTGGTCATGACCATATAACAACTTCTGTTCTGACATACGATCCAATAAATGGATGTCAGAGGCGAAATTCTATCATGAGAAATGATAGTAGAGTTCAGAGACAGAACTGTGAAGAGGTATGGACCACCTGGGGAAAGGCCTCTAGCATTTTCTTTGTCAGTATTTCAGAAGAACCCAGCGGTATTAGACAGTTGGAAATGGGAAAGAAAAATACGGAACTACCCGGGCCCTTCCTGGTAGTCCATCCAACCTCAGCAGCAAGCCAAGAATGGTAACCCAAGAATCCAAGGGGCTTACTGTCAGGACTACAGAGCTGCTTGGCTGCCATGGGAGATGTTGCTGGAAGAACCACAGTGAGTGTATCACTTTATGAATCTAGGCTGTACTACAGAGTGGCCAGAAGGCCACTTCCTGAAGCGGAGGTAAAGGACCTGGACTTTGCCTGGACTTGGCAAAAAAGGCACTTGAGATACTCTTGAGGAGAGCAAGAGGCAGAAGAGTCTTTGTGATGAAATGGAAACTGTACTCTCAGTCATAAAACAAAGCTCTGTGTGTGGCAGAAACCGGGCACAGCTCATTACCCATCTAATAGCACCCCTACTGCGAAGCATGGTTGTGGCAGCCTCATGCTGTGGAGGGGAGCAGAAGGGACCGGGAGACTTGTAAGGATGGGGGGGAACAATCAATGGAACCAAACGAACTAATTTTCTCAGAGAACTTGCCTCTGAGTGCCAAAAACCAAGGATGGGCCACTTATGTTCTGACAGCCAAATCGGCGCTGGAATTGCTTCAGAAGGGGGCTGCCAAACCTTGTAGCAACCCAGTAAAGGATAGAACTGAAATCCATTGAAAATTATGTTTAATGACTTGACAATGTGACTGAGCTCCAGCTTCCTACTAGGAATTGAGGGAATTCGCAAGGTTCGTGCACAGAGTATTTGGTTCGAACTGAATACTCATGTAAATTAAATGTCTTTATTTCAGACAGTCTGTTGGTTGGTTGATCAGTCCAACACTTGCAACAATTGGATGGATTGGTGTACAACATTCATGAGGCCAGGAGAGTAAAGCCTACCGACTTTGGTGATCCCTTTACAGCCACCATGGGTTTGTCATTTTTGATTTTTTTGTGAAATGTCTACACAACTATTGGATGGGTTGCCATGAAATTCGGTACAGGTACGGTATGGTGCCCAGAGGAGGATTGCTACTGACTTTGGTGATCCTCTGACCGACTGTAGCGCTACCAGCCGGTTAAAGTTTTAACTTATCTAGTAAAATATCCCCATCTACTTGATGGATCGGCACTATATTTTGTATAGACATTCATGGTCCCAAGAAGTTATAGCCTACTAGGGTTGGGCGATTGGACGAATATATCAGCAATTGCCGATTGTTGAGCTGACGATTGCTGGTTGGAAAATTTGAACATATCACCCAACTGTAAAGCCTACTGACTAGGCATGGGTGTTGTTTAAAAAGTTACGGTGCAAGTACCAATACCAGTACCCTTAAAGCGATACCGATACCAATAGAGTACTTTATTCGATACCCATCATGTGAATGGAAGCTGTGTATGTGTCCTAGGGATGCACCGATACCGGATTGGATATCAGGCCCATGGTGACTCAAATAGCTGTATCGGATATCTGTGACAAGGGGGTCGATCTATTCAATTCAAATCTATGTTTATTTTCTATTTACATTATAGACTGTAATTGTAATTCCTGTGAAGTTTGGAGATTTTTTTTACCAAGTTGCTGGCGCACTGAGGCACTAGCTCGGCTATAGACTCAGACTTGTTGGAACACTGTTCACAGACTGCACGGTTTATAAAAAAATTTCACTTTAGTCATTTCTGAACTAAGACTCTAATACCACAAAATGCAGAAAATGTCAAGGATGTTGAATACTGAAACCACAGGCTTTGCATTTTGCACCTCGTTATTCAGTTTGGCATTTTTTTGACATTTACCCTTAGAAACAGAAGTAAAGTGACAGGGGATAAGCTCTGTGTTATGTCTAAGCTAAGATCAAATCAGACTGCAAAAGATGATGTCAGCATTCTATTGGAAAAGCAGTGCAAAGACAGTCATTAATGTTCAAATAAACACATTCACAGAGATACATATGCGTTTATAGGACAAATTCAGTATATACAGTATGTAGGTATGCATTGGCATGTATAAAAAATAGGGCTGGTACGATACATCATCTCCCGATTCAACACTATCACGAAACTCGGGTGCCGATTCGATATGTATGGCAACTTTCAAGTATTGCGATTCTACAAGTATTGTGATTCGATATTATGATTTATTGCGATTTTTGATAACTTTTTTTAACACTAGACCCATGGGAAAAAGTTGAATCATACACTTCTAGGAACTTTTACTTTGGAAAATATCTAAATTGATACAGTAAAAATGTTAAATTTTTAGCATGCATGTAGTCAGAGATGTCCTGAAGTCAAATATATCAGTCATTGTCAGGCGTTATTTATTATATTTTTTTTTACAGCATCTCAAAGATCAAAGAATAGACATTTCCCTCACAAATTAGTGGTATTTTTTTTTTTAATTTACAAAAAATCAAATACGTGTAATGTGTTATACTTCTGGTGAATATAATACATCGATCTTATTTCCATATATGTATGTTGTATATACAGTTACCTTTATTAAAACCTTATTTCGAAAACCGGACGTAACCACACGTGTATACTTCCGCCAACTTGGCCAAGTCCGTTGCTAGCTCTCCCATCAGCTCCGTTCTCTTTATACATCCATGGTCAGCTCCATCGAGGTTGTTTGAATACATTTAAAATAAATATCAGTATAAGGTTGCATTACAGTTGTAGCATTGGCTGATTTGACCACGGAGATGCGAGTTGGCTAGACCACACGTTACCGCAATACAATAACGTTTGCTGTCCATGAGTCCACAGGTTTAGCAAGCCCTCTATTGCCAGTAGAATGAAGGGAAGACATTACACTGACAGCTATTTGTATCGCTAAATGGTAGCAATATTTGTTTTACTGTTTAAGATTTATGTGGTAAACCCCTGACCCGGTATACCCATAAACTGTTGAACTAGAAACAGAAACGAACTCAACTGACCAGTGGGGAAAAATGGAAACCATATACTGTAGTGTACGGTGTATATCATTATCCATTGTTGTCATTAATCATCCTTTACCCTCATGCATTCTCCTCAGGTATCATCAGGAGACAAGCAGAGGTGGAAATACAAATTAGACTATCAAAGACCGGGTAAAACCAAACGCTCTCACTGCGTCGTCATTTATATAGTCTCTTCATCCTAATTGCAACAAATGGCTTACCAACCTCTGTAAATATTTGAAGACCATTATTCGTTGCAACCGTATTTGTGCTTCGAGTGTGAGCAGACGATTCATGAATGCATTTACAGCACGTTCACAGAGGCTTAGAAATATCCTTCAAAGTTAAAGCTGGAAGCTGGTTTAGAAAAGTGTAATGGATGTTTGTGCATGATGGAGTTTCCACTTTGAAGCCACGGCTGGGAAATCATAAACAACCGTACAAGACATGCTAAGCAAATACACCAACAAATCATTATACTGTGAAACAGGAGTACAGTTCAGAGCAGAAAACTCATTCATAAACCCCCTCAGCATTTAAGCATTATTTGTTGATGATCAGCTAATAACAACTACTGCTAATAATTGCATTGTTTATGAACAACTTGATTATACATTAGGGATGCAAATGAATACACATGCATTATTCAGATATGAATAGATAATGCGCTCTGAACAGATTAAATCGGCATCTAAAGTGGTGCAGTATTTTCATTTCATTCTGTCACATAATTGCCACAATTTGCCACAATAGTCTCATCACTTCTTCATAAGGCCTTTACACACCCGGGGCATGACGGATAAACAACATGAATATGTGAAATACTCAATCAAAACTATTCATACCGGCAGCGATGCAAATTTGTGACGGTTGCAACACTTTCATATTCGTGGAGGGAGAGGACCAACTACCAGAATCCTACTGACCCAGAGCAGTGTCTGGCAGTCTGTCTGAGGTAAATTGTTACTGTATACACCATAAACTACTGTAAACTATTATAGATTCCTAGCAAAAGGCTCTGAGTGGATTTGCCATCTGGTAAACAGTTACTCAGTGTATATATCTAGGGCTTTTATTATGAAAGGTAAGAATGGAAGGAGTGGATCTGGTCTGCAATGCCTTTTGTCATGGTTGAAAAGAGAAATAAGGTTTGCCATCTTGGTTCGGACTACGGAGCCTCTGTGGGTTGTACACTGTAGGTATTGAATATGTCCGTTGATGCCTTTATTTGCAGAGCGAACACTCAGAAAAATCAGCCTCGCTCCGGAAAAAAATTGTTGTTTTTTCACTACGTAATATTTGCGTTCCGTGCGTAACCCTCGGCAACACAAAACTGAAACTAAAGCTTGCAGTAGGCTTAACTGTTTAGGTTAGTTTGTCATGTATCTTACTGGTAAACTGATCAGCTGGCTGAGACAAAGACCCCCCTTACCAGCCCTAACGTTACCTGCAGCAGTGAGTGGCATCAGCAGAGGACAGGAGAAAGGACTGATACTGACTGATGGAGGAGAGAGGACAGGAGAAAGGACTGATACTGACTGATGGAGGAGAGAGGACAGGAGGAAGGACTGATACTGACTGATGGAGGAGAGAGGACAGGAGGAAGGACTGATACTTACTGATAGAGGAGAGAGGACAGGAGGAAGGACTGTCACTGACTGATGGAGGAGAGAGGACAGGAGGAAGGACTGTCACTGACTGATGGAGGAGAGAGGACAAGAGGAAGGACTGTTACTGACTGCTGGAGGACAGAGGACAGGAGGAAGGACTGTTACTGACTGATGGATGAGAGAGGAGAGGAGGAAGGACTGATACTGACTGATGGAGGACAAGAGGAAGGACTGATACTGACTGATGGAGGAGAGAGGACAGGAGGGAGGACTGTTACTGACTGATGGAGGAGAGAGGACAGGAGGAAGGACTGATACTGACTGATGGAGAAGAGAGGACAGGAGGAAGGACTGTTACTGACTGATGGTGGAGAGAGGACAGGAGGGAGGACTGTTACTGATTGATGGAGGAGAGAGGACAGGAGGAAGGACTGATACTGATTGATGGAGGAGAGAGGACAGGAGGAAGGACTGATACTGACTGATGGAGGAGAGACGACAGAAGACAGGAGGAAGGACTGTTACTGACTAATGGAGGAAAGAGGACATAGGACAGGAGGAAAGACTGTTACTGACTGATGGAGGAGAGAGGACAGGAGGAAGGACTGATACTGACTGATGGAGAAGAGAGGACAGGAGGAAGGACTGTTACTGACTGATGGAGGTGATAGGACAGGAGGAAGGACTGATAGGGAATGATGGAGGAGAGAGGACAGGAGGAAGGACTGTTACTGACTGATGGAGGGGAGAGGACAGGAGGAAGGACTGATACTGAATGATGGAGGACAGACGACAGGAGGAAGGACTGTTACTGACTAATGGAGGAAAGAGGACAGAGGACAGGAGGAAGGACTGTTACTGACTAATGGAGGAAAGAGGACAGAGGACAGGAGGAAAGACTGTTACTGACTGATGGAGGAGAGAGGACAGGAGGAAGGACTGTTACTGACTGATGGAGGAGAGAGGACAGGAGGAAAAACTGATACTGACTGATGGAGGAGAGAGGACAGGAGGAAAGACTGATACTGACTGATGGAGGAGAGAGGACAGGAGGAAGGACTGTTAATGTATATTTTCATCATTCAAGTTTTGGTAAAATTGTTAGAATATCGTATCGAGTTCGTGAACCCAATGTCGTGTATTTTATTGTGAGCTGAGTGAATCATAACACCCCAACTGATGAGTCAAAATGTTAATTTCGGACACTGGTACAAAGAGCTGCTTGTTAGCATTGTCATTCTGAGCATGTTAGCATGTTGTCATTAGCATTTAGCTCAAAGTACAAAGAGCGGCTAACATGGTTGTAGATTCTAAGCCCTTTTGTGAAATAAACAGATAAAGATAGTAGCTTTGAGTTATTGTGTTATTGTATTATTGTCTATTGTGCATATTAATGACATGGAATGTAATAATAAGTGAAGTACAAAAGCATAATTATATGCTATAAACCTATAAACTAAACTCATTATTCATCATTTTTATTCTTCAATTTATTGAAGCCTCCTTTGGCTAATGCGGTGCTTACAGTGAGTAATCATTGCCAACCCGGAGACTGTGTCAGCATTGAAAATTGGAGTCGCATGGAATCACATATCTCATCATTGCCATCCACGCGGCACATTCACATCAGAACAATAAGTACTCTTCACACATAATGTAGTCAACACTTGCCTTGAAATTCAAACACACACTCACATATCATTGTGTTTGCGCACATCATGAATGCCCTTCCATTTCAACCTTTCAAATACGATTCTCAAAAAATAAGCTATATATATAATAATAGCCTATCCAAGAAAATTGATTGGTCCTACAGCAGCGTTAATGGCTAGATATTGCAATTGAATTACGTGGATAAGGATGGCATTATGTGTCTTTTGTGAGGAATGAGACACTTAATTCCTTTTGGCTGCTGGTCATTTAATTCAGTCTGCAGAAAGAGGAAATGATTTCATTATGTAAAAAAAAAATGACACGGCACCTGAACTGAGATCATTGCAGGAATAATTCCAAGTAGACAGGGGCTATTATTTTTACTCTTCAGATAGCGTGGAAATGTATATTATTTATTGCTGTGTAAAAAAGAATAGGGGGGAGAATAGAAAGAAGTGTCTTATACTGTCCATAAAGAATGATACCCAGCACCACTGGGAGCCCCTACAGAAGTCAGCAGTCACATTATCTCCCATAATTCATAAAACTCTGCTGCTTTGAAGTGCTGCCACCTGTTTTTTTTTTTCTCTCTCCCCCGGTGCTCTTCCCTCCCCATCGTCTTCATCCTCCTCCTCCTCCTCCACCTCCTTCCTCCGGGGGGACTGTAGCTTTAATGTCCTGTCTCATCTCTCAGGATTCGGATGCGCTCCTGCATTTGGTATTCACCGTGAAACCGATCGCCCACGTGTGCCGACCTTGCGGCGGACCTGCTCCGCCTGGTAAGGCGGTCTGGCCTCGCCTGGAATGCCAAACGCTGCAGGCGACGTGTGACCCTGGGAGGTGTTGTTTCAGAAGAAAATAATATCTGCATGTTTTTGTGTGTGTGCCCCCCCCCCCCTGCGAAAAGCGCCTCTGCCATTGAACTGTTCGCCACGGTTCATCACTTTGGCCCGACTTAAATATTAAATATTGGACAGTGCTGGGATTTCAATCGGCTTATTTGCATCGCAGCCGCGGTCGGTAACAGCAGATCTGAAAATAATTGCTCTCCTAAATGTCACTGCGGTTGTAGTATCAGAATTGAATGAACTAGGTAACCTATTCCCCAATTCAATATAAATAATCGGATATTAAAATTCTACAGTGTGAAAATACGCACCCCGCCGTGGTGTTACACAGTGTGCCGAGTGATGTAATGGGTCAATAACACTCCCAAGGATTCTCGGAAACCAGTGGGTGCATCATTGCTGCATTTCTCTGCACACATGAAATTACTATGCACAAATTGTTTTGAGTTTTGCTAGCAGCATGGCTCTAGGAATTTGGTACCTGGCAAACGTTCTACCCGCTTAACATCGGCATGGTAGCGTTGTCATGTTGAGCTTGATGGTAGCATGTCGCTCGAAGCACTGCTGTGCCTAAGTGTAAGTGCAACCCCACAATTTCCACAATGACAAGACAAACTCCCCTGTCTTCTAAATACCCACCTCTTTCAAATGGAAAGTCTGGTAAGCCCATGTTGAGATAACTTTTTCAAACTTTAGACATCATACTATTCTTTTCACAGGCTGAAATTCCTGAGACAAGTAAACTCAACTTATACCCCCTTCCACACCAAGGTTGAGAGGTGGGTCAGACCAGGGTCGGACCAGGGCAGATTTCTATGTGAATGGCACGCACCAGGGTCGCTAACAACTGGGGCGGGACAAATCGATTTGGTTGCAAAAGGGGGCGTACAGTCGTGACGTTAACTGTCACAGGTCGCTTAAACAAATGGTGTTGAAGGGAGCAGGAATGTTTTCACATACATTGGAGGTGAACAACCGCCGATTTGAACAACATGGATATGTGGCGAGACATCGAGGTGCTCCTGGCCGTCCGAGGTGAGGAAGAAATTAAGTGGTAGATACGAGGACGGTGGGGGACAATGTAGTATACACAAACAATAATAAGACTGCTGAATGAGAGAGCCATGCGCCGTAGCCTGCGCAGAAACACACCGTGTAAGCCGACCACCTCACAGTACAGCCGGCTGTGAGCGCATCTGCTTTTAAAGTTCGTTTGCACATTTTGTATTGGTAACGTTCCTTTTTTTTTTTTTTTTTTTTAAATTTTCCAAATAAATCTGCAAAAAGATCCATCTGTTGCCGGTTCAATCTGTTATGAAGTAACTAACCCATTCCCAGTTCATTAAATTATCAAGCAATTAGCACACTTCATGAAATATAAACTCATTTTATTACGTTTGGACACGCTCTTACATTATCCAACTGTTGCCACATGCCCAGCTAAAAAACGTTAATAGCCCTAGTATATGTAGCACATCTTTGCTGGGATGGTGGAATGAGTGAAATATGCATTTCAGTCTTCAGAGGTTTCTGTTATCCTTTTGTAAATGTAGCCTATATTATCATATTAGATAGCACTATGTAGTCTAATATATGATAAATGGGTACTGTAGATAGACAGAGGAAAAAAGCTTCGGGAGTGTTGATTGCTACATACTGTAAATCTGTATGTTGTCTGTATGTTTTTGCATATATTGCAGCTCCACATAACATATTTTAACATTCTATAAAGGTATAAATGCTGCATATACTATATTTACACCATATTATCCCAAAAAACATGCATCATTCTATGACATTTTATGTTTTTGCAAACATTGATGATGCCACTATCATCTCCTCTCTCTGTAATCCTCTAGAGGTGAACCCCCCTCACCCATTTCTAGCACCTGAGCTAATCGGTATGCATCTGAATTGTCATGACCAGGGATTAACCCGTGTTGACAGGAGGGTTGTACATGGGTCAGACAACCCTGGTCCAACCCTGGTCACTGGTGTGAAAGGGGTGTTATTACAAAAAAATTGATGGAGTGCCCCTTTAACATCAGCATATTAGATTCGCCATTGTCATTCTGACGTTAGCATTTAGCTCAAAGCACCGCTGTGCCTCGGTACGGCCTCACATATCCGCTAGCACGGTCGTAGCCTCTTCACTCTCGCTGCTATTTGCCCTCTGCTGCATCTGCCAGACAACTATTTGCCTCCGAAATGGGACCAACGGCAAGACACCTCCGCAAACTGCAGCTCCATTACCAGCTATTTGGAGCCGACCGCCAAACACCTCATCATCGTCGCTGCCCTAACTGTGATTAATGTGCTCTGCCCTGCTGGGGTTAAAACAACCGCAGCGCGCGCCGTTTATTGGCTTCCCCTATGTGTTTGTTGACAAGCTGTCTGGGACACACTTAACATATCATCCGGCATGAAAAGGGGAGGTGGCATGGCAGCTACTTTTGGGGTCGAGAGGTCAGCTTATTACATTGCCATCTTTTAACAATGGAGCTTCCCGCAACAGACGGAGTCGACGGGCATGGGAAGCTTCATCATGCGCGTGGCTTCATGGGATACCGCAGCAGCGGCGGCCGTTGCGGAGAGACGTGACGCCCCCGGCAGCCAATCGGGGAGGGAAAGGAATGCAAGGGATGGTAATCAGAAACACATGGTGGTGAGTGAGAGGGCCCTGTCTGCTGAGGGAGGATACCAAGAGACAAACATAGCTCCACACTCGGACGCACACACACAAAAACTCGGATACACACAAAGGACCTTTGTGAAAACATACCTAAACAGGGAGATGTGGGACATGTCATTTATTCTGCCTCGGTCCTGCTCCCCCTTCTCAGCAGGATTTCGGAAAGGGAGAAAGGGGAGCACAGCCGGCTCGCTCAAGGTTTAGCAATAAGGAGCAGTCAAAAATGATAAAGTACGCTTACATGTTCATTTGACATTAAGAATAGTAGCTGGTTCTCCCTCGCTGTAGCCGCAGCTCCAGCCATCCTCGCCCTCAACAAACCGCGGGGCCTGTGCTATATATACAGGCAGGAGAAACACTGCAAAAAAAAGCCCGGTCATCAGTCATTTCCCTCGTGATGGACCCTTTGGCATGTGTAACAGAGTTAAGACGGTGCTTACACGCCGGCTTTATGCGCTGACAACAAAAGCAAATTGCCTGAATAATGCACCAGCAATAACAGTTTAATTATTATATCACAATGGTAAGATTATGAGTAAAAGCCACTCAATAAATACACAAAAAAAGTCACATAAACAACACCAGAGGTGAGTTGTATTTCTTTTTTTAATTCCATTTTGTGCATTTATCACCTACTGTAAATGGTTATTTATAGCACTATGCAGCCCTTTCCAAAATTGGACACAGCTAATTTTATTTCCCGGGCTACTGAGCTTAACGATAAAGCGCGCCTGGAATTTATGGTGGTTTTCACTGGCTAACCAGGCCGGTCCAATAGCGGTATCAATCAGGGAGGAGAGTGCTGCGAGGCCAGCGCTTTGTGGGATTAAGACTGCTCCTGGCTGCCCAGTGCAGAGCTGCAATTACATCCCAGCCATTCTGTTAGCTAGGCCTCTGCCATTCTCTCTCTGCACCCAAACAAATTAGAATTTTTAAAAATCTATTTCAGTACCGGAATGTCACACTATTTGTTTTTTTTTACTATGAATCCAATTTCCTCTGAATACTTCTGTTACATAAACAGGTTCCTGATGGGTGAATGTGCTTGCATTGGGTGGTATTTAATTGTTCTGCTCAGGTGGGCTGAGAGCAGTGTGTTAAAAGCTCCTTTTAGACCTTTAGAATACGTGACTGTGACGCCTCCATCAAGTTGTTAAAGTGATGGTTTTCAGTCATTCAGACTTAGGTGACAAACATGTTCTTTTACAGCTTTATTCAGAACATGACAGGATAAAAACTAGGACTGTCACTCAATTAAAATACTTAATCGCAAATTAATCACACATTTTTTTAATCTGTTCAAAATGTACCTTAGAGGGAGATTTGTCAAGTATTTAATAGTCTTATCAACTAGAAATCAATTAACAACACAAAACCATGTCAAATATTGTCCAGAAACCCTCACAGGTACTGCATTTAGCATAACAAATATGCTCAAATCATAACATGGCAAACTGCAGCCCAACAGGCAACAACAGCTGTCAGTGTGTCAGTGTGCTGACTTGACTATGACTTGCCTCAAACTGCATGTGATTATCATAAAGTGGGCATGTCTGTAAAGGGGAGACTCGTGGGTACCCATAGAACCCATTTTCATTCACAGATCTAGAGGTCAGAGGTCAAGGGACCCCTTTGAAAATGTCAATGCCAGATTTTCCTCGCCAACATTTAGCCTAAGTTTAGAGCGTTATTTAGCCTTCTTCGCGACAAGCTAGTATGACATGGTTGGTACCAATGGATTCCTCAGTTTCATATGATACCAGCATCGTCTAGCTTTAAAACTGAGCCTGCTACTACCTAAAAACTGCAAGTAGCATTAATACGTTAAAGAAATTAGTGGCGTTAAAACAAATTTGCGTTATTATCGCGTTAACTTTGACAACACTAGCTCCTGAGTTATTTGGTTCAGGTGCGCAGGAGGGAACGCTAGCATTGCTAGATAACAGCAGCGAGTTGAAGCGTGTAATGGTACGGAGGAAGAAGAGTGTATCCTTTTTTCTCTGAAGTTAAATCAGAGACGGATTTTAAAACTTATTTTGCTATTGAAGCCTTATTTAATGACCCTCATGAGCTTGAGGTATGCTCGCTCCTACTTCTCTTTGAGTGAACCTCCTATTGAATGTTTTTATCGATTTCATGATTTCTTAGGAAGAGAATTATTTAATTCATAGTTTATTTGATAGGGTCAGATACATAGACAAATTGAAATCAGCTATCCAATGCAAGTATCATAGCGTTTGCAACAACCGTCCGCTAAAAGGGCTTTTATGAAAGTGAAACAGAAGGTTAACTGACTACAGCGAGATACAATAAAGAACACATTAAAAACATTACATTTAAAAAACAGAAATGATTACAGGTTTGTTGCTGAATTAACCAGGATTGTGTAGCTCTCTTAAAAGTGGTGAAGTTTGCAGCGAATTTCAAGTGATCATATAGCGAGTTCAAGGACTTTGTTTCCTGCAAAAGAAAAAGCTGTCTGAGCAAAAGATGTTGTGCAGAATGAAACCTTACAATTGCCACTTGAAGCTGCTCTGGTGGATCTGCTGAAGCTCTTTAATCTCTGAATGTATTTGCAGAAAGGCTGAGGGGCAAGTGCATTAAAATGTTTAACCACAAGCTTTACAAAATAAAAAAAATCAATGAAGTTTGCTAAACTTCATATCTTGTATTTACTTCAATTGCGGCAATGATGGTACCTTATTTGTTTTTTTTCCAAAGATAATCAAGGCCCAACTGTAAAAGATTTTTATAGATGTAATGACAGACTGGTTGGCTAGGGACCAGGTAGTGAGAAACAGCAAGGCACAGTCAAATGTCAAGCAATTCCTTATCATCTTAGGCTAAGGTTAGCTTTATTCGTTTTACAAATCCTTTTAGTATGACTTTTACATTTTAACTGAGGATCTAAAATGATCCCTAAATACTTTTTCTCTGTCACTTGTTCAATGAGCTCACCTTCAATTCTTACATTCAAGGATTCTGTTGCAGGTAACTTTTTAATGGCCAAAACACAATAGACTTTGTTTTCTTAGTGTCAAACAGGAGGAATCAAGCCAAGCTGACTTGAAGTTTGAAGTTTTTGGTTAGCTTATGCAACAGCATCACAGGTTTTGCCAGATACATCGACGGAATTCTGCTGCCGGTTTTAAAATGCAGCAATTTGTACTTGTTTTGCGCTTGTGGTCGTTTTGCATTTCTCTGTGGCTATCTTGCATCTCTTTGCAATGGTTTTGCATCTCTTTGTAGTCGATATGCATGTCTTTGTCGTTGTTTTGCCTCTCTTTGTAGTCGTTTCACTTTTCTTCGTAGTTGTCTCTTTGTAATTGTTTTGCATCTCTTTGTACTTGTTTGCATCACTTTGTAGTTGTTTCACCTCTCTTTGTAGTTGTTTTGCATCTCTTTGTACTTGTTTCCATCACTTTGTAGTTGTTTCACCCCTCTTTGTAGTTGTTTTGCATCTCTTTGTACTTATTTGCATCACTTTGTAGTTGTTTCACCTCTCTTTGTAGCTGTTTTGCATCTCTTTGTACTTGTTTGCATCACTTTGTAGTTGTTTCACCCCTCTTTGTAGTTGTTTTGCATCTCTTTGTACTTGTTTCCATCACTTTGTAGTTGTTTCACCCCTCTTTGTAGTTGTTTTGCATCTCTTTGTACTTGTTTGCATCACTTTGTAGTTGTTTCACCTCTCTTTGTAGCTGTTTTGCATCTCTTTGTACTTGTTTGCATCACTTTGTAGTTGTTTCACCCCTCTTTGTAGTTGTTTTGCATCTCTTTGTACTTGTTTCCATCACTTTGTAGTTGTTTCACCTCTCTTTGTAGCTGTTTTGCATCTCTTTGTTCTTGTTTGCATCACTTTGTAGTCGTTCCGCGTCTCTCTGTAGTCGTTTTGCGTCTCTTTGTAGTTGTTTTTGCGTCTTTTTGTAGTTGTTTGCATTTCTTTGTAGTCCTCTCACGTGGCTTTGTAGTTGTTTGGATCTCTTTGTATTAGTTTTGCATCTCATGTTGTCGTCTGCATCTCTTTGTAGTTGTTATGCATCTCTTTTTTTGCTTTGTTTCCATTGCCCAGTTGTCGTTTCACGTCCCTTTGTAGTTTTTTGCATCTTTTTGCAGTCGTTTCACGTCTTACGGTAGTTGTTTCACGTCTCTTTGTGGTTGTGTTGCATGGCTTTGTAGTTGTTTGCATCAATTTGTAGTCGTTCCGTGTCTCTTTGTAGTTTGTTTGCACCTCTTTGTAGTCGTTTAATGTGTCTTGTAGTTGTTTTCATCTCTTTGTATTAGTTTTGCATATTTGTGTTTTGCATCTCCTTGTAGTCGTATAACATCTCTTTTGTAGTTTTTTGCATCTTTTTGTAGTCGTTCCATGTCTTGTGGTAGTTTTGCATCTCTGTGTTTTGCATCTCATTGTACTTGTTTGCATAGCTTTGAGACCAAAATGTAAAATTGCCATCAAATGTAGAGTATGTAAAGAGGTGCATGTTCATTTATTTTTCTTTCGCAGCAATCAAAAATATAAAGCGATAAACTCATACTGTAGATGCTGTTATTAGGATATTCCATGGTTTTGTTTGGACGCCCTCTCCTCTGTAAATAGGATATGACCACCGCTTCTGTGACTAAAATAACCTTCAAGCTTTTGGAAAACGGGATTGCCACTGCTGTTTTTTCTCCACTCAAAAAATATGTTGTCCTGACTCTTACCCTGAAATTACCTCCGCAGCGACCAGTGGGCCGGTGAAGGCACTGCTGTAGACTTGCAAAGTGAGATGGCTTTTGTTCTGCTTCAGTGTGACCAGCCTGGGCACACAAGTGCAGCCAGACAAATAACCAGATCCAGATTTGGTACGTAATGAGGTGTGATGTAGTGCTGCGTCGAGACTGCGGACATGAATTGGGTCTGAGGGGTGAAATAAAATAAACAGACCATGCTCGAGAGCTGTAATAACATGAGCTTCTATTATATTAGAGCAGTCCAAAGTGAACTGGCTTCTACAGAAGTGTTCTTGGTGAGTTGTCTGGTTATTACTTCAGTTTGATCATCCCAAAGATCTCATATTAGCGCTAGAGAAAAGTATTTTCCGCCACAGGGGTTTTCATTGTGGAAGTATGTGTGTCTGTGTGTGTGAGTGAGTGTGTGTGTGTGTGTTGTTGAATTCATCCCTAAGGCAAACTCTGTATGGCAAAAAGACACATATTTGTAGTACAGAAGAAGGGATGTTGAACTATTGCAAATTGCTTACATCTCTTACTGCACCAGCTCCTTTGGGAGCTTTTCAACTATTGAACAGAGGAGTTCTAACTGCATTTCAGAAACAATGTGTCTTTGGTCTCTATTCATCAGCTTGGTTGAAAAAGCACACTGCCTGGAAAATGTTTAGCTTATATTTGACATGCACGGTTTTAAATGATGAAGAAATTGATCAACAAAAATTGGTGTAATTGATCATTAAAGTAATACAGCCAGTCACCAGAGCATGGCAGGCCTGTCAGGCTTTGGATTCCTCCTAATGCTGAAGTTTAATACTCTATCTTAAAAGTTGTTTTTAGCCTTTTTGTGTAAGGAATGGATTGACCAGTGTGTTTATCTGCTGTACCTTCAGCTGTAATCGTTTAAAGCTGTTCTCATACATCGTTCATAGCTATATTTACAAAAAGTATTGTACTTTGTAAATCTCCCAAATCAATTCGTATGTAATCCACGTAATTGTGAACCAGGAGGTATAAAGAGCAGCGAACGCCACGTAGGGAGGAGGTGGGTCAAATTGGGGTGGATGGGTGGGTCAAAAAACACAGGGAACCGGTGTTCGTGTCCCAAGTGAAACCAGAAGTCGACGTTGACTTGACCACGATCTTTTCCCTAATCCTAACTTGAAGTAATGTTGTTGCCTAAAAAGTTGTAGGAAGTTGATTCCTGTGAAAAGGGAAGTTTATTTTGAAAAGACTGGAGTGGAAATTGACGCTGGAAATTTGTAGGAAATAACCTTTCGTAAGATATCATACAAATCGTTGTATGAGGATACGTTGAATCGTTAGCATGCCTGGGCTAACCGGCTTACCGTATTACCAGTGGTGAAAGACGTACTCGGATATTTTACTTAGCCTAAGTAAGAGTAGCAATACCACAGTGTAGAAATACTCTGTTACAAATAAAAAAGTCCTGCATTGAATATCGTACGTAAGTAAAAGTACACAGCCGTCTTAGCATAAAAATATACTTAAAGTACCAAAGGTTAAAGTCGTAATTATGCAGAATGGCCCATTTAAGAATAATATCACTGGATTATCAGTGTTGCATTTATGTATATGCAGCACTGACGTTGCAGCTAGATGCCGCCAAATCCTACACACTGCACCTTTAAAATCAATTCAAGGCAAATGTGTGATATTTTTCATATAAAGATTGAGAACAGTATTAGAGCACGAAGGCTGCTCTGCAACTCTTCCACCTATTAAATGTCCTGTTCTTTGTCTTTACAGCTCGTGTGATGATAATGTCAAGGAGAGAGAGGAGAAGAGAGGAGAGAGTAAGTCAAGAGTCAGAGTGACTTTCGGAGACAGACCAAAGAGGGGAGGCATCCTTGAGGTTGACATCGATGTGGAGAACTAATCTGCCCGCGGCTGTGATTCAGACCCCGAGGTGAGCCCTGTGACATTTTGAGCTGATTAGGAATTTCACCAGCCTTAGCCTTTTGTGTCGTGTCAACCGCTCTGACATTGCATTACGCCGTTTCATTATCATGCAGTCGCATCTAATAAGGGCAACGTCCTCCAACCTGGCGAGGAGGCCTCTTTAATGCACGGTGGCCTTGAGAGGAGGGGTAAAAAGACAAATCAAGCCTGTAACTGTTTGATAAGTGCGACTGGGCTTTTGGCCCAGAACAAATTACATTACTGTCACATTATGTCTGTGGTATGCATGAATTAAGCACTGACTGGGTAACTCTTAAGCTCTCCCTGACTAACTTCCTCCCAAATCCTTCCTCTATTTTCTTATTATTTATTTCCCATCGGGGAGGAGAAGACAGACCCCTTCACAGACTCTCTCTTCTCTTCATCTTTCCATCCTATTTGCATGGCGGACAATCTGACACTTTCACTGCTCAGCTGTTGGAATGTGAGAATTGTTGCTGGGAGAGGAGTGCGGTTAGTCGATGGCCTTTTCTGTGCTGATTCAGACATTGCAAGATGATGAGAGGGTTCTACAGTCAGAGTGACTCTTCGGCCAACACTGCAGCAGCGCTGAGAGCAGATATGCATTTTTATTCAGGTCAAATGTCAGCCGTTTGCGGGCTTTAAGAATAAAGCGTCTGCGGCTCAAAAAAAGGTCACCGTGCCCCCTGGATGGAACGGAAAAAAAGGCCAAAGACATTTGGGAGTCTGAGAGCTCTTGTCCTGTCAGACTCTTTCCGAGCCTCGGAGTGGAGCGGTGTGTGTGTCACGCCTAGACTGACGTCTCGTCCGAGCAGATTAATGGTAAAATATGTCCATATCGTCACCCTGGAATGGGACCGTCTGAGTGGACGAGAGCAGAGTGACCCTCGGGGACTGAGCTGTCTCATCGCTAACAGCCTGTGGCGCGCCCTCATGTTTGCAGACTTGGCTGCTGATGACTCTTTTTAGGTGGACAAACAGTCCCCTCTGTGTACTCCGGAGTTCACAAAAGTCACATCCTGCAGACGAATGTGTGCAGGAGATATGAAATTGGCCGAGCTGAGCGATTGGACTTTGGCTGACCGAGTGGCGAGAGGGGAAGGACAGAACAATGTCACGGGGCAAAAATATGAATTTGACTCATCTATATCCGTCTAATTGTTTGTGTCTTGCTGATAATGCCAAGAAATGACATAATGAGACAGGAAAGAGGGTGGAGATGGATTCAGGTTAGAACAAACTATTCTCTTATCTATTTAACCCTCTGAAACCCCCCAGGATAGCGGGCAATCCCAACCAACTTTACTGTCTTTCAGAGGCTGTAGCAAGTTCAGTTTTAGAGTTTGAGTGAAGGCGCATCATATGAAACTAGAAAACCCAATGAATCCATTGGTACCAACCTTGTCATACTAACTTGTCAAGAGGGAGGCTAAATAACGCTCCAAATTTTGGCGAGGAAAAAACTGGCATGGCCATTTTCAAAGGGGTCCCTTGACCTGACCTCAATATATGTGAATGAAAATGGGTTTTATGGGTACAGACATGCCCACTTTATGATAATCACATGCAGTTTTGGGCATAAAAACATGCAAATTTTTTTAATGCAGTATAAAAGTGTTATTTTCGGCTATTCTGAAATGGTGTGTTTGAATATTTCTGCATACTGGGGTCCCTAAACAGTCTTGGAATTACATAAATTGGGTATCACTGTAAAGCTGAGACTCTTGTGGAGCAGTTTCCAGAAGAGAAGTGCTCGCCATCAAATCGCCGAAAAATGCAATTCTTGCAGAAATCTCCAAATGTCAAAAGTTTTTGATGCCAAATCACAGCATGGCTTTTTCTGTGGTGTTTATCAATGTCTCAGTGTCTTAATTTGGTATTTTGGAGGGATTATTCATCATTTTTATCCATTCTCGAGTGGTAAACAAAATAGTTAAATTTAGTACCAAATCTGTGTAACAAATGGCATCAACCCAAAAATTGCTGCAGCAACTTATGAGACATAAGTGAGCATTATTAATTAATTCCTTCATTCATGTTTATTTGTGATTAATGACTAGTACAACACACAGTGCTGAGCTGCATCTTAAATTAATCTTCAGGTTCCCAGCTTTCAGATGATGTACACCACTTCTATGTGACATCTACTGTTGACCTGCTATCCCCCTGTACCCCCCTAAAAAAAGACAAAAAACGGCTCTATTGTGTGTCTCAGAGGATTAAAAAGGGGGCAACATGACCTGCTGGCTGTCTTTATATGATGAATAAGAATAATGGGATATGCAAGATACCAAATACACCGCGCTACAGTGTGCCCGTTTCACATCCGCGTCATGTCATCTCTCTCCTCGCTGTCTCTCTGTGTCTCTCTGCCATAAGCACAGAAAGCCGGCTATTCTTAGCCGACTCCCCCGCAGGTGAATTATGGATGAGATGAAAAAGCTCATACTGATATTTGGCTGATCAAGTATCAAGCTAAAATGCCACTTAAAGTGTGATATAGCTCGCCGGGATGGAGAGCTGTCTCCAAAGACGAGCAACAGCACGGGCACGCGGCGAGGGAGGGAGCTCATCGTGGGCTGGCTGAACAGACGAGATACGAGGCAGACGGCGAGGGTGACAGACAAAACAGCCGTGGTCGTCGGGGGCGACCGGTGGGGAGAAACGCTGTCTGGGCGTAGATAATAAGCCCGCTGGTTATTGCAGCACGTCCAATGGCGCATCCCACAGAGACCTCAATTCTCTGTCACTTGGAGGCATGTCACTGCGGCACGTGACTCAGCCAGGTGTGTCTCATTCATTTTAGGAATTTACGACTCTGACTTTTTCCCTGATTTCTAAATGTGTCCCCGTGAGCACTGGCTTATGGCCTCGTAGATAGAGAGTGTGCATGTCATACAGTAAATGTTCATGCCCTGCGCGCTTGTATGAATTACCCCGCACGCCACTTTTACAAGGTCACACACTCAGCCACATCAGCGAATCTACGGGGGAGACATGATGCGTTTCTTCAGGGCTTCGCTCAAGTATCTCCATCTTATGTCACGACCTTGAAACATAATGGGATAAACACGGTGGGAGTCGAGTGGTTTTGTCATTCGCACATGTTTTCTGCGCTGGCATCAATCAATTTCTATATACAGTTGAGGTTAGAAGGTCTATGCTTCCACATATATCTGCTGTTTACGGTGGCCCTGACAGCTTAACGCACTGTAAACTAACACACACATCAACCAATGGAGCACAAGCCAGTAGAAGAAAAGATCCTAATGAATTCTCAGCATTGGGACACTTGGTCAGGGCATCTTGATACCGACACACCGAGGCACCCTTTAGCGTCGGTATTGGACGCACCGGGCTTTCAACTAACACCAATGTAAACCCATCCGCGTCTTTATTACACGGTCAGAGCAACTGACGTAGTATAAAGAGAGTGAAAGTCAGCACAGGGCGGTTAGGAGTGGAGGTCGGATGGTTCAAACAAACACAGAACTTTCACCCAGGAGACTGCTGTTTGTGTCCCGTGTCAAACCAAATCAACGTTTACTTATTTTACTGTACTTTTCTTACATAACTTACGTACTCAACTAACGGCAGTTACGTAACAAACAATCTTATTTTACGTAACTAACACTTATTGCGTAACAAACACTAATTTTAAAACAAACCCCAATCTTTTCCTCAGCCTATCCAAGTACTTTTGTTGCGTAAGTAAATATAAAAACTAAGTTAACCTATTTTGGAAGTTTATTTTGAAAAGAGATTGTACAGTATGTAATGAGCAGAAACTGTACGTTTCCTGTGAACACAGAAGTTTATTTTGAAAAGAGACTGTATGCATGTAATGAGCAGAAACTGTACGTTTCTTGTGAACACGGAAGTTTATTTTGAAAAGACACTATGCATGTGATGAGCGGAAACTGACTCGCGGGGTAGCTAGAATGTCATAATTTGTTGGGCCATTGACCAAGCAGCAGTATTTGATGAGTTGAGAGTAAGAATCTGTGAAATGTGAAAATGTTTCCTTTATTTTATTGTGTTTTATACCTATGTTGGAAGTTTATTTTGAAAAGAGACTGTATGCATGTTACGAGCGGAAACTGTACGTTTTTTGTGAACGCGGAAGTTTATTTTGAAAAGACATTGTATTTAATGAGCGGAAACTGTACGTTTCCTGTGAACATTAAAATTAATTTTGAAAAGACACTCTGCATTTAACGTGCGGAAACTGTACGTTTCTTGTGAACACGGAAGTTTATTTTGAAAAGACACTATGTATGTAACGAGCGGAGACTGACACACTGTCCCCGACACATCCAAAACTGCCGCTAAAGTATAACTAGAGCATCCTAGTTTGAAGTGTAGAGCCACTGACCAAGCATCGGTATTTGATGAGTTGGGAGTGAGAATGTGTGAAAGGTGAAAATGTTTATTTGATTGGGTTTTGTCTTGTGCTTTCTTTAGTGTCAGTGCAGCTCTCAGGGCCACCGTAGCTTTTGTTTTAAATTCTGCATTTATGCAACCGAGATGCAAAACAGTTCTTTGTACTGTCTAACTGATTTCCAGAACACTGCCTGAATGCTTGCCTTATGCCGAAAAAAAATGTGTCCAAATATAACCAGCAGTGACATCCTGTGTCAGAAACCTTGGAAGGAGTGAAATAGAAATGGGATACATGTTGCAAGAATCATGCTCTTGATGTCACCAAAGACAGAACACAAGAACTCAGAAACATAAAAGGCATTATTGAGAGTGTGAGCTGAGTGTTGTTGTTGTCCAAAACGAGCTCCTATGTCTTGGATACTTTTCAGTGGTTCGGGCAGCCTCTTATAAATACTACTGCATATGTGTGAATTTAATTACCTCTCGAGGGGATTACCTTTCCGGTGATTGCCACTTTCGAAAGCCTCCTTGATGCCAAACACAACACAACCTGTGCAGGCGTGGCCCTACTCTTCACAGAGGAACTGTCTCGCTGAGCAGAAAGTGTTCAAGCGCTTCCAGCACGGGTGCTAAAGGAAAATCAGCTCAACCATGAATACTAAATGACCCAAGGTGTACAATGGTACATCTCAAATATGTGCTTGGCCCTGGACCAGCAGAAAAAAAGGGAAACATGACTCCTGCATAATATATAGCACCCGATTTGACTGTTATCAGGCCATTAAATAGGTGTTATCAGTCGCTATAAGCACCTAGATGTAGGTCATTAGGGGCCTACTACACCTACTACATTGCTAAACTGAAAGTGAAACTTAAATGCTACACGTTCTACATGTTGTAAAACTGAATTAAGTCACCTTTTGAACATAAACAAAAAGGCTTCTTTTGGTTTAGGTAACAAGACTACAACTTCTTTAGGTTTAGGCAAAAAAAACCTACAATTTCTTTAGGTTAAGGCAAAAAAACTACAACTTGTTTAGGTTTAGGCATTAAAACTAATACTTCCTTAGGTTTAGGCAACAAAACTACAACTATTATAGGTTTAGGCAAGACGACTACAACTTATTTAGGTTTAGGCAACAAGACTGCAACTTCTTTAGGTTTAGGCAATGGAACTATAACGTCTTTAGGTTTAGGAAAAAACAACAACAACTTCTTTAGGTTTAAGCAAGAAAACTAAATTTTCTTTAGGTTCAGGCAACAAGACCACAGCTTCTTTAGGTTTAGGCAATAAAACTAAAACTTCTTTAGGAAAAAAACAATTTGTTAAGATTAGGGAAAAACACTGAGTTTTGGGTTAAAATAACTACGAACACAAAGACAACTACACATTGTTGATTTCACATGGGATGCAAACTCTAGTCTCCGGGCTGAAACCCCTGTGTTTTGTGACTCATCTATCGTCTCTGACCTCCACCCCTTATGGATTTTCCCGCCGTCTATACTACAGCGCCTGACTTCGGCTTCTGCTCCTGTCATAATTACTATAGTTGCTAGAGGTCACTGTCGTGTTCTTTTATATCTTCTTTCGGTGATCTACCATGTCAATAGACGATAAAACCTACTAGTGGGTGTAGTAGGCCCCTATTGACCCACATCTATGGGGCTTACAGCGACTGATAACGCCTAGTGATTTAGCCTGACAACGATCTTATCGGCCGCATATAGAAAATTAAAGGCTGTAATGGTATTGACACTGGATTTTTGGAGTTGTCTTTAGCATCGCCAGCATTTGTTTTGATTCTGTAATATTCCCCCGTTTTTCTTTTTGGAGAGAAATTGGATTTGCGGATACTCCGCAGGGGCTGCTGGATCACTGTCAGACGTGACACCGTGTAAGCTGCTGTTTGTTTTCACAGCTTCTTTTCATCGTCGATGAGTGTGCTATGACATGACAGATACCAGGGAGAACATTTGTCTATCGTGCCCTTCAGAGATGTCCCTTGGAAATAAGTGTTTGTAAGATACACAGAGACAAACTCTGTGCTGCGCTTTAATGTTTTCACCACGGTGTGTTTTTTCCTCTTGAAATAAATCACACATTTATACTGTAAATACACGGCACCCGCCCAGGTAGTACCCAAGTGCATTGGGACCACTTATTCATCCGGCTTATAAGTTACTACCACAAGACATGATGAAATTTAACCTCTAAAAACTAATAATATAAACAGGCAGCAGCAGAAATCGTAGGATCTAAATGAATTTGTGGGGAAAAAATTCCAGCCACCGAGCTATGTAAATGTATCCACAGCCAAAATCACTTTGGCCCTTGCCATCGTGGTTATTTACGAGCTCTCATTAGCAAATGACTTTCACACAGGCCAGTATACTCCGCTTTCACTTCATACTGTAAAAAAAAAAAAAAGGAAAAATCCACAGAATTAATGTTCTGGAAAATATAGTCGTAATAAAAAGTGTTGCGAGCTCTCGCGCCGCCGCCGCCAAAAAAACGTTCCCCTCCTATTCACTCAAATCAGCACAATTAACCTGCAGGAGAGAACACGGTGTTTCAATTCATTACCGCCCACAGCACGACAATGGGCATCTGTTCAGTGAGACTGCGTTTAGGAGCTGCACGCTGACATGGGGGGATTCTTACTGTTGCTTTGGCTCGACTTGAAACCGGCGCGGGGATGCTGGCTCGCAAACAATGAAAAAGAATGAGCAGAATAGCACAGTGAGATCTTTATTTCGGGGCTTGGAAATGGGGCTTAAAGTTTGTTTACGTATCATCCCCAAAGCTCCCAAAACTTTCTGCGGTGCCGTGCAGTCTATCAGCCTTATCATAGGTGATACCATCTGGCGTGCCAGGGCAAGTGATTGAATGACTGCTGAGTGCGTGGCATATTGCCGCATGGCAGGTGGATACATTAAAGCTGTCCCGGGAGAATCAGCGGTAGCAGGCGTGCTGAACACTCTTTCCCCCACCTCTGCCGACATCCTACAGGACGCTCCAGTCGAGCATCCTTGTCTTCATCCATACGCGGCTACAACAGAGCTGCTGTGGGGAAAACATGCTGTTGTGCATGATATAGACACAGCATGGGGTCTCAGAGAGACAATAACATGGCTCGTATGGGGAGGACAGGGAGGTATTGAATTACGACATATACCTGCTGATCATGGTGCGGCAGGGTTTGTGGTTGCACTGAGTGGTACTGTGGAGATAGCATGCAGGCCATGTAGAATAGCCTCTTGGGAAATAAACTGACCAATAATGTGGCCTTAAAGGTCCCATATCGTGCTCATTTTCAGGTTCATGTTTGTATTTTGGGTTTCTACTAGAACATGTTTACATGTTTTAATGTTCAAAAAACACATTGTTTTTCTCATACTGTCTGTAATATGATTATATCGTGACTTAAGTATCGTGATAATATCGAATCTGGGGCCTCTGGTGATTCCCACACTTACTCAGTGGGGACTATTTTCAGGTACAGATTTGTGCGCTAGCGAGTATTTCAAAATAAACTACAGTGTGTGTTCATGGTAACGAAGGAACAATGATGAATGAATGCAACGGTGTGGATCATTGGTGCGTTCTTAGTAGTTGGAACCAGGGGTGTAAAGATCCATCGATCTGGATCGATATATCGAGTCATATATCAGTCGACGCAAAGTGAAAACATCTATACATACCATCTTTAAGATACGCCCTTATTTTGAAATTCTTAACTGATATAAAACATTTTCACTTAAACGTGAAAGATGTGCCACTTTATAGTGAACGACAGGAGGTCTATTTGTATTCTTTTTATTAAAAAGAATAGATGTGTTTTCCATCTAAATGTCTGGAAGAACTCAATAATAAAATTGTCAAATCGTATTTTAGTTGCCTTTTGTGAGATGATATAAACGGAACTGATTGTTACAATGTCAATAAGAAAAAAAAATACAGATTATCGCCAGACTTTCCTTTTAATATTTTACATCCGTGCGCCACAGAGTTTAGTTTGTCTCAATGTTTCAGGCTCACATTACATTATGAAAGCAGTTCCATGCCTGCTTTCAGGAATCCAGTCCCTGTGGTTAGATCACGACCTGCCTTCCCTTTACAGCCCGTCCAAACCAACAGACAAACCAGAGGCGAGCCACTGCAGCCAGCTGTAGCGCATTAAGTGAAAACGGAAATTAAAAATAGATTTTTACGGATTCATATTGTCCAACCGCTGCCTGTATTTGGAGGTATTTTGACAGCTTTTCAGTGTTCACAGCATGTGTCACGTAAAACAAAGACAAAGGGAAATGGCAAACATCTCCTTATATGATAAACTCTATATGGAAAACAATGTGCAGTGACGTAAAACTGTTAAGGAATGCAGGAAACGAGCAAAATCGGGCTGGAATTTTTCTTTACAGTCCAAACACTTGATCATAAAAAGACTAAACGCAACCGCAAAAACAAATCCTGAACACCACATTTACACACGACTCAATGTCCGGCTTGTGTATAAAGGATAATTGATGGATTAGGTCTATTGTATTTCCAGATCTGTGCAGGTTAGCGACAGGCTTCATTTACCTCCCATTGTCCCCACAGAGATGAAGCAGAGGCTTTTTCCTGTTGCCCGTTGATGTCATATCCCTGCAGAGGATAAACCGAGAGTGTTTCCTGTTGATATTAGGATGTCGGCTCCCATCTGTTTGTGCGATCAAACTGAAAAGAAGAATTGACCTCCTCCACCGGGACACATCCTGACCGGGCGACTGCTCAACTCTCACTGACCGCACCTTCATCCTCCCATTGAAGTCATACAATGATACACACACACACACGGTTGTCAGCTGCCTATCCACCTCTACAGCTATCACATTTCCACAGCTCCCAGTGCTGCGCAGTCCAATATTTCCAACCGCCCTGCGGGTATAATTCAAAATAAATCATGTAGGAATATGGAGCCGTATGAAGTAGACGGTGGGCCGGTTCCAGTGTGAGTAAATTCTCCCCCGTTTAAGGCCTGAAATAGTCATGAATATTAAGTATTTACATTTACATTTGTATTTCCGCGCGTGCAGACGTATTATTTAGAACAATATTCAGTATTCATGCTTTGGGATCTGAAGCCACATCACAGCTGTTGCTATTACAGTAGTTATGTACTTGGTTTAGGCCGGCATGGGAAGAGAGAAAAAAACAACCTCATGGTGATGAGAACTAAGGCTACCACAGTTAAAGGTGATAAATAAGACATTGGGAGCATTTCTATTGCCTCCGCACGGCTCCCACCATGACGACGACTGAGCCGGCAGCTCGCAGCTAACGGTGCCAACAGTGGAAACAAGAGCAACAGTGCTGACGGAGCAGACAGTGTTTATCTGAGGGGGAACGGGAAGGTGGGTCCTACGCTTCCGCAACAACGCCGTCGGTCAGCTTTAACCACAACAGAGGAGTGCAGAGCGGCAGCAGTGAGCTAGTCAGTGGGGCAGTTTCATCACGATACAATACTGTACTGATTATTTGGACACCGATACGATATTTGACGATATCAATAAATCTGCGACGATACGATTTTGATTTGATTCAATTCAGGGGCCTGCGAATGATATGACATGATATCATGATATGCTCATTTAACATAATCAGCTACATTTACATCGACAATTTTATTACTGAGTTCTTCCAGACATTTAAATGTCTATCTAAAATCTATTCTTCTTAATAAAAATAATAAAATATACCTCCTGTTGTTGGAGGCCTGGTTGCTGGTCAATGCTGGTGAGCGGCTTGTCAATGCCGCTTGCTAACGCCGCTGGCTCGCACCACCCATTAACGCCGCTCGCCAACACCGCTCGCTAACACCTCTTGCATACGCCGCTTGCAAACGCAACTCGCTAACAACGCTCATTTCCTCGTCATGATTCCACGTCGGCTCATGTGCGTGCGCCCATCCTTGCGGAAAGAATAACCGAAAGCACCGCTAGCACTGTTTGGATGTTTAGCAATGAGCTGTGCTAGGAAATGGAGAAATGGTTGACCACATGTGCCACGGGAATTTCAAAATAAAGGCGCATCTCTAAGATGATATGTATGTTTTCACTTTGCATCGATGATATTGGATCAATCAATGGATCGTTACACCCCTAACGCTCACATCCACTAACATGCATTAAAACGACCGTTTCAAACAGGAAACAACATGGCGGCATGCCCGTAAACTTTCTGTTATTCCGTTTTAACAATCCACCAAAATCTACTTCTGAAACCATTTTATGTGAGTTATATGTCAATGCTACTGCTGAATCTCATTTCATTTTAGAACTAGATCGCTTAATTTGACAGCTTGGTCCAAGTTTCATGAGCCAGACACGCCTTTTCATTTTGAAAGAGCAACGGCCAACAAAGCATGAAACCAGCTTGGATTACAACACACACACACACAGAGGGAGAGTGACTTCATTCTCTGCTCGGGTAGACATTACTCCTCCATATCTTTACATAGCAAATAGTTGTTTGAGGCTCTATTAATGCTCTGGATATCGTATAGAGCACACTTAAATAAGCAAAGAGACACGAAGAGTGGATAGAAAATGCTCCTTACTTATATAAATGCCATTTCTGGACTCACAGTTCAAAACTTTAAGTAGATAGAGAATAAACGGCGTGACTTTTCCATAGTTTACAACAATAGAGAACCAGATAAGTGTTTGCTCTAAATCAAGTGCTGTTGATGATCATCCTTCCGCTTGATGATTAATACGGCAGGAAGCCTGCACATGAAAGCACATAAAAAACCACTATGGAGACTATTTCCTGCTCCTGCAGTTGTCCTCCGTAGTGTCTGTGGATTGCTCGCACAGCTCGGAGGAAATGGAGCCGTGTGCACAGATGGGAGCCCACACGGCCCCACCTCCGCCTGAAACGACAGTAAAATGGTGTGTGCGTGTGTTTGTGTGTGTTGTGTGTGTGTGTATGCACAGCCCTTTCTTTGCATTCGTCACAGTCTGTATTTAGGTACGGAAGGTCATCCATGCATGTGCCTAATTTGCGCTCGCGTCTGTGTGGGAGAGCGCAGCTTGACTCCGACTGTTGACACTGGATCGGTGACAAGTCTGAACACTCAGCTGTGTTGACGAGTGGGAGTCCCGCCCCGCCTGCCCCCTTTTGTGGGGAATGAATATTAATAATTCAAAGCGATCTTGATCTCGGCTGCCTCCGAGGCCCCGTTACCCATTACCCCGGGATGAGCCGATATTGCTGTTGCATGAAAGGCCACCGACAGGCAAAAGGCAGGGGAGGAAAACTGTGATGCGCCGCCTAAAAGGCCCCCCTGAGGTTTCTGCTATCAGCTCGACCGGGGTGAAAGGAACGTATTACTATGAGAGGGCGGACAAAAAAAATATATCCTTAGTCCTGGCCTGGATGTGCATAAAGAAAGCAGCCATCTCTTTGCTCTATGTTTCTTAATTCCCCCTTATTTTCTAAGCTCCAGGTTGTGGTAATGCACAGCGACAAACAGAAAGCTCAGCGTGAGAATGGCTCGTGGCTAGGTTTTCATGCTCTGATCCCTGCGGTGAGGTGGGATGGTGTCTAATCTAACTCACACTGCTAGCCTGATGCATCTGCTTTTACCCTGCTGGCACGTAAACTACCTTAATCTATCCGGGTGATGTCACATGATAGCAGCCATCATGAATCGCTCACAAATCCCCGAAGCAAAAGACACACAAAAAGATTATCAAATTGACATGTTATTATCTTTGACAGGTGAGGAGGAGCATGTAAATACATAAAAAAAATATGAAATATCTGTGTTTGTCAGCCTGGATTGTTATTGTCATATTTCTGTCCATTATGAGCATCATGATAACATTTTACTCGCCACCTCTGCTATATAGAGATTTGGCGAGAACAACCTCGATGTAACAGAGAATCATCTCAAACACCAAAAGTAAACACAGAAAGTAGTCCCATAGAAATCCTTGTAGCTGTTGTAGAGACCAGCATCGCACAGCTGTTGCACTTTTGATTCGATTTGATTTATTTATGGATCTACAAAACACAACAAACCAAAGAACACCAAAATGGCTAAAAAATAACTTTTGGCTTCATTATTTAGGGAGGTCAACCTGCCAGCAAACTCACCTTATTTGTATTCTGCCACATTCATGCATGCACAGCAGTCTGTTTAACTTAGTGTGACCATGCTGCCCGCTTTCTATTTAGCTTGTGTGCATGCTAATGAGTAGGGGTGGGAAAAAAAAAAATCGATTCACCTATTTATTGTGGGGTTTTTTTACGGTATCTGGTGGTGAGGTGAGAAGATTGCAACCAACTGAAGCCTCACCTGTGTGCCAAGCGTGTTGGAGAGCTACAGTGGCCGACGTGAAAACGTGAATGGCCCTCTCTAGAGACAGTTGTTGTTAGAGTACCGTAGAGTGTGTGCACTTGGGAAGTGAATGGTGAAGCAAGAGAGAGAGAGTGGTGGCGACGACAGGAGCGAGTGGCGTTATCGACTCCGGCCCAAGCAGGAAAAGTTAATAGTGTTTGGTTCGTCTGTTCTGGGCTACAGTTGAAACATGACGGTGCAACATGGCGGACTCCGTGAAGAAGACCCGCTCCCTATGTTGATTTAACGGCTCACTGTAAGCTAACGAAAACACCACAATTCTTATTATCAGGTGATTATACACTAAAGGAGACATACTTATTAATATTATATATAAATATATATATAAATATATTTTATTGTTGTAGTCTGAGTAACATGACATATCTGTTTCAAAAACCAAAACAAAGCTGCAGCGAGCTGAAACAAGAAAGCAGAAAATGGCGGAGGATCCACGTGGATGTGACCTGCACCCTCACATTTTAAATCCCAAGTGGTAAACACTTCACATCCAGTAAAGTATGGAAACACTTTGGGTTTCACACATTGCCAGGAAAAGCTAGATAAGGCTAAAGCTGCATGCTATCTCTGTCATAGACAGGAATCGTTATCGTATTGCAGTATCTTGTGGTCAAGCCAGCCGTCACCCATATACTGACATTTATGTTAAATGCATTCAAACGGCCCCAATGGAGCTGAACATGGATGCATACAGAAAGCGGAGCTGACGGGAGAGCTAGCAATGGACTTGGTGAAGTTAGCGCAAGTATACACGTGTGACCATGTCCGATTTTCTGAACTGTATATTCAAAATACATATATGGAAATAAGATTGATTGGATTATATTTACCAGAAGTATAAAACATTACATGTCCCTTATAAATAAATAAAAAATAACACTAATTTGTGAGGGAAATTTCTTTATTCTTTAATTTTTGGGTTGCTGGAAAAACATGTAAAAAATAATGCCTGAAAATAACTGATATATTTGACTTCAGGACATCTCTGACTACATAAATGCTGAAAATCAAACATTTTTACTGTATTAATTTAGATATTTTCCAAAGTGAAAGTCCCTATGCGTGTATAATTCACCTTTCTCCCATGGTCTAGTGTTAAAAAAGTTCACAAAAATCGCAATAAATTGTAATACCGAATTGCAATACTTGTAGAATCACAATACTTAAAAATCACAATTCATATTGAATCAGTACCCAAGTATCATGATAGTATCGAATCAGGAGAAAAGTGTATTGTCCCAGCCCTAAAAATTTAGCATAACGTTAGCACAGCATTGCTTTGCATTGACTAGCATGTATGCTTCCCTCTTAAGGATTGTGCAAACCTCAAATGCTTTATGTTAATATGGGCTATCCTCATTTCACTAAGCACTCCCACATCCCATCCATTCGCTTATGTATGATTAAAATATGGTATAGTGTGCATGCTAACACTGACTTGAAGCTTAGACGGCAGGTTACTCATATCCTAGCTACAGCTGCTTGTGTGTCACCCAGAAGGTTTTAGGCAATAGAGTCCTCACATGGCTCATCAAAAGATAAGCTCCTCTTTCAGTTCCTGAATTATTCCTGAGTATAAAACATTACATGTCCCTTATAAATTAAAAAGAAAATACCACTAATTTGTGAGGGAAATGTCTTTATTCTTTGATCTTTGGGTTGCTGGAAAAAATTCAATATATAATGCCCCACAATCAATGATATATTTGACTTCAGGACATCTCTGAATACATACTGTACATGCAAAAAATGCATTTTTACTGTATCAATTTAGATATTGTCTAAAGTAAACGTCCCTAGAAGTGTATGGTTCAACTTTTTCCCACCATTTAACACTAGTTAAAAGTTGACAAAAAAAATCCCAATAAATCATAATATCGAAAGGAAATACTTGTAGAATCGCAATACTTAAAAATCGTATTACATAATCGGCACCCAAGTATCGTGATAGTACCGAATCGGGAAATAGGCGTATCGTCCCAGCCCTACTGATGACCAATAGTTTTAATAGACAAACACATTAGAATAACATCAATGTTGCCAAATGTTGCAATATCCCTTTAAATCCTCAGTTTAGTTATGCAACAATGTGTCCTAAATGAAGCACATTTCAGATGGAATTGCGTAAAACAGAAGGAACAAGTCCTTTCCTGTGGTTAAGCCGCATTCATAACTTAACAAGGGTCAAGTTTACAGGTCAACAGCACCTGATCCTCACAGCTGTTTCTCAGAGATCTCCTGGGGGAAATATGTGAACCATTTAACCTTTTCTAACCGTGTTGGAAGATATTTCTTTGCTCTTTGGGCAATTAGGCACATCCAGCTACGAGGTGATTCAGAGAGACAAGCTGACCCGAGTGAAGTTGAAACTGTCAGGTTGGATTCTTAATGAGGTCCACATTCTGCTGGTACTCACTTAGCAGCTGTTTGGTACCTCTTAAGAGACTGACTGTCACGCACTTAACCTCAACTCAAAGGAAGTACCCGAGATTTTGGTTTTGAAGCTGAGATGGTGCAGACAAAGGTGGGATATTCTGACAAAGCGCTCCGGCTTCTGTTGTCGACAAGTTAAGGAAATTAAACCTGAGGATCTTTTCAAACAAGACTCGGTGAAAAAAACAGGTATATGGCTGGACCCTGTATGGTCAGTCTGTGAATTTGTGTTTAAATTGTCATACAAAAAGTCAGTGGTCATGTCTATAATGTAGGGTTGTCAATCGATTCAAATATCTAATGAGGTCAGAGGTCAAGGGACCCCTTAGAAAATGGCCATGCCAGTTGTTCCTCGCCAAAATTAAGCGCAAGTTTGGAGCGTTATTTAGCCTCCTTCCTTAACCTAGTATAGCATGGTTGGTACCAATAGATTCCTTAGGTTTTTCTAGTTACATAGGATGTATTCAGTATCTTCACTCAGCTTCTCTTAAAGGTCACATATTATGCTCATTTCCAGGTTCATAGATGTATTTTAATGTTGCACTAGAACATGTTTACATGCTGCAATGTTCAAAAAACCCTTTATTCTTCTCATACTGCAGCCTGAGTCTGCCTGCCTCAGAGCCTAATTCAGCCTCTGTCTGAAAACCACTGATTCACAGCCTGTCTCCTCCCACTCTGCTCTGGTTGGTCAGCGTTTTCTGTCAATCAAACTTCCTCAACAACAACAGCGTCACCCTCCCCCTCCCTCCCGGAGAAGCTCTCTCTCAGAGAGACGAGTGGAGAGATAGCAGCTAGAATAGAGCTTATAAACCACTTTAAAGTTTATAAACCAGAAACTTCACCCAGCGCACGTTACCGGAGGAATCTGATCAGAAATCGGCGACACATGATGAACATCTGCGGTCCAGATTCCAGGTTTTCCTGACGGTTTCTCTCAGGTAAATAATACTATTTATAGCTCTGTTAGTTAGCTCAGTGTTTACCTCATGCATCAACTCTGTAAACCGTAAACATACACTCTGTTTTACGTCTGTCTTTACAGATCCATCTGTGAGAAATGACCGACAGAATCATCCCAGAGGAGAGCAGATAGCTGAAAGCAGATGGGAGATACAGAGCTAACCCCATTAGCTACATGCTACCGCTATGACACGGTGTGTAAACACAGCGACCATCAGGGTGGAAAATAGAAGATGTGAAACAGTAGTCAGTTCATTATTTCTGCTAAAAGATAAATGTATGGAAGATCAGAGTAATGGTATATTATTTACAGTAGTAGCTGTCTCTGTGTTACCATGACTACAGACCACCGGAGCTTAGCTTACCATAGTTTACCAGAGCTGAAGACTTTCTCCTGTACCATGTTAACATAACTAACTAACAGGTGAGATGATTACAAATGCTGTGAATAATTAATATTGTCATCTGTCAACTCAAATAAAGTTTGACTGTGAAACAGAAATGTGTTGTGTTGCTTACAAGTCACTATTTACTACCTGTACTCTGCTACATGCATGACATCAAATATATATAATATATAAATATCATCTGTTTAAACAGTGTAATTACATAAAGCCTTTGTGAAAGAACATGTTATATTTAGATGATGGGAGTACATGAAGCCTGTTCTGCTGGTTCTTGCAGACTTTGCTCAAGTTCGGTTGAGGAGGAGAGACAGTGACGCGCTGTGGGGCGGGGTCAGCTACTGAAGGTTCTCTCTGGTTCGACCAGGAAACCCTTACATGGCTTGCATTTCTCTAATGACGTCAGAAGAGAAGGGAAAAAAGCGATTTTTTTTTCTGCACCCATTTCCGGACAAACGGAGGAGGAGAAAAAGAGAGAGGATGGTCTTTTATGATACTATGGTGGCCTGTAGACACACTGGGGACAGATATTGATGTTTAAAAGACATGGAAAAGTGCATTTTGCATAATAGGTGACCTTTAACTTTAAAACTGAGCCTGCTACAGCCTCCGAAACATTGATTGCGTTAATACATTAAAGAAATTAGTGGTGTTAAAACAAGATGCGTGTCACGTTATTATCGCGTTAACTTTGACAGTTTGGAGCATTATTTATCCCCCTTCACGACTAGGTAATATGACACGGATTCTAGTAGGTTCTCTAGTTTCATATGATGCCATCTTCACTCTAGCTTTAAAATAGAGCCAGCTACAACCTGAAAATTGCAAGTTGCGTTAATGCGTTAAAGAAATTAGTGGCGTTAAAACAAATTGGCACTAACGTGTTATTATCGTGTTAACTTTGACAGCCCTACTATAAAGTGAAATCCAGCGGTATATGTCCACCAGGTCTAGCGAGGACACTAAGGGACGCGCTGCTCCACTCAACTGGCCGTTCGAGCAGCGACGTATCCCATCGTGGAATGTTTCAACGACCATTTTAAACAGGAAACAACATGGCGGCATGCCCGTAAACTTTCTGTTATTCCGTCTTAACAATCCACCAAAATCTATTTCTGAAACCATTTTATGTGAGAAATAGTCAATGCCACTGCTGAATCTCGTTTCATTTTAGAACTAGATCGCCTAATTTGACAGCTTGGTCCAAGTTTCGTGAGCCAGACTCGTCACACTGGACGGGCTCATTTGCACAAAGGACTGTTCCCCGCCTTTTCATTTTGAAAGAGCAACGTCCAATGAGGAAAAACCCCAACACTTGACCGACCAATCGTGTAACTTCAGTCACTCAGTGACAGACTTTTGCGTTTGTAGGGCTGGCCCTCTGCGGTCCAGCCAAAAGCCAGACACCGACGACGAGTAGAATTGATCGTGAAAGTTAGAGGCCGTGCGGCTTAAAACCAAATAATGCTCGAATAATTGCTCCAAGAGCCACACATGCAGGTTTACTCTCCCCGTCCCCCAGAAATAATGTTCACCTCACCCCTATACGTGTTGGGCGGCCACCAACTTAACATGCAGTCTGGATCTCGCTATGCTATCACCGCTCTTCCATTTCCCCGGTTTGCACAAATCCATATTAAGCTGCGATATGTCTTTGGGGTTTGGCACCTTCGCACCTTCAGCGGCGGAGGAGATGAGAGTCGGCCTGTTAAATATTAATGCCGGGGCCAGATGCCCGACTGGCCGCTGGCATTTATCTTAACCTGCTCCAGCAGGTGCGGGCCCAGCAGGTCCCATTGGCATCCAGGAGGAGCACTCAACCTCTGGATCATTTAGAGGCGTTAAAGGATTATATCTGCGCTGAACCGAGACTGGACCAATACACCCGAGGGGATGGGGGGGAGACGGGACTGAGGGAGAGAGAGGGAGAAATGATTGTGTCCTCTCAGCAAGTGGAGAGAGAGAGAGAGCTGGGAGATGGATGGGGTGTGGTGTGCGCCTGGGCAAACACTCCCCGCTGTTTGCTTCTCTCTTCCCATTTTTCTCCCAAGGGCAAACAGAGAATCGAGCGAGCTGCAGCTGTCTGAGCGTGTGTGTGTGTGAGCGGGTGACCTATGTGGCCTCTACATAAGTAGGAGGGAATCACCACCAACAAACCTCCCTCCTGGGGCCCTTGGCCACTGGCCCCCATCATTACTCCCTCGAGATCCCCACAGGCAGCGCCACAGCCCCCCTGCCACCAGCCTCGTATTAACCGTAATGAGGACACCGCGGCGTGGAGAAGAGGAAGAGCACGAGTGTAGGTGCCGAGGAATGCGACGCTCGCTAGCTTGAAAAGCATGACAGTGCTCGCCCTCCTTACCCTAACCCATACTTTCCCTCATCGCCTCAATTTTTCTCCTGCAGGGGCAGCGCAAGCAGAGGAACGCAGTCCATCATGTTGCCGGAGCATCTGTCCCGAGCACACGATACTCACATCGTCAGGACAAGCTGTTGAGAATAAGGGAGGGCGAGATGAGACAACCTGGCTGCTGTAAAATCAAACTGTGGCCCATTTTTTAAATCTGGATGCCATACCCACTGTGATATGCAGCACATAAATGATGTACCCGATATGAATTGGTTTCTAGGTACAAGGGCACACGTGCACTTACAAGCAGAATAAGCCCGGCTGTAAGGCATCTGTTTTAGAACAAATCTTTTTCTCATGATAGATTTGTAGGTTTGAGACTGAGGAAGGATCCTTGGCTGTATATGTTTTGGAGTGTCTATTTGATTCGAAGAAAGGGGAGACGGAGAGGTTGCAGGGAGCCAAGGAAAATAGGAGCGCAGCTGTACAGAGAGGAAGGTTATGACTGATCTTATCTTTCTTTCTATTTTTCCCCATTTTTCAAGTTTGTGAAAAATTCGAATGGGAATGGAGGCTTGCTCCTCCTCAGCACCGAATACAAGATATATGTACCCTAAGAATATTTGAAGTGTGTACTTGCGTTTGTTTTTCTATCAGTGCTTTTGATTTGTTAGAAGGTTGTTGGATTAAACTATTAAAGCTGAAGTAGCAAATATGATTAAAAAAAGTTATTTTTATAAAACGGTCGCTATATCGTGACACTAGTACTAGTGGAGCGGATAGTGGAAAAATCGTGCAAATAGTGATACAAGCACCAAATTTGGCATGATGATTCCCGAGGGGTCACTTAGCAAATATAAACGATCGGCCACTTGAAAATCCAAGACGGCGGCCATTTTTCAAGATGGCCGCCAAATTGACCTGCCGTTAATGGTTTCTCTTATAGAAATTCATCTACTTGGTCAATTTGAGTGATCTTGGTGTCAAATTATGTGATTTCTAGCATGCTGGATCTTATTTTGATAGTTAAATAATTTTTAACTTCAATATAAATTTAGTCGCGGAGAATGTTTTTCTTAAAAAAATGCATGATTTTGATGAACTTGAATGATTGTGATGTAGAATTATATGTTTTCTGGTATGCTATCTAATCTAACAATTTTTACAGCTTTAACATCCTCCAATACGTTTTTTTTTTTTTACTTTTGGCTGTCCGGTGAGTCTTTGCTTTGTGGTGTTTGCAAGGCTCAATTGGCTTGTAGGCCTACTGTTGTAGATATCAATAGCTGCTGTTGCCATAGGTGTAGGGGCTTAGTGGTAGAGGTAGCACCTTTGTTTCAGAAGTCAGCCACATCCTCCAGGATGGACTACTCGCACTGGTTCACACTACTTGCCCAACTCTCATCTATGGCTCCATGAAGTTGCCAGTGCACGGCAATGACCACACCTCGGACACCATGTTGGCTCGTGGGCTGAACTAGGTGAGGGTAAAACACAGAGAGTCTCTGTGTGATGGAGTATTTCTAGCTCCAAATTTCAAAGTGCATAGAGTCAACGAACCAGCCATCTTTATCCATGAGGTTCCCACACCAACATATCTATCAGTTGCCTCTTTCTGGTCTTGGAAAACACAGACAGGCCAACATACATAGCAAAAGGTGTCTTCCTGTCCTTGGATTGCCTGTGGACATGCGATCCTTCCCTGTATTTGGCAAAACAGCTCTACTGTAACAGTTGCAAGGTCAGATTTTGATGTGCCATTTTGGAGTTGTGACTTGATATCAGCCCCATGTTCAATCATACATACAAACTGAAGCAGTGATGGTGGGACGGTATCTTCAAGGTACCCATCATGAGACGTGCTGTTGAATTCTGATTTATGCTGAAACATGTCACGACGTATCATCTGAGCAGCCTTTGCCAGGTGGACTGCTTCTCCATATTTGCTTCCTTCTTCTGGGACAGCTCTTCTTTCTTCTGCAGCTGTTGGGCATTCAGATAGGCTCGTTCTCGTTTGTACAGAGCAGCCAAGCAAGCAGGCTGACATCTCCAGCACTCAGATTGGGAAGGAGCTTTCCATCACTGAACGGGCACTTGCTTGCATGGGATACAGCTAGGTTCATGCATTATTTTACGCAATCTGTACACTATCTGGATAACTGAAACCCCATTATCCTTGGCTCGGCTCTCCCGCGCTTGCACATCCTGTCGATTCAGGTTTTGCTGCCTTAAACTGATCAGGGGTTGGTAGTAAGCAGCATTTTGGACACTAAGTATAATGCTGAATCCTACTTAGCTGACGTTAAACCCCATTCTGAGTTACACAGCAGCGATTGTCACCAGTGTGCCCTGGTAGTGCCCAACAATCACTCCTTTACAGTTCTTTGCTGTTTTTCCAATTCTGGCAGTTGGGTTGGAACCTCATGGATAAAGATGGCTGGTTCGTTGACTCTATGCACTTTGACATTTAGAGCTAGACATACTCCATCACAGAGATACTCTCTGTGTGCTACCCTCACCTAGTTCAGCCCGTGAGCCAACATGGTGTCCCGGGGTGTGGTCATTGCCGTGCACTAGCAACTTCATGGAGCCACAGGTGAGAGTTGGGCAAGTAGTGAGGACCAGTGCCAGTAGTCCATCCTGGAGGATGTGGCTGACTTCTGAAACAAAGGTGCTACCCCTACCACTAAGCCCCTACACCTATGGCAACAGCAGCTATTGATATCTACAACAGTAGACCTACAAGCCAATTGAGCCATGCAAACACCACAAAGCAAAGACTCACCGGACAACCAAAAGTAAAAAAAAAACGTATCGGAGGATGTTAAAGCTGTAAAATTAGATAGCATACCAGAAAACATATAATTCTACATCACAATCATTCAAGTTGACCAAGTACATGCATTTCTTTAAGAAAAACATTCTCTGCGAGTAAATTTGACAGCCATCTTAAAAATGTCCGCCATATTGCAGTTCAAAATTATTAAAACTATCAAAATAAGATCCAGCATGCTAGAAAACACATAATTTGACACCAAGATCACTCAAATTGACCAAGTAGATGAATTTCTATGAGAGAAACCATTAACGGCAGGTCAATTTGGCGGCCATCTTGAAAAATGGCCGCCGTCTTGGATTTTCAAGTGGCCGATCGTTTATATTTGCTAAGTGACCCCTCGGGAATCATCATGCCAAATTTGGTGCTTGTATCACTATTTGCACGATTTGACTGAAAAATGGATGTTAGCCGCTCCACTATACATGAAACAGGTAACCTGGAAAAAATCATTTGCCTCTGTGTCCTCCTTTATTATTATTATTATTAATAGGAATGCTCTCTCAATGAAATTACCTGTGATTGGTCAAAGTCTCCCGTCACGGGCTAGATTTTATAAAGCCTGAAAACAGAGCCATGAGGAGGTGCAGAAGTCTAGTTATCTCTCAGAACACTTGAATTACAATATGCTGAAAGATTATAATATATTTTTTTCCAATGATGGCAAAACATACCGCCTACTGCCACTTTAAACCAGCTGGGTCATGTAGGTCAAGTAAGTGGTTACTGTAGAGGTATAAATATATGTCAGCAAGGCTTTCCCAGGTGTAAAACTGTGTCAATGTACAGTAGGAATGTGAAAAAGGGGATTAATGCAAGAAAAACAGGGCTGTCAATCAATTCTAATTTTTAATCACGAATAATCGCATGATTGTCCATAGTTAATCACGATTAATGGCAAATGAATGTAACTTAAAGGGAGATTTGTCAAGTATTTCATACTCTTATCAACATGGGAGTGGACAAATATGCTCAAATCATAACATAGCAAACTGCAGCCCAACAGGCAACAACAGCTGTCAGTGTGTCAGTGTGCTGACTTGACTATGATTTGCCCCAAACTGCATGTGATTATCATAAAGTGAGCATGTCTGTAAAGGGGAGACTCGTGGGTACCCATAGAACCCATTTTCATTCACATATCTTGAGGTCAAAGGTCAAGGACCCCTTTGAAAATGGCCAAGTTTGGAACGTTATTTAACCCTTTTGAGCTGGAATGACATGGTTGGTACCAATGGATTCCTTAGGTTTTTTATTTTCGTATGATGCCAGTATCTTCATTCTAGCTTTAAAACTGAGACCCCTACAACCCCTGAAAGATCAGAGGCCTGTGGAATTTTTAGAGGTTAATTAAAAATCGCAAGTTGCCTTAATGCATTAAAGAAACTAGTGGCGTTAAAAGGAATTTGCGTTAGTTATTATCACATTAACTTTGACTGCCCTAAAGACTATATAACTTGCTGAAACAATTTCTCCATTACTCGATTAGCTGATAACCAGAAAATACATTGGCAACTATTTTGATGATTGATAAAGTTGAAAAATCTCAACTTTATGCAAATGAGCCCATCCAGCTAGGCGCGTTCGGCTTGCGACACTTAGACCAAGCTGTCAAATTAGCTGATATAGTTCTACAATGAAACAAGATTCAGCAGTGGAATAGCCTATTTCTTGCTTAAAATGTTCTCAGAAGTCCATTTTGGTGGATTGTTTAAACGGAATAACAGAAAGTTTACGTGCAGGCCGTCTTGTTGTTTCCTGTTTGAAACGGCGAGCAGAAAAACCAGGGACCAATCAGGTCAATTCCACGAGAGGGTACGTCACCGCTTGAACGGTCAGTTGAGTGGAGCAGCGCGTCCCCCTAGTGTCCTCGCCGGACCTGGTGGACATGCACAGCTGGATTTGACATCATAGACAAGACCACTGACTATTTGTGTAACAATTTAGCCACAAATTCACAGACTTGGTTTCCTTCAAATAGCTGAACCAAAACAGTAAAGTTGCGGGCTGTGAAATAAAAGCAATGAGCTGAAGGACACTAAAATGCCCTGCTCTCTGAGAGTTGATCATTCTTTGTCACTACGAGTGACCTTTTTCACTTTACAAGTAGTGATATTGTGAATAAAAAACAATGTTGATTAGTGACAGCTTCTAAAGAAAGAAAGGGGAAAACTGAGAAATATGTTGCATTGGAAAGGCTACAGGAGAAGCAATGACCTTACTCAGTATTCCAGGAATGGTTTCCTTTTGTCAAGACCTCCTCGTGGCATTTTACGGTCTTGCCAGACTCTGATATGGTGATGTTAACAGCAAGTGTCCTTTTGAAATACCTATATGTATTCTTTTAAGCTGAAAGGCGTCTATTGTGAGAAGCTCCCCTCTGCACCCTCTCAGAGTGAATGGGCCAATGAGTGAAGGTCATGACTACTGGGAGGAAATGTATGAAAACATTCAGCAGCTCTCTGTGTCTGTGTGAGTGTGTGTGTGTGTGTGTGTGTGTGTGTGTGTGAATTACCGGTCATGGCTAGAGTAGCAGATGGGCATTCTGTATGACTGATGGCCTTGTGAAACATGAAGGTGTTGTGTCAATAAACGATGTTCCACCCCATCCATCAATCGCCACTGACAGCAACATGTGCACAGTTTTATCCGTTACACTTAGCGCATACCATACACACACACACACACACACACACACAAGACATGCACAAACAGCCCTACACACCCACAAACCCACTTACAGTGTACAGTATATACACAAGAACACCCACACCCCCACAGTAAGTCTATACACAGCCAGATGCAGCACACACACTCCTACACACTCCTACTGTGGTGCGCTGCTTTGCAACAGTCCTGCTGTTACGTATGAGGGGAAAATACAGCAGTGAGGAATAAATCTGGTCCAACAGAGCATGAAGGTACTGAGTTTTGTTCGTGTTGCCTGTTCTTATGGTTTCAGCAGTGAGGGACTGGTGCACCTTTACAGCTTTGGGTCTCATGTGAGAACCAACTTTGTGCAAGTAGTTTGTGGGTTTTCCCCCCAAGTTTGGACTTTTCCACTAGAATGAAAGCTTTACTGTACGTTACTGTCTCAAGCTTTTCTGTGATGGCAAATCACTGTTGTTGTTAACTCATCTACAATTAACCCATTTGTACCCATAGACTATATTTAGTATGATAAGGAACTGATTGGTCAAAAGTCTTGAAATTTTGTTAGCATGGCCATGCCAGTTTGCCGACAAACTGGCATGGCCATTTTCAAAGGGGTCCCTTGACCTCTGACCTCAAGATATGTGAATGAAAATGGGTTCTATGGGTACCCACGAGTCTCCCCTTTACAGACATGCCCACTTTATGATAATCACATGCAGTGTGTGGCAAGTCATAGTCAAGTCAGCACACTGACACACTGACAGCTTTTGTTGTTGCCTGTTGGGCTGCAGTTTGCCATGTTATGATTTGAGCATCGGTATTTTTTATGCTAAATGCAGTACCTGTGAGGGTTTCTGGACAATATTTGTCATTGTTTTGTGTTGTTAATTGATTTCTAATAATAAATATATACATACATTTGCATAAAGCAAGCATATTTGCCCACTCCCATGTTTGAAAAGAGTAATAAAAACTTGTCAAATCTCCCTTTAAGGTACATTTTGAACGGACAAAATGTGCGATTAATTTGAGATTACTCGCGATTAACTACAGACAATCATGCCATTAATCGCGATTAAATATTTTAATCGATTGACAGCCATATTAAATACATTCTGGTACACTTCTAGTTTTATTTAGGGCTGGGCTATATGGAGAAAAACAAATATCACGATATTTTTTGAATAAATAATAATATTGGTGCTTTGACAAGATATTTAAAAAATAAGATTTTTTGATGAATAATCATCAGTAATGTGGATATAATGACTAAGCGGGTAAAGGCAAATAGAACAGCTAGAGCAGTCTGGTAAGCTCAGAAAATTACATCCCTTTAATGTAATGCAGCCTTTAAAACCAGGGAAAGACAAAATCTATGCTATTTTACAATATCACAATATCCAAAATCTAAGATGATATCTAGTCTCATATGACAAGATCATGTTATATTGATATATTGCCCAGGCCAGCCCTAGTTTTATTGTACAAAGCATTAAGATGTGTTACCTATAAGAACAAAAAATAGATGATTTAACTTGTATTAAATTCATGCAGTAGAGTATACTGTAATTGTTGGGCTTTCTCTTAATAGTGAGCGACACACATTTCTCAACTTATTCTCAGGCACATCAGCAGCGGGTTGTATTTTCATAACGACTCCTGTGCACATTCCTTGGATGATTTTTCTTTACTGTAATATGTTGGACTGTCGTTTGCGGTTAAAGAAAACAGAGAACTCAATATTCTCCGAGGTTATTTCCATCTCTCGACCGTCTGTCTCTGCAGATCAAATCATTCTCCACATTAGACAATGCCTGTCTGTCTGCTGTTTCTCTGTGTTTTTCAGACCAAAAATACACCCACAGCCCCTGTGACATTATTACTCTATCTATGAGAGTCTACTTCCAAATGTCAGGCACATCCCCCCGAGGAATGTCATACAACCTCCGGCCGAATATTAGATGAGTAGGAGAGCATCGGTCCGACTATACAGGCTATCCTCAGACTGTTAATAAAGACCAGACAATGCTGGTGGCTGCTGGATTCAAACTGAATGTTTTCAGCACGCTGCCAGTGGAGATTACAGTGAGCGGATTGTTGGACAAACCGCAGCAGCAGCCCAAATCATGAACAACTTCCATTTCTGTTTTCAGGAAAGCTGCAGATCAATTTTATTTTGTTGTGGTATCATTGCCTTCTGCATTTTTCATTCCTGGAGCTCGCGGGCCACACACAAAGCCGGTATACGTTCAGTCGGAGCAGACGGGCAATAATATTTCCAGCCATTATTACTAACAGCATCACTTCCATTACACCTCCATATATCATTCACTTTTATTTTTATTCCTCTTGCCAATCTACATTACCAGCCATATTGATCACGTCTGATATCACAATGCTTCCTTCCTGCCTTAATGGTCGTTTCTTTGTGATGGGAGGGTTCACCTGAGTGCTCTGTGTGGGTTTTGTAGGCTGTGAGCGTTTTCACATATACCGTAGCCACCTCCAATTTTCAGCAAATACCCATAATGTCTCATAATACCACAACAAAAGCTTAAGTAAATGTGCAATTGCATGTAATGTATGTTTTGTGGAATTGGTTTTCAGGGTATTTGCAGTTCCACGGTGGTTTCTGAGGAAAAACAGACGAGAAGTGATTACACTAGAGTCATGGAGGGAATACGGATGTAGCGGATTTTATCTGACATTGCTGTGGGTATATACTGTACAATATGTCATTCCAATTAGAAAATCAATATGTCATTGTGGTTTATCTTTAATATTAATGATATGAAATGTTCCGGGTTTGGTTTGGAACAGATTTGATCCTATAAATAAAATAAGGTTACCAACCTCTGGGCAGTGGATCGGCACAGGGTCTGGGAACCTAGTACCAGGCCGCAATAGAGTGGTGCAGGAATGAGTCCTAAAACCTGGAACTGAGTTAGCAATTTAGCACTTCTGGTTCCCTCATCTGAAAGTCAATGGTTTTTTTGAGTGGGTGTTTAGTTAAAAGCCTGAAATAAGGTCTGTGGTTAACACAAGCTGAAGAGATTTTAACGTTTTGTTCTACGACATAAAATACCCAGGGAACCCAGGGCGATGAAGCACTCTATAATTCTCTGAAATTGTTGGCTAACGCTGGCTAGCAACATTTGTTGGCTTGTTTTTTTAACGATGGCTGAACAAAATAAAAACATTTTCTGATTATGTACAGTCACTCACTCTCCTGGACCGCGAGTGTTCGTGTTAAGACGACTTACAATTTCGGCGATGCTTTTCTGAGATCGTGAGAAAAATGTTGCTAATAGTTTAGCTACTGCTAACGGCAGCCAAAGGCTCACGGCTGCAGCTACGGTTAGCAGAAGGCTAAACTATTAGCAACATTAGCACTTCTCCATCACTTTATTAGTTTTGTCTAACTGCAACATTTTCTCTCCGTCTCTCAAGTATTTTATCCTATTAGCAACATTGTTTCGCCATCGCTAACAGTTTAACCTTCTGCGTGAGTGGTGATCTCACCTCTGCGGTACAGCAGCCTTGACGGCTAATTACGGTTAGCAGAAGGCTAAGCAAAAGTTTAGCTAATTATTAGCAATGTTTTCTCTCCATTTCGGAAACGCTACTGTAGCTCGCTAGAGCCTTGAATCAGTGTTTATCTCAATAGTACACAGTATCGATTCTGGCACCCAACAGCATAGCAAGATAACGTTTTCAATGTTTAGCCCACTACTCGGAGGTCATTTGTGTTTGCCTCCAGTCTTTGCTTTGTTTGGCCTCCAGCTCATGATCATGATGTCGGATGTGACAGGGTCTATTGTCTCTACCCTTGAACTTGACGCGGTCTGTGCTGCATTTCTTCTCATCACTCCATTTTACACCCACAACAACCAGGAACCAGTCACCACCAGCTCTCAGCATTCAAAAATTTTTTTATGACTCCCCTTTCTCCTCTCTCTCTACTGTTTGCATTCAACCTTGCCCAAGAAAAAAAATCCCTATCCCCTCATTCAATTCAATGGGATCACTCTTTCGACACAGTCACAGTGGAGCTGCAAATGCAGAGGGCTCTAGTAAAATACACAGGATCGTCCAGCAAAAAAGTTGAACACACCGTGGCTCAATTGTTGCCCAAATACAATGCAACATTATCTGAGCAATCCAATGCATAAAAATGCACATTCATGGTAGATTATTTAGTAACATGAGCACTGTATCTCTACTTTTTACCATGGAATTGTCATGACAAAAGATATTGACTTGTGAAATCCTGTTTCAGAGTAATATAAACCATTGTGTAGTGTTTTGGCATCAAACTCATGGACCTGTTACTCAAACTGGACATCCTGGCAGTGTTGCCAGATTGGGGGCAACCCCCTAACGAAAACATTAGGCTGTAATCCAATGACTCTGCCCCCCTACATCCTCCCAGTAGTATGGTTTAAATTGACTGGGCACTGAGTTCAGCAGCTCCACACGTAATGACTGATAACTAACGACCACACACAGAAACACATAAATAAAGTAATTTCAGTTTATTACAACTAGGTTTTAAAGTTTGTTTATCTAAATTATTATTCAGTTGTAGCTCTGAGAAGACTTGTAAAAGCTTGCATCTGTAACATTTAATGTGATGTTACCCAGACGACATGGTGGAGAGAACATTTTTTATTATTATGACTGTGGTTTTGGGTTTGCCTAATTGTACTAATAAAACTGCAGTTTTTTGTTATTTTTCTTTTCACACTCATATTCAGCCACATAACATGAGGCTCCTCGCCCTCCCAATTGTCATAAAAGTAGCCCAATATCTTACTTTTAATTAGATGAGTGTTTTTTTTGTCCATTTGAACAGAAACCTTAATAATTTGTGAACCTGTAAACAGAATATTTGTATCAGTGTGCAGAGTCTTGTGGTGCATGGAGAACAATGCACCCCCACTGTCAACAAATAGGCCTATAGACCCTTTTACAGCCAAAGTCATGATTAGGTCACAATGTTAGCTGGAGGCAAAACAAAGGAGAACACTGGAGGCAAACACTAGTAGTGGGCTAAAGTTACACATCTAAGATGTCATCTTGCTGTGTTGTTGGGTGTCAGAATTGAGATATCATATACATTTGAGATGACAAACTGACGATTCAAGGCTCTAAACGTTTCAAAGATGGAAAGAAAATGTTGCTAATTATTTAGCCTCCTGCTGACAGCAGCCGCAAGCTATTGGCTGTGGCTAAATTATTAGCAACCTCTTCTCTCTATCTCCGAAACGCTTCACCGATATTGTACAACTCTCATTTTGACTGATTTTATTGAAGGCCAGTTAACTTAAAGTCCTCCAAAGATTTATACTCCCTCAATTTGTCTTTACGGAGCTGCCGCTGGTCGGACGGCTGGCTATTTAGCTAGCTTGCTAGGGACTATTTGTAACTTTCAGAAATGCTTGTTAACAGCGAAACCTGTGGCCGTTAAGTCAACGAAAGTCAGCGTCGGGCTCGCGCTTGCTCGCTCTAAATAGACATGAACGAGCATCGCTCAAAACAGTGAGGTGACACATGTCAGCTAAAACCAAAATATCACTATATTTCACCTGCTTGGCAGTAATGTTAGCTGACCAGACGAAGGTCTCTTCATGTAACAATGCTGATCCTAGTGTTGGCTTTTCCTACTTCCTGGAGCAGGAAAAGCGGGTCGGTGATGGGGCTCCGCAGCGAGTAACGTTATCGTCTCCCGACTGCGCCCGCAGGGAGACACCGGCACCCGGTCGGAGACAATAACGATTCTCGCTGCGGAGCCCTGTCACTTCACAAGACACGGGAAACCTCTGTTGGTCTGGAGGAGCTCCACTGTACATTCACTAGATATTCTCAGAGCTAAACTAACTCTCCTGCAGTGTGGAGTGAGCGCGCATTCACGTGTAGAGGTGGAGCGAGACAGCGAGAACGCGCTCGTGTGCGAGTGAAGACAAGCAGGCAGAGGAGCAGAGGCTCTGGCCACACGCGAGCGCGCATATGCGAGCGCGCATATGCGAGCGCGCATATGCGAGCGCGCATATGCGAGCGCGCATGGGTTCCCGACCCGGTAGATTTATACCTGTAAAAAGTTACAAACAGTCCCTTTAACTTCCTCAACTAACACTTGTGATGAGTGAGTGACTGAACATATTGAGATAATATAGTATTTTCTTCAGCCATTGTTAAAAAAACAAACAAGTCACCAAAATTTGCTCGCCAGCGTTAACTAGCGTGTTCAGAGATTTACTCTGCCTCCACTTAACGCCCCGCCCACAAAATACGTCATCATTACTAACAGAAAGGGGTCTATAAAAGCAGTCCATGGTGCAAAACGGGTTGAGAAACTGTGCTTGAAAAAGGCCTCTGCATTCTTGTTTTAATCTTGGAAACTCCTCTCTTTTACCTTGAACTTGCTCAGGTAAAGTGAACTGTTCGGTGATGCATTTACACACCTCACTGAGCAGCCCCACCGGTGGTCCAGCGCTGCTACCATCTTCACAAACGTGTGACATGTAGAAGCAGAGCGAGCGGACAGATGGACACCCAGGCTGTTTGGATGGCCCCCCTCATTAAATCCTCCTCGTGCAGTTGACCCTGTGTGGCCAAGGAGGACTCTATTCTGGCACCGGCAGTTTATGCAGCGGGACGGGGCTGCCATTCATCACCCATGGCAGGTTAAACCATGTGCACAATCTGTTTATATCCATAATTATAAGGCATCAACCTGCGAGGGTTCAAGAACATCTGCTTGGAGCGCTCCGGCAGGAGGACGGCGCAGTAGCTGGAGAGGTCTGTGGGTTATATATCTGGTGAGAATAAATCTACTGTGATAGGTATATTAGGTGTGTTTGTGTGTGTGAGGGGTCAGAGAGGCTGAGAGGCAGAATGCACGGCTCTATCTGAGTAGACTGAGAGAGAGAGCCAAGTCTTCCTGTGGCTTAATGCTTTCTTCTAGAAGGTTGGCGACAAATTGAGTAGCTTTTTTAATGACCTGGTTTCACTCCCATGATGCCAATAATCAATATTGCCTATTCTCTTCTTAGTTAGTGTCCCTTCTTCCAGGGTGGCGATGGAACACGAATGGCCGCAAACAATAGCTTCCAATGTGGTCACCCGATTTTCAGTAGCTTCCACCCTGGAATTGTGTTCCAGACGTGTTCCACTGCGTTTCTTAAAAGAGTACTCCGCTGACTTAAAAGCATTGCTTTCCTATAACAATGCCGGAACCCTTGATGGACGGTTTAAAAGTGATGGGGTTGGGCGATTGGGCGAATATATCGGCCATTGGCTGAGTACTTCGCCGGTTGTTTTCTTGGGGATTGTTTGGGCGAAGTTCGTCATTTTAATTTGCTAATTTAATGGTCTGCCTCTAAAGAACGAGAGCCTCTCAGTTGCTGCTCAGCAAGCAGCGAGGGATACAGCGGGGGAAAACAACTTGTATAGTCGGCATATTTTCACGTCTTATTCTTTGAAATAAGGGTTTATTTCAACCAGGGTTAATTTACGATGTTCCGCTGCTAGAACAGCTTGTCGTCCAGCTGATCGGCCAGCTGGGAATGCGCGAGCATAAAGTCACATCGTCAAATATTTCGCGAAAATCGCGAAGGCTACACAAGTTGTTGCGGCATTTGGTTGTGCACTTCTGAATTTGTGTAACTAGGCACTCACTGCGCACTCGGGGATTTTCAGACAAGCCTGCCATAAATACTGATAAAAGCAAAAGAAGTTAATTAAAAAGTAAAACAATAAAGATTTGTTTTACTATTAATATGTATCAAGATTTTAGAAAGATGGCCAATTAGTTTTTTTTAAACGCTTTATAAGCAGGAGATCTTAAGAATCTACATGAGGAAATATTTTGCCAGCTTTCAATCTTCATTTCATTTAAATACATTTGTTGTTCCAAATATTTGACTCTTTTATTTACAGGGATTGTATAAAGGTGATAAAGTATGTCCATAAACAGTTGATTCAGCAGCATTCAGCTCTTTAGGTAATGCAGTTCAGCTTCCAACTTGGTCAAATTCAACACTTCAGCTTCCAAGATTTCAGGAATGCAGCGCAATGCTTCTGGGCTTTAACATTTTTTCAAGGAAGTCATTTCACATTTCTGTAGTTTTAGCAATGCTTTGCAATTAATTTCAGCTGTCAACATTTGGTCTATGGCATTTTGCTGGCAACACTCGCTGACTTTTTGCTTCTTTACTGAAGATTTAGTTTGTCTAATCTTTATTTAAGTATATTAATCTGGAGTTTTGCACAACGTCTGACGCCACCCAACTAAACTCCTGTTTACAGGATGATTGAAATGCTCCCTTGCACTTTCAGCTCATAAACTTTGTCTTTACCCACCGCCATTTTTCACCCGATCGCAGAGATGAGAAGGAAGCGAGATGACTCACTCCTTAGCTACTTCCATTATCAGCTCCGGAATAAACATTGTGTTTAATTCTTTTTTTTTTACTACTTGCCTGATCGGGCAAGTACATCCACACTCACATGGTGACAAAAGACTGCTGGCGTGATAACTTTCCAGAGTTGTAAAATCCTGAGTATTATGAATCACTGTGCAGCGTTTTGGCCGGTGATAAGCCTTCAAAACTTATGGAGCTATTACCGTTGGCAGAGAAAGAAGGGAAAACAAAACGAGGCCGAGGGATGTGTAAACGGTGTAAAAACTTAGAATAATGCAGAGAGAAAAAAAAGAATAAACAGGCCCACATAATGCACAAGCGGGCGGGTACATATGCATATTCTAGGTATAGCGCAGTGAGAGAGACGCAGCCTAATAGCATAATGATATTAATGAGAGACCATTCATCATGCAGACTCATCACTTAAGTTGATGAATACCAGCAATTTAAGGCAGAGACTCAAGTGGAACATGCATCTCGCTGCTCCACTAGCTAACCTTTCAGTCTATTATGCCGCGTGTCTCCCCGGGCTTAACGCTGACTGAACCGATGCGACAGCCGCGGAATGTCTACCCGAACGTATCGGCAACAAACTAAAACAGATTAGTGAGAAAAAAACCTCAAAACATTACTCAAAGTGTTTTCAAAGACAACCAAGAATCCAATTATACACAGGCATACATACTCTCATGTTTGCGAGGCCCTTACACGCAGAATCAGAACATATAAAACTCCAAGAAACATCTCCATTCCCCTTCTCTTTCCACTGAAAATGCATTTTTAATTAGATATAGTTAATTAATTAGTCCCATCTGTGAAGCTTTCTGCTTAATTGCAAAATGCTGATCTGTTCATTATTATGTAGGGATGGTAAATACACATAAAGTTTGATAGTGATAGAAGTCAAACGTAGAGACCTGGCTAATTAAAAGGGATCTAACATCAGCTGATTAGGGGGGAAACCTTATCTGGAAACTTACTTCGGTGGTGAAAAAAAAGAGAAAACATGCACAAATGAGATTTTGTTTTTTCTTTAAAGAGTGCTGTGTTTGCCCCTTATAGCAATCAGCAAGCCACTGGAACGTGAATAATTCATCCACAAACAGGACGTTTGTTTGTGAGTCAGTTGGAAGATTTAAGGCATTTAACTGTGCTTTTTGTCTCTCGTTTTCTTCTTCTTCGCCTTAGTTAAAAAAGATCACAAGCAGCTGCAGATGTTTTCTGTTTGCATTAGCTTGAATCCTGTTTGCCTTTTCTTTTTTTTCCCTCAAAGGGATTTAACTGAAAATAAGCTTTAATGAATAGCACCGGGTGACAGAACGAGACAATTTACATTTAAATTGTAAGTTTGCGCTGACACATTTAAAAATAGCAAGGAGAGGCAGGTTTAGAGAGAGGGAGGAAAAAAATGGCATACTCGCAGGTTCACCAAATAAACAAATCTATTTCTGTTATACACGAGTGGAGGACGAGCAGAGACAGAGCTCTGTGATTACAATTTCTACCCCTCTGAAAACTTCCTTCATTAAAAGTACAAAAACTGTTTCTATAATTTACTTCCCGGCTCAAATGTAGGGGTGTAAGAAAATATAAAAAATATTGAGTATCACGATATTTTATGTTGTGATACTGTATTGATTCGCATCGACAGCGCACAAGGAAAAGCGCCTGTGGTTGAATCCCCCCTCGTCAAGTGGATTGATGGCGCCTGAAACTCTGCCGCCGGCAGTTCATGCAGACCGGTGCCGGGTCTCCCTCCACGCCGCTACCAGGGTGAGAGAGAACGAGGAGTCCAGTGCGCCATTCGTCTGCATGCACGCCATGGATGCGTGCTCGCGCTGCAGAGGTCAGAGCTGGCTCATGTCTGGAGAGTGAACCCGGAGTAACGTTTAACATTTCTTTACTAATAAAAGTGCTAAAAAACACTTTCATATAACGTTTGTCTTCCTTAAATTCAAGGTGCAAATCCTTAGTATCGACACAATCGATTTTTGCGTTTCAAATCGATTTTAAATCGATTTACGTCTCCCGTGAAGGACAACTTTCCGAGTACCTATCAATGTTGTTGGATCATACGAATATAAATGGATACATCGATGTAGTAGATGAATCGTTACACCCCTATTTCCAACACGTAAACCCATCAGCACGATTGTTTTTCATGCTTTCATTACACCTGCCGGGAGATAATTACCATTTATTAAATCAGGACTATTACAAACAAAAGGAAATTGTAGCTTCGCTAATTTAGTCAGTAATAAGTGTGTTTGCAGAAATTACATTTTTCCAATAATCCAATAAACCGCCTCCTACAATGCAGACATTCATGTGTGCATAGGTATAGAAGAAATCATTTTCAGGAGCTCAGGGGAAACATTTTTTTTCTCCAGCAGACAAAAATCGATCAACTCATCCAAGTCTCAGAAAAATAAAAGTCAGGTGGAGAAACTGTTGCCATCTTGAAGGCAATATTTCAGTGTCGGACTGGTAATAACAGTATGTGGGAAGAAAGCGCTTAAATCACTCAAGCTCCGGTATACACATTTCTGAACACTCGAGTCCGACCAGACAAGTGTTTTCTTTTCCGTGCAGCCGGCGAGACAATGTGTTTTTTCCCCTCCGAGCTCCTCTCAGCGGCTTTCATTTCGTCCGACAGCACTTACTTTGAGCTCAGACGAAAAAAAAGGTGCAAAGAAACAAAAAAGAAATGTCACAACCAAAAGGATCGTGATGTTTAGATTGTACACCAGGGGTGCTGACAGCCTGAGCAGCGCCGCGCGACTACAGTGAAATGCACTTTCACGTTTCCCTTCTGCTGGTGCTTCCTGTCGGTCTGGCCCTGTCATCATGTCAGTTTCATCAGTCTTCTCATTCTCTCACCATCTGTTTTTCCCCCCCTCCTCTATCTTCCTGGTCTTTTCTCTCTCTCGCTCTTTTAGTTTCTTCCCTCCTCACACACAGATCATCCTTTATTCCAGTACACCCGGTGATTCTTGCAATAGCAGTGGGCGTGCTATCGGACCCATTAGTCCAATATCCCGGTGTTGAGTGGGGACGATGAGAAATGGATTGGCGGCGATGCGGGCTGCGTGCACTGCTGTGTGTGTGTGTGTGTGTGTGTATGTGTGTGTGCGTGTGTGTGTGTGTGTGTGTGTGTGTGTGTGGGGGCAGCGATGAATGTGATGAGTGTGTGCTTTAATGGAAGGCTGTGAAGTGTGAGTAGTAGAGAGGGACAGAGTGTAAGGAAGAACGAGATAACAGAAAGCTGATATGGTAATGGTAATATAAGGTAACAGTTATGTACTTTATGTCAGGAGGATTCATAGTACAGTGTGTGCCAGTGGGTGTACATGTGTAGCACATGAAAGGTGAAGCGTGAGATTTTAATGTTGAAACCTTTTGTACTCTTTAGCCTGTTAATATTTAAATATGTCATCCTAAATCCAGTTCATAAAAGCTTTCAAAAAAGGCTATTTTTTTCCCAAAGCAAACAAGCTAGTAGGGGTGGGGGGAAAAAATCAATACAGCTACAATATCACAATATTTTGCGGGGCAATATAGTATCGATACACGGACGCCACATATCAATCTTTTATTATATAAACTGTTAACCTCTTAAAAATCCGACAGCCCACCAGCGAGCCCGTCCGCTATTATGCCTTTCAGAGGTTGTAGCAGGCTCAGTCTTACAGCTAAGAAGGAAAGGGAAGGCATAAAAACCCTAAGGAATGATTGGTACCAACCATGTCATGTTAGCGCGTCGTGAAGAATGCTACATTTCTCTCCAATTTATGCTAAATTTTGGCGAGGAAAAACTGGTACCGATACTGGATCGGATATCGGGCAGATACTGACTCAAATAGCTGCATTGGATATCGGTGACAATGGGGCCGATCTATTAAATCCAATTCTCTGTTTATATATACTATATACGTGATATACTGGAATTTGAATTCCTGTTCAAGTTTTGACCAATTTGTTGCTGCATTAAAAATGTTTACACCTGAGTTGTAATTCTTGATAAATTTTGAAGATTTTTTACCAAGCTGCTGGTGTACGATTTATTATTTTAATGATAAAGAACAATTAAATAAATGTATATCTATGTATTTATTGGTCACATTTTGTTTTACAAAGTTAGGAATGTTTAAGTCAGGCCTGATGTTACCTTACACATAAAAGAATGATGCCAGTCACTTCCACACAGTGAGGCATAGGGATGCACCGATCCGACTTTTTCAGTCCCGATACCGATAGCGATACCTGGGCTTTGGATATCGGCCTATACCGAGTACCGATCTGACACCAGTGTTTATTAATAAGCTGTATGCCTCACTGTGTGAAAGTGACTGGATCATTCTTTTGCGTGTAAGACAACATCAGGCTTGACTTAAACATCGCTTTCCTAACTTAAAAAAATAATAAATCTTACACCAACAACTTGGTAAAACTTAAAACTTAAACAGGAATTCAAATTTCAATATATATATATATATAGTATATAAACAAAGAATTGAATTGAATAGGTCGGCCCCATCGCTAACGGTATAAAGTTGGATCGTGCATCCCTACTGTAACTGTAGTTATGCACATAAAATGGTAGAAAATAGAACTGAATCGTAAAAGTGCATCTCAGATTGGCGTTACACGCGCTCGGCGCGAGTGAAACACGAGCCGTTACGCGGCCCGTAAAGACAGCTGCGTCGATTAAATAGAAGCGCATCTGTTCCGACAGACCACATCTGTGAGACAGACAACTTAAAAACAACACCTCCTGTGTAGACGAGCCATTACACCTTAAGGATATTGTGTTTTTTATAGTGTGTAACACTCATAACTTTTGTTTTGTTTACAAGAAAACTCCACAGGGCACCTTTAATAATAGATGGATACTTACAGACCATTTTTCAGTCTAGTTACAACAAAAGAACATTTTCGTGATATAATAAGAAACTATGTAGATTGTTTTTTTTCAAGCTTCTGTAACTGTATATGTATGAATTGGGAAAGGATGGCACTGAGGGGACGGCACATGTCTGCCCGTTCTGGTCTCTCCGCTGAGCAACTGTGGCGTCTCTGTCGGAGTGAGGAGCTTCTACTTCGCACTTCTTTCTCATTTATCACTCCTTGCAGCACTGGAATCTTCCCCCTCCGTGTTCAGACACATCCACCAGTTCCATAACTCACTCCTCTGACGGTTTGACAGCCCGACGAGTGTGTGTCTCGCTGCGTTTCTGCGTGAATTTGTGTGGGCCATCTCTCAGCTGTGTGTGCAAGTCTTGGCATGGGGGCAAATTCTGAATTTTGTGTGAATGTCTGCGCATTAAGCTCACCAGACGTACACATACACACACACACACACACACACACTAACAAAGGCCTTTCTGTTCCCAAAATGTATCACAGTTTCCCTTCCGAGGACGTGACGGGACAGGTGTGAATGGCTGGTGGCAGCGTCTGGCATAGGGGGGGATAATGTAAACAGCCAGGAATGTGATCCACATCACAGCGACTGATTTAGGAGAGGGGTTTGGAGGGGTGAGAGGTCGCTCACCGCACCGCAACAAAAGAAACGAAACATTATCCCTGTGACAATCACACCATACTTAGGTTGCTTGTTCAACCAATTGCCATTGTCTGTCAACTTCCCCGGGCGAGTAATGGGTGCTTTTAGCGTCGCCGGTGATTTATGTAGGCTGAGTATATTACTAAGAGCTTACAAGCACAGAACATAGTCATGTCAAACGCAGCCAGAAAAAAGGTACTCCATATTAAATGATTAACTCATCCAAATTAAGATATTATGACTTATCTCTAGTGCTATCTAGTCATGTAGATTATCTTAGTTAATTCGTCTATGTTTTGAGTTATTCATGTGTGACATTTCCGCCTCCAGTCCAATACAATGAAGGTAAATGCTCACATTTAGGAATTAAAGTCAAAATACTTCAACAGCAACTTGTCTTTTCAGGAACATTGCCCTGGATAATCCCCAGACCTCATTATGAACTGTTTTCATTGGAACTACAATACTTTCTAGCAAAGAAATATTCCCTATGAATGTTTTGATATTAAATGAGGCCTTTGCACGCCGAGCCCGTATTTTTCGTCTGAAATTGTTGCACGTTAAAAATAAATACAACCTCATGTTGTGTCAATCATGTGAAGACACCGGCTCCAAAACATTCGTCATTAGAGTTTTCAGAACAGGTTTGATTTTCTGTGTTTTTTCGCTTTCTGTCAGAGTTGTTTGACCGCTCAGAGCCACCGTATATGCAAATGTCATCATCCAAAAATGGCATCTGATAAGCTGATTCACTTCGTTAATTAATCTCCTCGCACAAAGCACTTCACGACAAAAATGAAAGAATGCACAGATGCGGTATTTAAAGATAGACTGTGGCAGGTGATTGCAGCTACAGCCACACACATACGCTCTGTCAGCAAGTGTCCGACACACCGTGTGTGTGTGTGTGTGGCGGCGGTGAGTGTGGGGTTGTCAGTGGCGTTATAGCTGTGATAAGTAACTGTAGCAGACAGTGTGTGTGTACAGTTTATTTGTCGGTGAATAAATGCTACTGCTCCTCCACTAAAGCGAGCTCAAGACCGGAGCCAACTTCCTGTATCTGCAACTCCGGCTCAGACTCTCTTAAGGTGGGCCAGCTTTTCTCTTTAAACTGACAAGCCGCTCCTCTGAGTTTTGCTCAGCTTTTTGATTAATTATTAATATTTCTTTTAACCGTTTAACCAATAGCGTTAATCGGTTAAAATTCTAAATGTCGGTTAACGGTTAAACGGTTAGTTATTAACATCCCTAGTTCTGTGTGTAATGTTTTTTATCAGATGACAGTAAAAAATCATAGACAAAAAATTACGGACTTGGTGTACGAAGGCCTTTACTCTGGAAAAAGGTTTTGCTGTTGATTTCTTTTAATAAAACAACTATCTGCGCGACCAGATACCACTACGGGCAAGTGATATATGCAGTATGCTTTTGTGTAATGAAGGTGAAATGCCTCTTTGATTTAATATTGAATGAGTTCTTTATAAAGAAACTATATCAACAAAGATTTTTGGAGGACTTTCAACTATTTCTGATTTGATCCTCGGTTTTTAGACATTGACAATGGGAGAGTGGGATTTGGAATTGTATCAAGGAAAATATTGCAATGCACAACAACATGTTCTTCCCATGCTTTCAAAATAGGCCCTAATGAAAAATGTTATTTTTATCCATAGTCAGTGTATTACCTTCAGTAGATGACTCAGTTTGGAGAAATAGGTAGGAGTAGCAGCAGCAAAATGCATTTTAGCCACGTAAAAGAAAAGTCCACCTAAAGAAAATCTATAAGTAATCTTTAAATGTATGTCCAATATTCACTCCTTTTAGCTCTATTTTGGTCTCCACCAACTCCTGAGAGAAATACCTGACTCTTTATCTGCTAAACGCTCCACTACGGTCACTAGTTTGTGGCTAACTTTGTCTGTTTGCTGTTTGTATATATCAACATTAATAAGGACGGCTTTAATATTACATTGTTTTCAAGTAGGTGAGATATCTCCTCATAAAAAACACACACGTATATACATCTTTGGATAAGGAGGAGTTCAGAGGAACCAGACCAGTACAATAGCAATGACCAGTGATCCTGCCTTGATGAATCTCCCTGACCTGCTAGCTCATCTGTTTAGACTGACAGCCCAAAAGGGCAGGAGGATTAGTCACTTATTAAGCAGGGGAACTTGCTCTTTAATCACTGGTCTTGTTTAGGAAGACAGGAAAGTGTTGCCATGCGATACTGCCACCACTTCTTGGTGCCTCCTGACTGCGGTAAAAAAACAGAACACCTTGAAATAATACTAAACAAATGTCAGAACGAGTGACGGAAAAAGTTAGCACATTTGTGGTGTTTTGATGCTTTATGTGTTGGTCTCAGTTCTCACCTACTTCCTTTAGACGGCGCTTCTTATTATCTGCAGCTCATTATCCTTTTATGTCTTGGGAGTTGGTGTGAAAATATATGTCTTAGAAAGGGCAGGAATAAGAGAACATAAAACAATATGGAAAACCCTATAGTTTATTACTTTATATACCTTATAATTAATCTTTTTAGCATAGCAGATAAAACAGCGAGACAATGTGTTGTCGGGGTCGAACCTCCTGTTGCGACGAAGCGAGCCAGTTCCTCCCACATATGCCCTGGTTGCATCTGGAGATGGATTTGAGTACACTAAACAGCTAATTACCACTAAGACGACAATAAACTCCGTGTCAGTTGGGGGGCATTAAAAAGCACTGCATTGGACTATATGTGGTGGAGTGCATGCAACGGTGTCTTAATTAGGTGTCGGGAGGATAGCTCGGTTGGCACGGTGACTGAAGTTGCTGTACCCTGAAGGATACGTTCCTTTGCTGGAGTTACCCATGATGCCACCGAAGTGGTCCCTCATCTTCAGAGGGGTTTTGTCTGATAATGTGAATGTGAGGGACGATTGTGCAAGTGACACGCCGTCTCCAGAAATAGCACAATTAGAATAAATCACCATAAACACAACTACATTAAAATGTTTTGCTACTCTCTATGAATACTATGACAACCAAAAGTCACCAAAAGCAGGAAGAACAATGCGATGGATTATTGTTTCAAGTCCGCCTGTCAAAGTCAACGCGATAATAACGTGTTAACGCCACAAATTTATTCAACGCATTAACGCAACTTGCAATTTTTCATTAACTTCTTAAAAATCCGACGGGCCATTGTCGGAACCCGCCGCTATTCCATCTTTCGGAGGCTGTAACAGGCTCAAGTTTTAAAGCCTGTGTTAAACTAGAAAAAACAAATATATCAATTGATGCCAACCATGTCATGCTAGCTTGTCGGGAAGAAGCTTAAATAACGCTCCAAACTTGTGCTAAATTTTGGCGAGGAAAAACTGTCACGGCCATTTTCAAAGGGGTCCCTTGACCTCTGACCTCAAGATATGTGAATGAAAATGGGTTCTATAGGTACCCATGAGTCTCCCCTTTACAAACATGCCCACTTTATGATAATCACATGCAGTTTGGGGCAAGTCATAGTCAAGTCAGCACACTGACACACTGACAGCTGTTGTTGCCTGTTGGGCTGCAGTTTGCCATGTTGTGATTTGAGCATATTTTTTTTTTGCTAAATGCAGTTCCTGTGAGGGTTTCTGGACAATATGTGTCATTGTTTTGTGTTGTTAATTGATTTCCAATAATATAAATATACATATTCTTTTTTAAATTAATAGCCAATGATAGAATGAACTTGGTGCATTAATCCCTCTGAGCTCGGCCACAGTAATGGCTCATGCTCTATTCATGCTTGCAGTCACAACTCGTGTGAATGTTCCAAAAGATGACAAGTTTGCCATTACTCTAAAATGCTGAGATATTTTTCTACAACATTTAACATCCTCCGCGCAAGTAATTAGTGACAGCCATCTGGTTGCAACTTCATTTAGACTAATCACAGTGGTGTATGGTAGGATGTTTGGTCTAAAGTGAGGAGGAAATAAAAAGCATCCAGAGTTTGCAAAAAGTTGAGGGATAAAGTAGAGTTTATGGTATAATAGTACACTGAATTTCCCTTTCTTTAACAAAGTTCTTTTAAGTTAGTTGCTTTGAAGACATTCTTGTTATACAACCTGAGTTTTGAGAGTTCAGACACTTAAATCATTGTTATTTCATGTCATGTAGAAGGTGTAGAATCGCAAAATGGTAATTTTCACATCTTTAATTTAAGAGCTTTTCTTATCTATTGTGGGATTGGTAGCATAAAGTAGTGACAGTCGCTTTTTTTTTGTTCACTATATGGTTCATAAATGCCACACTCAGAATATGGACACAAATAAAACGGTGGAAGATTAATATGATTTGAGTGATTTTAGACACAACCCTGTCTTTACTTCCTGTTTTACTTTTGTGATTAACCCTCTGAGACCCATATTTTTTAGGGGGAGATAGCAGGTCAACAGTAGATGTCACATAGACGTGGTGTACATCATCTGAAAGCTGGGAACCTGAAGATTAATTGGAGATGCAGCTTAGCACTGTGTGTCAAGTTGTTTTAGTCATATATCAGATATAAACATGAATTAATGAATTAAAATAGATTATAAGTGTATAAGGGCATAGAACATTATGATAGAAGTATATGATGGCCATTTCCATGCTCTATTATGTCTCATAAGTTGTTGCAGCAATTTGTGGGTTGATACCATTTGTTACACAGATTTGGTGCTAAATTTTTTAAAAATGTACCACTCGAGAATTGATAAAAAATGATCAATAATCCGTCCAAAATAGCCACATTAAGACAGAAATACCTTGAGGAACACCATAGAAAAAGCCATGCTGTGATTTGGTTTCAAAAACTTTTGACATTTGGAGATTTTGGCAAGAATTGCATTTTTCGGCGATTGGAATGCGAGCACTTCTGTTCTAGAAACTGATAGAGAAACCCCCTTATTGTCAATCTACATAGGAAAGCCATCCATCCTCTGAATGTTCTAGGTCTCTAGATTGTGGCTGTAAAGTTTCATGAGGCTGTGATTATCCTAGAGGTCACCACAGGTCATTTTATACAGTGAGGTCAAGTTTCAAAAAATGGTCTCACTATAATGAAATGTCTCCTATGGGGACTAACATCATCACACATGAATACTGTTGGGCTCATTGGATCCACAAGAGTCTCAGCTTTACAGTCATACCAGTCAATTTATGTAATTCCAAGACTGTTTAGGGACCCAAAACTGCATGTAATTCTGTAAAGGGGAGACTCGTGGGTACCCATAGAACCCATTTTCATTCACATATCTTGAGGTCAGAGGTCAAAGGACCCCTTTGAAAATGGCCATGCCAGTTTTTCCTCGCCAAAATCTAGCTTAACTTCCTAGCTTTATTTAGCCTCCTTCCCGATAAGCTAGCAATGAACATTACCAATGGATTCCTGGAGCTTAAACCATTGAATTGTTTTTGCATTGAAATGTAGCAGCAGCACAAGTAGAGGAGACACATAAAGTCAGTAATCTAACTCGCTAATGTCTCTAAAGTTTGTTCAAGTTAGCTAACATTAGCCACCATAAGCTAGTGGTCACACACCAGACCAAGTGAGACTCTATAGCAGCAAAATCCCTGAATGTACTTTAACTGAGACAGGGAGCGTTTTATTGCTTATGAATTTCACTTTTCATTTATAGGCCAAAGAGACATTTCTGCTTTCAGAACATCACTTTCATAGTCCTGCTTTAAATGAAGCTAATAAACCAAACTATTACCTGGAGAATGTACTCTCTGTGAAAACTGAAAACTTATGATAGCCATAAATAATTCTCTTCTGCCAAAAAGTTTCACAACAGGAAAAGCTCTGTCCAAGTTCTTAAAAAAGAAGACAAAGGTGTGCTGCAACCCTCAAATTAACTTAGCAATTAGAGAGTCGTCAAGTTGTCAAGGGCCTGAGAAATGTGAGACCTAAAGAAACAAGGTCAAAAGGTCGGCACTGGGTAGGAAATATTCGCGCTACGGTGATGTGAAGTTCAAGCACAGGTTAAGAGCTAAAGTGACTGGGCAGGGCGAGTTTCAACAGATCTCAGCAACTGTGTGCAGTGATACTGTATTGTCTATTGTCACACATGAGGACAGAACAGTTTGGACTTGTACATTACTGCAACTCTATCCCGTTGGCACTTTAAAACTTCCAAACATTGAGGTATTTATGTGAAAATGAAAACCAGAGAGCTAGTCTCTGCTTGTTGACTAAGCTCCGTCTGCCATCTTTGACATTTTATACGAATCCAAAGACGAGCTCCTCCTCAGGCGTGCTGGTGAGAACGTCACAAAATAAAAAAAGGAATTTACAGAAAGCTTATCTTGTCTTTCGTTTTATAATTTTTACAGGTGACTCACAAACAGAGCTGAGAACATGGCTTCCTGTGTTCTTTTGCTGACAGCGCGGTGACAGCTCGTACAGACGGAGGTGAGGACATCAAAGCGCAGGTGGAGGGTTAGTAACATAGGGGCCGAGCAGGATGAAGGGATCGCATCACCTGAGATAAAAGGCCGGGCGTCACACACACACACACACCAAAACAGGACCACCTCATCGCCGAGGCCCCGATATCTCTCACCTGTTACATGACGACCTTCAAAAAGGTCTTGTTTTCTCTTTTGTCTACAAAGTGTCTGGCAGTTCCAGTGAGGACGGATGTGTGCTGGCTGCGAGTGAGTGTGAGTGTGTGTGTGTGTGTGTGTGTGTGTGTGTGTGTGTGTGTGTGTGTGTGTGTGTGTGTGTGTGTGTGTGCTCGGGCCTGCATGCGAGTACGTGCAGATAAAACAAGAGAGAAAAAGCAAAAAGAAACTGAGCTTGCAGGCGTGTGTTCCCTCTGAATAATCCACAAAGGCTCTGGCTCGCTGTTTGTGCATATGTTGATACCTTTCGCTCTCTTTCGCCTCGTCTCTGAGGCTTTCCCCCTCTCCCTCTCTCTCTCTCTCCCCCTCTGTTTAAGGTGACTCTGCGGCTCGGGAAGCCTTTGAGGCCAGACAAAAGCAACTATCACACAGACAGGATAAAGCTCAGAGCTGTGTGTAACCAGATTTGATCCAGCGGCACTGTCGGAGATGCTCTTTACTTTACACAGCGGCCTGGGCGATGCTGCTGTTCTCACCTTCCCTGATGCTGTCTTATGATCTGAGCACTCTGATGCTCAAGCCAAATACAGTACCAAAATACTAGGATCACTGGGAACAGAGCTTGAACTGGGCCGGTACTCACCGGTACTCCTTTGGCGTACCTTGACTTTTTATTGCGTACTGTACTGGAACTTCTCACTAGCTGCCGATACTCTTCTCTGCCTTCTCCATATGAGGTTCCCTGTGAGACTCATAATAGCGATTCATAACAGCGCAGTGCCAGCGTGTTTTGCGCAACGCCTCATAACACCTCTTCCTAACTGGACGCAATGTGATTGAGAGGACATCAGATTGTTTCAGTTTCCCAATAAAGATGTTCTAACCTGCTCCGTGCTTCAGCTTGTTTGAAAAAACACTCACCCTGGCTCTATTTTGCTAAGTTTCGCGCACCTCCAACCTATTTTCACCGGTCAAAATCTACGCTGACGATACACCTATCTACCGATTCGATACCATCACAATACTTGGTTGCCGATTCGATATGTATTGTGATTCAATGCACGAGGGTGCTGTAATTTATCAATACAGTGTACACTTCCTTTTTGTAAAATAATTCGTGAGCTGTTCGTTTTTTTATTTGTGTATTTAATGAAACATTATTTAAACGATTTCTGAATCTGCTCTTCTGATTTACAGAATATGATTTAAGAAGGCAAACATTTCCAGAAGAATTCAATGTTCAGACGAAGGCCGTAATAAATAATACAAAATATAATTTAATTAATAATAATTATAGTCCAAAATTAAGAAAACATTGAATAGTTTTAAGTCAAAAACCTTCACATTTTCTTGAGGGAGGATCCTCAAACCCCAATATCTCCTTGTATCTTTTATTCTGTTGAAATTCATCTGGCTGGCTGCTGTTGATTCCAGGCAATAGGAATTCTATAATACATTATAGAGAGATACTACAAATAACATGCACTTTAAGTATCAACACTATGTACAAACACACCACATCGACCCTATAATGTTCTAGTTGGAATATAATTGGAGTATTATAGGCCTACTATAGAAGATGCTGAGCCCAAGTATAATAATATAGCAATAAAACCACGGCTGATTATGAGTGACACAGGATGACATGCTTAAAGAAAAAATTCATAAATAGGAATATGTCGCAAGAGATTGCTGATACAGACCGGCCGATACACACGCCAACATCTGAATAAGGGAAGTACTAGCACTTATTTATTTTCCACTTCAAGCACTGACTTGGAATTCTGAACCAGGCTTTCCACCGGTTCATATTTTTGATTTTCTCTCCGGACAGGACGGTGTGGTGGACCAAGCTGATGCCCTCCTCAATCATTAATCACTCCGAATCTCGCTGGCGAAGATGGCTCAATCTCGAAATGTATTAAAGTTAAAACCCAGTCTGGCAGGTTGATGAATTAATAATAATGTTCACATGAAGGTCTATTCAAAGTGGAAAAGTGCAGTGAATCAAGGTCTCCCCGCTGCTATCACTTTGGACTTGAGAGATGTGTGTGAAGTGTCTGATTAAGATATTACCTTGGGAATAATAATGTAAAACTGTCTGAAGTCGCATCAAACGTACATTAGTCAAAATGTATTTTTAGAGTGTTTCAAGTGTAATTTTCCTGTGTTTGGAAGAATTGTGCTTTGATGCTGCTCGGCTCTGTTCTGTTTCAGCGGATCCTGTCCTCTCGCCCTAGAAGAGTTCAAACAGGGTCACTGCGAAAGAGGGTTTTTGTTGTAGTGTTAGAGCCATCTGGTGCTTTTTTTTCATCGGCTTCATATTACCTCCGCCGAGGTGGTTATGTTTCAGCTCGATTTGTTTGTCTGTTTTCGGCAGGATTATGGAAAAACTGCATTTTGGAGAAGATCGGAATCACGGGGCAGATGCACAAATTGTGGCGTTCGTTAACATTGAGAGATGTTCTGCTCTCTCAGAGTGCCCTTCTAGTTACAACATGTGCATCCGCATTGTATAAACGTCTGCGCTCTCCGATGCATTTCTAGTTTTTTGTCTTTATGCTATGACAGTTTTCCAGAAAAAAAATATTTTTATATCGCAATATATTGAATCGTTACCCCTGTATAATGATACGAATCATATCGCCAGATTCTTGCCAATACACAGCCCTACACTAAAGCTGCCCACACATGATATGCGGTAAAACCGCTGTGCCGTTGTTTTCCTATAGGGAGAGCATCACGCCTGACTAGGCAGAAGCGCTACCCCTTGGCATGATGCACCACTCGAAATTGCCACCAGTCGCGCTAGTCACGCTAAAAAGTTCAAAGTATTTCAACATTGATATCGGTTGCTGCTAACGTTTCAAAGAGCAGCAAATGACATAACAGCTGCAACTGTTGTTGTTGCCTACAAACAGTGAACGGTGTTCCTTGCTAACTTTTTGATGACACGCCCCACGATATGTTATTATCACTATACTTATGTTACGATACAATTTTAAACATTTTGCGATATGCGCAGTAATTGCAATCCATTGCGATAGATTGCAATTTATTTATTTTTTTCCTTTTTTTCAAATGCAAATTATGCAGTTTGTCACCATCCCTTTTATCTAATACGATACAGTTTTCACTGTCAACGTTTTGTATCTTGAGGTCAAAGGTCACCGGACCCCTTCGAAATAGGTCATGCCGATTTTTCCTTACTAAAATTTTGCATAACTTTATTAAGCATTCTCGCCAACAAGCTAACATGACATGGTTGGTACCAATGCATTCCAAATGATCCCAGTATCTTCACTCTAGCGTTAGAACTGAGCCCGCTACGGCCTCTGAAAGACGGAATATCGACCGAGCCCGCCCTCGGGCCATCAGATTAAGAGGTTAATAAAAGTTTATATAATAAAAGATAGATACTTGATGTCCGTGTATCGATACAGTATTGCCACGCAAAATATCGCGATACTATGCTGTATTAATTTTCACCCTACCCCTTATATCATACCTGCGTTGTGCTTTGCAAGGCTCTGTGCTGTTGCTCGCGTTGAGCACATGTCTTATCATATGAAGGCAGCTTGAGAGTCTCCAGCCATGCTAGCGGCTCTGTGAGGCTGTAATTATGCAAAGTGATGCTTTGAGCTAAATACCTAACATCAGCATGTTAATAAATTCATTAAACATGCTGATGTTTAGCAGGTATAATGTTTACCATGGTCACCATCTTTTTATTTGGTTGGTTAGCATGCTAACATTGTGTAATTCATACTAAACCCATAGTAATAGTGGAGAGTTTATTTGTGAGTAAATACAAAAGGTTTCATCTACAATGAGGAACTCCAGGACACCACATTCTTTTTCACTTGTTTCTGGCTGGGAAAAAGACACAACACTAGAAGAAGAAGCCTGAATTGCCTGAAGGCTATTACAGGATATAACTTTGTCCAACTGAAGTGCATCAACAGGGGCGCCCTGCACAGCAGTTTCGTTGCCCTTCAACTTTGTGTCTTTCACAGCGATGGAGGAGTCGCTCCCCGCCCCGGCTCTCCATGGCAGCGAATGAACGGAGGGTGATTCAGCCTCACAACTCTGCTCAGCAGCAGGTACAGGAGACACAGGGTGTGTCTGCTAAACGGTGGGTGACCGACCGTAATGATGCTGCTTTCCGTATCGCTCTGCGTGCAGCCGAAGCCCCCCCCCCCCCCCCGCGGCTGCTACGGCCTGTCTCGGCATTTCTTCTCCATCTGTGGGAGGCGGTGCGACCTGCCGGGTGGTAAGAGTGAGTTGTCTGGGAAGAGCTCAGGAATACGGAGAAGCATTAAGAGAGGAGGAACTGTTTATGTCCAGAGTTGGAGGATGGATGGAGAGGAGATTTGTTTTGCTATTCTAGTGCAGTAGTGGGGTTTTTTTTTCTCTCTCTCTCTGTTAGAGTCCTAAAAAGCTGGCCAAAAGCCAAAAGCTACTTGTCATACCAGACAAGTAATGCTGTAGCAGTAAAGCCCCTGAGTGTGTTGAATTGAGTTTTAATGCTTCCTAATATCTTTTTTTTTCACTTGTAAGAGGATGAATTTGTTTTTTAAAGTTATATAGTCTCACTGAATAAGAACTTCCCTTGAGTCTTGGCTTTGGGAAAAGAGTGGTATGCTTTAATTGGTATAGACATAGAGAGGGGAAGGCAATCTAAAACGATGGCACACTAGCAGTAAGTGTGAGTATATTTTGGATAAGTTGAAAAACCCTCTCATGCCAAATTACCTCTTCACAGCCACTGGCAGTTGTGCAGCCTGTTATTTACTAGGGCTGGGACGATACACCTACCTCCCAATTCGATACTATCACGATACGTGGGTGCCGATTCGATATGTATTGTGATTTTTAAGTATTGTGATTCGATATTACGATTTATTGCGATTTTTGTTAACACCTTATTTTGAAACAGAACGTAGTCACACGTGTATACTTCCGCTAACTTCGCCAAGTCCGTCTCTAACTCTCCCGTCAGCTCCATTCTCTTTAAACATCCATGGTCAGCTCCATCGGGGCCGTTTGAATGCATTTAACATAAATGTCAGTATATGGGTGCTCTACAGTTGTAGCGTCGGCCCATTTGACCACGAAGATGAGAGTGACGGCTGGCTTGACCGCACGTTACCACAATACAATAAAATTTCCTGTTCCATGACAGAGTTAGCATGCAGCTTTAGCCATCGATAACGTGACTCGCTCCGGCATTAACCCCTGTCGCTCTACTCAGCCGCAGGCAAACAAGACACGGGGAAACCTCTGTTGGTCTTGAGGAGCTGCACAAACTGCAACTTCCACTGTCCAATCTACAACCTTGCCGCTAGATGTTACACCTTTAAGTTTATTGCTGATGGATAAGATTGGTGGAAGGTTGGTAGGGTTAATGATTTCAACTCAGATGTGGATGTTTTCATAAGGACGGCAGCCTTCGTCCTGATTATGGGAGAAAAATGTTTTTTTTAAATGTTGCTATGCACGTTGCCTGCAAGGATGGACAAAAATTACAAAGCCGTTGGAGATTTAAATTTTGGATTTAGTGTAATAATTAAACTACAACCTTAACGTTGATATGGCACACATATTAACGAGAACATTTTAAAACGGCACTTCATAACAAACAGGTTGCCAACCCCCCGTGTTACATGAACATGTCATGCATTCTAATCCAATCCAAATATATTTATGAAGCACATTTTAACGCAAAATACAATAACACAAAAACACAATACACACAAAAAAAAACAAAGTTTAAAGACAAAAGGACAATAGAATAATAAAAACAATTTAAAGCCAAGGATGTGTTATAGATCCTTCCTCCAAACGGAACAGCTGGCCCCTTTCATTTGTTTAGTAAAGTATGATACATAATGCAAATTTCAACAATCTTATAGGCCTAGTCTGAGTCGGAACGTTTGTAAATTATGTATGTACTGCACCATTGTTCTACAAGCTGTCTGACAGCTTTCAAAAAACCTGTGGATACTTCCTCTTTTCCTCATGATGAGAGCTCTTAAAGCTGCACAGCCTGCTCACAGTGTGAATTGTTTGGGCTTCACAGAACTAGTGAAGACACTTTCCTCTGGTAATAGGGATGCCTCGGCGCACTAATCCCTCAAGATGAAAAAAGTGAATTATGTGCATTTTAATAATTGAACAAATAAACACACAGAAAATGGTAAGTACAAGATGAAGCATTACATAATGTGATAACTTGTATTGTCATTTTTCAAACCTATATATATTCAATATTTCTAGGTGCTTTCAGGGGTTTATTTAAGCAATTTAATTTGATCGTTTGTTTTTCCCGCAAAACAATCTTTTTTTTAGTGTTGTATTCGATTTGTGTGACTTATTAAAAAAAACTTGCAAGGTTAACAGTTTTGGAAAGTCACACAAACATTTAAACAGCAGTGTTTTCCAAAGTAACCGTTAGAAAACAGATCCAGATCAATACATTTGCATAATTGTGTTTACGATGTAAAAAATGCACAATAATTGCTGGTTTCACAGGAGCACGCACGCCCCGGACCATGTAATTTGCTCCCGTGTGTGTGTGTGTGTGTGTGTGTGTGTGTGTGTGTGTGTGTGTGTGTGTGTGTGGCAGATCAGAGGTTTGTAAATTGTTTATCCGAGTACAAAAAACTGCAAAATGTTCGACGCAACTCGGGACGACAGGAAGCGTGATAATAATGCGAGAAAATCAGCGAGAAAAAAGTGAGGGGAGATAAAAAAAAAAGAGAGGGGGCTTGAAAAGCAAAGCGTAAGGCCTGAAGAAACCAAAATAGGCTGCTTGTGGAGAGCCTAATGCAGCCCTGCTATAAACAAAATTACAGATCAGCTTGGCTTCGTTTCACTTTTTCGGCAACCGCAAAAAGCTGATTTCCTGTTTATCTAGATGGGAACACGGGGGAGAGTTAAGGCGTAATTTGAGTCCATATTTCATCCGACTTTAACAAGAGGTTCTTTCCTGACTTTGACGTCTGTGTGGTGACACACACACACATGGCCGCTCATATGACTCATTAGCGTGTCACACTGGGTTAGAGGTTATGCTGTGTGCATACTGAGTCGGCGTCTGTCAAAGTGTGTGTGTGATGCACGGGTGGATGTTTGTCTGCATTTTTTAACACTGACATTCAAGGTTTTATTGCGAGAACGTGTCGACAGGAAAACCTGCGGGGCACTTTCCTAGTAGTTCCCCCGATGAGAGTTTTTGCTGTGAGTGAGACGGAGGAGAGTGATGGGAACAAGGGGGGGAGTTGTCAAACTGAAAGGAAATACACTGTCGAGAAAGATAGGAGCTCAGATAGAAAACAAGCGCTGCGTTTAAGTACATCCAGAGGAGATACTAATCAGAGCAGATGTGAACCTCTTCAATGAGGTCAAGGCAGCGATACAGAACACGCCATTTCAGTTTGTTAACAATGGGTCTCTGAGAGCAGCTATACAGTGACGGTACAGCCATTCACATCAACTTTGTTGTTCGCCACCCACGCTGATACTTGTCTTTGGTGCCAAATCGAAAAGTGTATGTTAAACACTTTTAAAATAAAATCTTCAGCCTCAAACTTGTCTTGTTCTATCTCAATAACTTTCATCCTTGTTGGACACTTTCCAACCCTTGTTGTGCAAATACATGTTCTCAAATTCTCACACACGCACCCAATCATTAGTTCACAGAGGAGGACAATATCCTGTATATGGCAACCTTGGAGTTTATGTAAAAACGATCTGCCTGTGCAAAGTCAGAGTTAATTACAGTGCACACCCCAGGACCTCACAGAGCCACTTTTTGTTGTGTGTGACAGAGGCTTACGTAATCAGTCAGAAATGCAAAAGGTGAGCTTCCCCTCGGGCTCGAGTCTCTGACAGCTTCAACTCTCACTGCTATCAAAATACATCGGCCCTTTCCTGAGTGTGGGGCCGACGGCTAAACACAAGGCAAAGCCGCCCAGACTCCTGCGTGAAACATTATACAATAGCCAATAAATTTTGAACCTAAGCCTTGGCCTTAAAACCTTTAACGCATAAATGTAAAACGACCTCGCTTGTCAGGAAACACCCTTTTAGCACTGGTGGGATGGAGTGGGTGGGTGGGAAGGGGTTGTTGAAGTCAATCAAATGGACCTGCCAAGGATTAGCCTCGGCCTTTCCAAGGAGGACTACTTAGTGTTCATTAATAAGCGGGGTCAGTCAGTCTAAAGCATATAATGTACTGTATTAATGCCCAGTTCAATTAATTGAGTGGTTCCCAACCAACTTTGTTCCAACCATTCCATTACCAATAGTTAATTATTTAACAATTTCACCAATACTTTTACTTGATTATTTTGACCATTTCCCCATTACTTTTACCTTGTTATATTAACTATTTACCAATTATTTTCACCTAATTATTTCAACCATTGACCCATTATTTATAGCCAATTAATTTATCCATTCCCCAATACTTTGAGCTAATTATTTTAACCATAACTTTTATCTAATTATTTTAACCATTTAACTATAACTTTTATCTAATTATTTTAAACATTTCCAGATTACTTTTACCTAATGTTTTAACCATTTACCCATTATTTTTAGCTTATTATTTTAACGATTTACACATTATTTTTTAACCTGAATATTTTAACAATTGCCCTTTACTTCTAGCTAATTGTTTTAACCATTTACTTATTATTTTAACTTGACAATTGTAACTATTTACCCATTATTTTTTAGCTATTTATAAATTTTACCTGATTATTTAAAAAATGTGCCCATTACTTTAAGCTAATTATTTCAACCATTTACTCATTACTTTTAGCAAATTACTTTAACCATTTACCCGTTATTTTTAAACCGGACTATTTTAGCAATTTGCCCTTTACTTTTGGCTAATTGTTTTAACCATTTCCCTATTACTTTTAGCTATTACTTTACCAGTTGCCCCATTATTTTTTCGCTAATTGTTTCAGCCGTTTATCCATTACTTTTAGCTAACTATTTCAAACAATGTTCCTTTACTTTTAGCCATAACTTCTCGTTTGCAAACTAGTTTTCATATAAGCTCAATGCAACATATGACTTTAAGGTGTTACAATGGACTTCAGTTCAGTAGGTGTGTCCTGTGCAGTCAGGCTGTAGAAGCTGGTAGCTTACTGGTTATTATGACAGTATATTAAAGATGTAGAATGTAATCCTATTTGGATATTTATTTTTCTCCTAAATGCAATGACATGGATACATTTTTTAATCAAATCATGATTTCTATTTTTTCAAAAATTCGTTGAGCTACTCCACAGTCTTTCCACGTACCCCCTGGCAGCTGCAGAAGAACCCTGCCTAGCCCTGGTTTAGCACTTCTCTCACTAATCTATCCACCGACTGAGTAAACTGAATCCGACTCGTAGCCTCGCCCTCTGGGAAGATCAGCCAGCGTCAGATCGCTTCATGCCACATGTTCCATGAACTTGACACCATTGATTGGTTTATTAGACACAGCCGTCTCTTAAGACTCTAATATGGGAGGGGTGCCATGGTACATTGCCACAGGGCAACATTCACTGTGTGAACAGCAACAATAAATCAGCTGCCCACTCTTCATCTCTGCACTGCCGCTGCTGTTAACAGGGATGGAGGGTGACAAATTCCATGTAGCGTAATTACATCAATCTGATTACAAATTATGCTAATCCCATTACAAAAGAGTGGTAATACTTTACAACAGTCATTTGACACATTTGAAGAGCTAAAGGCGCGTTGATTGTAAAGTTTTATGGTTGCGATTCACCTTTGTATCGTAATGTTTTTTTATGATTCTGAAATCGATTTTTTAATGCCAGAATCAACATATTTGCTTTATTTGAGTCTATGCAGAGTAGAAGGAAGAAGTTATCGCTTTTATTGTTGTAGTCTGAGTAACGTGACGTCATATCTGTTCCGTATCCGTCAACCAAAACAAACCACAGAGAGCCAAAAAGATAAAGCAGAAAAAAAGGGAGGGTCCGCGTGGATACGACCTGCACCCTCACATTTTAAATCCAAAGTGGTAAACACTACACATACAGTAAAGTATGGAAACACTTTGGGTTTCACACTTTGCCCGGAAAAACAGAGCTAGACATCATGGCTAAAGCTGCATGCTAACTCCGTCACGGACAGGTAACGTTATCGTATTGCAGTAACGTGCGGTCGAGCCAGCCGTCACTCTCATCTCCGTGGTCAAATGAGCCGACGCTACAACTGTAGAGCACCCATATACTGACATTTATGTTAAATGCAGTCAAACGGCCCCGATGGAGCTGACCATGGATGTATAAAGAGAACGGAGCTGACGGGAGAGCTAGCAACGGACTTGGCGAAGTTAGTGGAAGTATACACGTGTGAAACCTTATTTTGAAACACACATGTGTTTCAAAATAAGGTGTTAACAAAGGGAACTGTATACTGTATACAAAATACATACATGGAAATAAGATTGATTGGATTATATTCACCAGAAGTATAAAACATTACATGTCCCTTATAAATAAAAAAGAAAATACCGCTAATTTGTGAGGGAAATGTCTTTATTCTTTGATTTTTGGTTTGCTTGAATAAATTATTTAGATATTTTCCAAATTAAAGTCCCTAGAATTGTATGATTCAACTTTTTCCCATGGTCTAGTGTTAAAAAAGTTTACAAAAATCGCAATATCGAATCGCAATACTTGTAGAATCGCAATACTTACAGTATCGCAATACTTACAATGCATATCGAATCGGCACCCAAGAATCATGACAGTTTTGAATTGGGACATAGGTGTACCGTCCGAGCCCTACAAATTATAGTTTGAAAATGTGAAAATTGGGATGATAAATGTATTTGCCTGTTTTGACTTTTTTTTCTATTCAAAATACCTGCCCACATAACATTAATAAGCCCCCCTGAGCTGGAGCGATCTAATAACTGTGGTAATGTTTCTGCAGGTAGTAGCGATAAATTTCATTCTGAGGAGTGACCTTGCCCTGTTTCAGCCCAGCAGCTGCTCAGTCTGTCAGGCTTTTCTCTGTGCGCCACAGCAGCAGCTGAGGAGCCATTTTGGGGCCTGATGCATTCAGCAGCTGGTGGTGCCAAGCCCAGGGTGGGCGTAGGAGGTGGAGAGAAGGGGGGCTGGGGGGGAGTTGGAGCGCGAGGTCGTCTGTCTATCGAGCCGTGGAAACATGGGACGCGAAGCATATCGGACGACGGGCGTGCAGCCAAATGGCAAAACAATGTTTGAGGGGAGGAACGGGGAACGGCACTTCACAGTGCTGACCTAAAAATCACATTTAAACTGCAGCTATAAGCGTCCCCATCACTCAGAACTACTGTGTAATGCATGCCATGAGAACACCGCATGTAAGTGGCCCATATGCTGCATGTTTTTAGGCAACGAGACGGCGGAGCTGGCTCCGGTTCACGGCACCGCTCCCACTATGCATGGGCCAGGTATGCATGTGTTGCGCACGGTAAGATAATGCACCGCTTGTGCATTTTTTGAGACCCGAGCTTCACTTTACAACAGTGTGTTCTTACGATCCAAGGATGCGTTTACATAAAACCAACCTTAGCGGTGTCAGGTAATGGAAAACTCTCTGCCGGTTTCAATGTTTACAGACACTAGAGGATGTGAGAGAGGGAGTCGGATGACCTTTGTCTTGAGATATCTCAAACCTCTAGCTGCACTTCACTGTACTGTTGATACTCATCCACAGCCAGATGTTCAAAGCCCTCCCCCCTCCCCTCTTTTCTGGTGCTGTTTGGAGTGTTGCGGTGTGCATATAGAGCATCAGTTTGGTTCAAATGTAAAGTAGAGAGTATGCCACATGAATGGGGATTTTCCTGTTAAGTTGTTTTTCTCACATGTAGCTTAAATCATCCCGCATCCCTGAACTGACACTCGGGGAAGAGTTTCTGCCGCGCCTTTATGTTTCGCTCAATCACACAACCTGCTGTGTGTGTTGTGTGTTTGAGATTCCCTATCTCCCTACACATTAAGCGCTCTGTGTACTCTTTGTGCTGTCTGTGTGTGTGTGTGTGTGTGTGTGTGTGTGTGTGTGTGTGTGTGTGTAAGGGGAGTCTGCAGAGATGACAAGACAGCTGAACAAATGAAGAAGGAGATAAACATTTGGACAGGACGCACCAGGTGGATGGTTGAGTAGTATCCAGACGGCACCGTGACAAATTCAGACGGGGAAACGTCGATACAGTTTGATGCGTTTCCCTCTTTGAACTGGAGTCTATGCAATTAACGATTTAGAGGAAAACTTCGACTGTAGGAATTTAAACTACTTTGAGATGTTTTGGTTTTAATAAGACCATGTATATTTCTCACCAAATCAAATGCATATGCAAGCCTTGGTTTTATCACAGCGTGATTATCTGGGAACAGGCCTTCCGATCAATAATCAAGCCCATGATGCCGCTTCGCAAACAAACCTCAAAAGAAAATGAAGCACAAATGGCCACTTTCATTAGTTTGAACCTAAATTTAAAATCTTAAATCAGCAACAGATTGCTGCGAATTAGCTTCTGCTAGGCACCTTATCATCTGTTGCATTACTTTTTCTTACATGTTCTTACATTGCAGTTGCCAAAGAAGGAGAGAGGGGGTATGGGGGGGGGGGCGGGTTTGGCCCTACAGTACCTGAGTACTACTATATAGCTGCAAAACTAAGACCATTGATTCTTTGGTGTAAGCCTGAATATGATGCAAGCTGGAAAAAAAACATTGCATTATTAATATCAGGTGGACCTGTACAATCTTTGTTGGGCTGCCCATCTATTAGCAAAGACTCGATATCCAGAGTCCATGGGTTTATTTTTCTTCTTAAGGTTAGGGTTAGACTTTGTGAAGAACTTTCATAACCAGAAAGTTTTTTTTTTTTTAAATTACAAATTTTAAAGCAGCATAATAAGATTTAAGATATAGATAATGGATAAGGAATGGCACACATTGTAATATTCCTTAGTAAAGGATGGATGAGGAATTCCAGTCTATCTCACAAAAATATAGTTTAGAGAGATGAGATCTTTATAGAAACAGTGGAAACCGCTTATAGTGATCACGGTTACAGTGATCAACCGCTTATATGGATCAAAAAGCTTGGGACAGAATCCTTCCATATACAAATGCTGTTTAAATAATTTGTTTACAGTAATCAAGTAGTCTGCTTACAGTGTTCATATTGGGTCTTGTTGGGTCATATTGGGCTGATGCCTCAGGTATATCCACATTGATATCATGACGAGAAAGAGAAAGTCATTTTCTCTGAATAAAAACAAATGCACACGGGGAGAGCAGCTGTGGTCGAAGGCGCCCTCATCAAGTACGAACCGGCTTTGCGGCACACATGAAGATCGGCGCCCGTCTCCTTCCTTTACACTATCGAGTGAGGGAATGAGCAGCCCTGGCAAAGGGGCGCCGTTCTGCATGCCTGCTCGCACTGCAGAGCCGACCAAAAATGGCAATGCCTCACCCTCGGTGAGGGAAAAGTCAGAAGAATTGACAGCGAGCCAGTAAAAAAATCAAAGCGGTCCGTTTCACTACTTTGTATTCATGTAATAAATATACAAATGTCAATTAAATGGTAATCTGCATGAGAAATGATGTACAACAACAAAAATGTGGTTATAAGAATCATCCGCTTATAGTGATAAATTTGACCCAGACAGACAATAAGCGGTTTCCACTGTACTTGCAAATGTGTCACTATTGTGTAAAAAGCGATGAAGGGACCGAGCGAGGAAGAACCCTCTGATGTTACACAGATGTTTATTAAAGCGTAGGCCTACAACTCCAAACCCACCAGACGGATCATTAGGGACCTGTATCCAAGTATATTATTCATGAAGAACAACTTGACAGACTACATGAAGCAAAAGTGTGAAAGAGAACTGGTTGTCTCTCTCTCTCTCATCATCCACACTCAGATGACTATAAACTCACAAAGTTGGAGAGACTTTTGATGGAAGACCCGTGTGAGTTTTTTTCATAACCCCAAAAATCAAATCAAAACAAACTGGACTTCAGAACCAACGCTGGAGGCAATGTGCGCACTTAAAAGGATAGTTCGGATGTTTTGAAGTGGCGTTGTTTGAGGTACTGATCCATCGTCAGTGCATACCTTCAGTGGATGACGGTCGGCAGCCCCCAACTTGGAGAAGCACGGGAGCAAAGTGATGTACTGCTGTGGACGGGGGCAGCAGCAAGACATATTTTAGACACTAACTATACGCTATGTTTAGAATATTTTTACAGCTTCATCTTGCCATCAGACAGCTCTTTCAGATGGGGAACTGAAGCCATTATCTATGCTTTCTACAAAGCCACCAGACTCCTTTGACAAAAACAGTAATTTCACCTCGCAGAACACGGGAGTTGCTGGTCTACCGCTGCCTCGTTCTGTTAGTTTGTTTGTGTTGTAGCATGGCAAAAAACACAGGACTCGTGTCCCATCTGAAACTTGCCTTATTTTAAGACAATGTTTAAGTTACTTTACGTCACGTAGCCTACTTAAACTTGCGTAGCCTGCTTAACAACGTAACAAACGTACTTATTTTAACCCAAACCACGATCTTGTCCTTAACCTAACCTAAGTATGGAGGATGGAACCTGCCAAAATAAAAAATAAATGAATAAATAAATAAGTGACTAGATAAGTAAATAAATATGTCATTAAATATTGCAAAAATAAAAAAGTAACATTAGAAATGTGTAAAGAAATGTATAAAGAAAAGAATACATGAATACATAAGTTTGGGGGAATAAATACGGGGTGAATGCAAAGGGAAAATCATGCAGAAATTAATAAAGAAAGGAAATGCATAAATACATAAATTTAAAAATAAATATAAAATAAATAAAAAATAAATACAAAAATAAAATAAATGCATTTAAAAAATTTATTAATATAAATACATAATTGGTCAAATTAAAGAGAAGAGTAAAAGAAAAAGGGAATTAATACAAAGATAAATAAATAAATAGGCAAATTAACAATTTGATAAATTAATTAATGGCTACATTTATTTTCAATATTATTTTAGCTATATTTAAGGACATCATTTCAGGAGTCATTTTTTTATCTTGGCAGGTTCCGTCCTCCGTAACCAAGTCGTTTTATTGCCTAAACCTAACCAAGTTGTTTCGTGTGAACGCGGAAGTTTATTTTGAAAAGACGTGTATGCATGTAACGAGCGGAGGGGGGTACGTAGAGTATCACAGATTGAAACGTAGGGCCACTGACCAAGCTGACGAGTTGAGAGTGAGAACATGTTGGCATATGAGAGGCAAACGTATGTGTCTCATGGTCGACTTGTAATACACTATAATTGTACTTTATTCCCTGCATGATATGTTAATATTCACCCATATATTATTGTACTTCGAGCAGGTTTTATTATAGCCTCTTTCAAATGTAGCTTGAATTAAAAAGATAAGATCCTTCAGTAGATAAGTGAAATATAATAAGTGCAGTAGACGCCAGTGGGAGTCGAGGTCTGCTCCCCATCTCTCTAATCAGTAATCGTGGCCTTATTGCAAATACAGTACCTATCTGCGTATGTGGTGTGTATTTGGATGAACCATCAACCTCGAAGCAATGTTTCCAAATATGCAGCTTGAACAAATTCCTCTCTGTTTTCTTCATTTGGACAGATAACCCAGTGGAGGCTCGGTTTTATGATGGTTCACTGCGATTAACCTGCATTTCCACGAACACTGCTGTCGTATCCTTATTTGACACACTATACACCTCCTCTGGTGCACCCGAGGTGTGCCAATGAATATTTCAGCGAGCCAAAATGGATATTACTCCTGAGTCAGACGTGCTGGCACAGAATGCGGTGCTACAGGTGGGGCATTAGTGCCAGGTATGCTCCGAGCACAGGGGTAATGTATCGAAACATTACGGGCTCGGGTCACTTCGGTCTCTTCTTCTGTTCTGATAAGAGAAGGCCGCATATGGAACATTTAGCTGCAGTTTAAAGAGGACTTCAGAAAGGATTATGACAGCTTTTGCTCAGCTACTGCGAGCATCTGTAGCTCTATAACGCCATCATTTTGTTTCCATCATTTGATGTTTGCCAAAGATTCCAGTGACTCCAGATCTGGACTTTCAGCTAAATTTAGTAGGGGTGGGGAAATTAATTGATTCACTTATGTATCGTGATTTCTTTACGACTTTGAAATTGATTTTCTAATGCCAGAATCGATATATTTGTTTCATTTGATTCCATGCGGAGGAAAAAGGAAGATACCGCTTTTATTGTTGTAGTCTGAGTAACGTGACGTCATATCCATTCCGTATCCGTCAAAGACCGAAACATACGACCTGAACCCTTATATATTCAATCCAAAGTGGTAAACACTACACAAACAGTAAAGTATGGAAACACTTCACACATTGCCAGGAAAAGCAGAGCTAGACATCACGGCTAAAGCTCCATGTTAACTCTGTCATTGACAGGAAATGTTATCGAATTGCAGTAACGTCCGGTCAAGCCGGCCGTCACTCTCATCTCCGTGGTCAAATCAGCCGACGCTTCAACTGCAGAACACCCATATACTGACATTTATGTTAAATACATTCAAACGGCCCCGATGGAGCTGACCATGGATGTATAAAGAGAACGGAGCTGACGGGAGAGTTAGAGACGGACTTGGTGAAGTTAGCGGAAGTATACACGTGTTACTACGTCTGATTTTCAAAATAAGATGTTAACAAAGGGAACTGTGTACACAAAATACATATATGGAAATAAGATTGACTGGATTATATTCGCCAGAAGTATACAACATTACATGTCCCTTATATATAACAAAAAAACTAATTTGTGAGGGAAATGTCTTTAGTCTTTGATTTTTGGGTTGCTGGGAAAAGAATGTAATAAATAAATGCCTGACAATAACTGATTTTTTTTTACTTCAGGACATCTCTGACTACATAAATGCTGAAAATCAAACATTTTTACTGTATTAATTTAGATATTTTCCAAAGTAAAAGTCCCTAGAAGTGTATAATACAACTTTTCCCCATGGTCTAGTGTTAAAAAAGTTAACAAAAATCGCAATAAATCGTAATACCGAATTGCAATACTTGCAGAATTGCAATACTTAAAAATCACAATTCATATCGAATCGGCACCCAAGTATCGTGATAGTATCGAATCAGGAAAAAAGTGTATTGTCCCAGCCCTAAAATGTAGCATAACGTCAGCACAGTATTCCTTTGAATTGACTAGCATGTATGCTCCCCTCTTAAGGATTGTGCAAACCTCAAATGCTTTATGTTAATATGGGCTATCCTCGTTTCCCTAAGCGCTCAAAATCCCACCTATTCGCTTATGTATGATTAAAATATGGTATAGTGTGCATGCTAACACTGACTTGAAGCTTAGACTGCAGGTTACTCATATCCTAGCTACAGCTGCTTGTGTGTCACCCAGAAGGTTTTAGGCAATAGAGTCCTCACATGGCTCATCAAAAGATAAGCTCCTCTTTCAGTTCCTGAATTCCAGCTGAGACCTCTCTTCCCACAATTATAAAGCCGAGCACAGGAATTGCCTTTAACCAGTTCACTGTACAAATACTTGTACGTAAACCACGCGTGGAAGAGCTTACTTCTTCCCCCAGCAGTATTTAATGAAAGAGGAAACGTGACACTGTGCGTCTATATAAATCCCTAAAATCAATGCGGGCTTAACAAGTGATAACATTGGACTTGTTAAACTGTGTAGCCAGGATCTTATAAGGATGTGCAAAGCACAGCAGCCACTATTTGGACATGAGAGGCACATTATCCTTGGCTGCCAGCTCTGCATTTGCAAGAGGCACTCTGACTGCAGCTACAAAGGGGGCTACGAGCCCTATTCAGGGTTTTACTCATCCCTTTCGAAATCATTCATAACAATGCGCCTTATCGTCGGGTATCCATCTCCTTTCATGCCTGTCCTCGGGGACCAAAACCAGTATCATGAGTAATGTGCCATGCATCGAGTGTGGTTTTGCCAATTTATTTTCCATAAGACTATGTCAGTCAGGCTCAAAAGTAATAAGCCGGCGCCGCTGGTAAAGACATTTGCAAAGTAAATAAGGCCTCCTTTCTGACACCGCAAATGTGTGCCTGCGACTGCTGTCGCCATGGTATCGCCTGTCAGCATCATTGTCACCGGTGTCGTCATGCCAGTGTGGGCTGATGGTAATCTTTTCTGCGGGTGTGACAGCTTGTGGTCGGGCAGAGTGGGGACTCCAGCAGGGGTGTGGTAAACGTGTCAGTCAGATACTGTTCAGGCAAAGGACCAGGACAAAGTCACCGGGCAGAGGATGGAGATTTGAAAAAAAAAATGTCTTTTATTAAACTTGTAGAATAAAACTTTGATTGACAAAATTGTAGTCCACTTATTTATTTTACTTTTTCTCGCTGTGTCTTTTCCTTTTTTAGCCTTGCTAGTGAAATGTATCTAGGGATGGCAATATCGGGATGTTGGGATACTGTATTGATTCTCAAAAACACTATAGATTTTCAATTAACCTCTTAAAAACTCAGAAGGCCCGCCATTGGACCCGGCCGCTATTCAATCTTCCAGAGGTTGTAGTGGGCTCAGTTTTAAAGCTACAGTGAAGATACTGGCATCATATGAGACTTGAAAAACGTAAAGAATCCAGTAAGATCAAGTGTCATACTAGCTTGCTGCGAAGGAGGCTAAATAACGCTCCAAAGTTACGCTAAGTTTCGGCAAGGAAAAACTGGCAGGGCCATTTTCAAAGGGGTCCTTTGACCTCTCACCTTTAGATATGTGAATAACATTCATGGTCTCCAGAGGATGAATCATAATGACTCTGGTGATCCTCTGACTTTTTTTCTAGCACCATCAACATTTTCAGCTATCCAGTATAATATCTCAACATCAACAAGATGGAGTGACACAAATCTTTGTACATTGGAGATAGACATTTATGGTTCCCAGCAGTATCATGTCTACATTTGTGTTTTTTGTTTTTTTTGTGAAATATCTCATCAACTATTGGATGGATTGCCATGACATTATGTACAGACATTCATGTTCCCCTCAGGATGAATTATATCCCTTAACTTTATATCTTGTGCCATCAATATGTCAAAATTTGGAGCACATGCACAAAACACAAAACCACAGCCAAAGTTTTTTGACTCGGTACTGATCTATGCACAAAAATCCCTTTTCCCTCCAGTTTAACTCAAATGACTTAATAAACATCACACTTTTTGTGGATATTATTTAGCATATTCTGAATTTTCTATTTGGCCCAGATGTCAAGCAAACATTGGACTTCTGCAGAAATCCAGGTCAGTCCTCTCCCACTCATGTTGCCCTGTTGTTTACCGGTGTCCATCTCAACAAATGCCCACGTAGGCAACCTGTAATTGGTTCACTCCCTGCCATTGGGTCGGATTATGTTCCCACTGCAATCAAACCGTACTAGAGTTCGCAAGTGGTCTCGAACCGGCTGTTTTGGCCCACACCAGAGTACGATTACTGCTTTTACAACTGCCCAAACGAAACCGCACCAGAGTTCAATTAAAACGGACTAAATATTGGCTTGTGAAAGCGCCCCTTACTCCTGTAGGAGCGCCTTGAACTAATGTTATTCATCCAGAGAGGTAACATGGTTATTATAAGACAAGAGTCCCTTGTAAACCATTGATAGTGATCAGTTGGTGTTCTGCAGGAGCGGTGTCAGAATATGAAAGAAATCTTTCTTTTCTCCACCTCTTTTCTGTTTGTTCAGTTTGCACCGTTTCTCTCTCCGAGGGGGAAACAGACCTGAGCATGGGACACATGTTGGACTGGGCAGCTATAGTAGGTCTGGCCTGGTCTAAACGTGTGTATGTGTGTGTTGGATGAGGGGTACCTTCTGTAGTTTAGACTGGGTGCTGGAGAGAATCATTACTGTTTTCTTTTTCAGTAGCGTGCCCTGAGCAGGTTTACATTTGTAGCCGTGCCATATGCTCTACAGAGGAAATGGGCTTTATTAATACATTTAAGAGCACGTCAGGCTCTGGTGACTTATGGGCTATGTAAGCCGATGTGAAGGTGCATTGTCGGCAACTTTTCACAAATAAAGTCTGGGTAAAAGGGGGGGTAAAAAAAAGACGGAAAGAAAAACATTCTCTAGGGGCCTCAGTGGAGCAGTGGGACCGACTGGTTTCAGGCCTGCCACGGGGGAAGAGGGCTGTTTCAGCTGAGCCTCTGCGTTCCAGGTGTTGCTTTTTAATTGGCAATTCCGCGAGCAATAAAGCATTTTGCGTACTTTCGCTTGTAAAGTGCTTTCATTCCATCTCCAAATGATGTAATTACCCCGCCGTCCCAGGCGAGAGGGCGGCGGGAGAGGAGAGGCGTTTGCTCTCCCGTGCAGGCTCGCTCTTCGCAGCGAGCAGCCTGGTGAAGGGTTTCCTGGAGTATGTTTTCATTCAGGAAGCCAAACACCATAAAAGTGAGCTAGTCGTTTGCACAATAAAACGTACACTTTAATTTCATTTCAAGCTCCCCCAGCTCTGTGTGTGTCTGATATTTATGAAAACAAAAATATATATATATGTGTTCTCTTTGATGTGTGAAGGACGGCGGGGGACGTTTGTTCTTTGTTCCTGGACACACAGATGGCGATTGATTTTTTTTTTTTTTTCGTCCGACATTAATTAACTTGGTTTTCATAAAAGTTGCAAGAGCATATTTTTTGATTTAATCACAGTTTGAGATTGACTTTTTAAAAGAACAAGTCAATGTTTTTATACATTTCTGCTTTCATTTGTGCTGCCACACATTGCTTGTTCACAACTTCATCAGCTGATCCAATGCCAATGTCAATAAGTTTCAAAACTTCACTGCTCTTCACCCTTGTAGAAGCGTTTTAGGCCTACACATATATAAATATATTTAAAAATGGATATTTTCCTCTACGTTTTGGCCTCTCATCCACACGCAAAAATGTGATTATTCAAATAATTCCCAGTGATTTTCGAATAGTATTTTTTCTTGTAATGTACATCCCTAGTGTGGACGTTTAAAACGGAGCGTTTGGGACACAATGATGTAATCTCCTCATTTGCGCATGCCCAATGTGGTTTTGTGTCATGAGCATGCGCCAGAAACGAAAAAACAAAGTTTTGTAAGCGCTGCTCGGACTAATCACTACTTTACATTTGAAAAATAGTTCCATTCACAGGAGACCAAAGCAGGGAACACATTAAACATGTCGAGGTCGAATGGTGATTGAATGAGCTTTTGGGTGATTTGGGTGATTGAAGGTCATGCAGTTCGACCATTTGGAGGTCGTTTGGAGTAGGGATGTTAATAATTAACCGTTTAACCGACATTAAGAATTTTAATTGATTAATGCTATTGGTTAAACCGTTAAAAGAAATGTTAAAAATTAATTAAAAACCTGAGCAAAACTCAGAGGAGCGGTTTGTCAAATTTAAGGAGAAAAGCTGGTCCACCTTAACAGCCCACCTTAAAAGAGTCTGAGCAGAGTCGCAAGATACAGAAAGTCGGCTCGGGTCTTGAGCTGAGGAGTTGTAGCATTTATTCACCGACAAATAATCTGTAAACACACTGCTACATTCACAGCTATAATGCCACTTACAACCCCACTGCGCACCGCTGCATGCAACGCACTAATCTTGTCGTTTAACGGTTAATAATCAGTTTACGAGGGACGGTTATCGGTTAAAAAAAAAATTCTAAATTAGCATCCCTAGTTTTGAGAGATATTTTGTAAATGAAGGTCGTGTGTTTGTTTGTTTTTTAAATGCAGGGGAAATTATCCATTTTTAAAAATACCTGTATACGTGTAGATAGGGCCTTAGTTAAGGACGAGAGGTTTACAATTACAAGTATGCTAATGAAGTCAGCTAACCCGTGGCGTGATGTTATCATTTGGAATTTTATGGGAAGGGGAGATTTTAAAAAACTTTATTTTCCTGTTTATCTAGTGTGGAAATTCCCTCTGAGACGCAAAAGAAGGTCAAAAGCAGAGCCAAGTGTCTGCCGGCCAAGCGTGTGGAGACGTGTAACACTAACCTGAAGTCATTTGACTAAAGCGGATCTCGTGATCCACCTGAGGATTGTGAACCCTCAAGAACAAGTTCAGCCTGTCAGCTCGTGGCACAAAGCGAGCTCCAGAAAACACAAACACCGTTCGATCAGCATCGCCCCACAGATAAGATGCATTCCACTGAATCTGCATGACCAAACAACTCGGCATGGATGAAACAACACGGGGGGGGGGGGGGGGGGGGAGAAAGTCAAAGAAACATTCTTTTCACATAAAGTCTACCTGGCTTCGTTTTTGCATATCAGACCTCCCCAGTGCCTGTCAGTATTCCAGCAGTGGCAACACTGCCAAAAAACACAAAAACAAGCTGTTCGCTATCACTGCCGTTCCCATGGGAACAGGCCCCGCGGAGGGTGTGCCCGCTCCGACACTCATCTGCACAAACAGTACGCAAGCCGACTCCCCAGCAGGCTACACAAACCAGGAGGTGGGGAAGAAGAGGAGGGGGTGTTCTGCACAGCCTCCGCCACCCCTTAGCCTCTTTTCTCCAAGAACCGGGGCCTCATGCAGAACCCTGCTATCAGTGTAAGCGATTAGCCGGCCCCGCTTGTGAAAAGTGCCACAAGGGGGAAAAAGGATCAAGATTCCTGAGATGTTGGGCCTGCAGTGCTCATTCGCACACTTCCTCCCCTTAATAAAGACCACACATTCCCAGCGGCTGGAGCAAAGCACCGAGCCAGCGAAGAGCGGCAGTTCAAAGCTAGCTGGAGATGGCAGAAGAGAAGTAAACAGCAGGAAGTCGACTGGCTAAACAATAAACAAATAAATGCCAGGCCGCTCGGATCAGCCAGTTGTTTTAGTTACGCTGCGGTAGAGGAGAGGGAAAGTCAGTTTGTCATCTTTTTTAAGGCATGACTTTGTTCTCTGCCTTTTTTTTCCAATTGGCTTAATCATCAAGTTAGCCATCAGTGGGAATTAGCACCCTCCTCACACCTCTGCTGCACCGCCACAGGTGGCACACACACCATGTAATTAGTCTAGACTCTAGAGTGTACCTGCATCACTTTATGGAAGACAAAAAAAAAACACAAAGCAGGTGCAAGTGACGGGTAGGGATGTCACGAGAACCGGTACTTCGGTACCAAGTCGATGCCAAAATTTAAAAAAAGTGACGGTACTCTTTTTTCTACAGTACCGACGGTACCGTACGATGCCTGTAATGTTCATTGGTAGGGATGTGACAGTGAGGAAAATTTTCAGGAGCTAGCTAACGTTAGCTACCTGGCAGTTGTGCACTGAAAGGTGAGGGGGGCAGGGATTAGTGACAACTACACTACCATGAAAAGTGACATTATAAAAGAAAAGCACACTTTTAAAAAATAAATGAAATCTGACAATTTGACGAAGTGGACAAACGGTGGAATTACAACTTCCGGGTCCGTCACATGACGTCTGTAAATCAGAGGATCGAAATCAACTTCCCAGTACGAACACTTAAAAGGAACAATGTGAAACATTTCAGAGAATCTATCAGCAGAAATGGAATATAATATTCATAACTTTGTTTTCATTAGTGTATAATCACCTGAAACTAAGAATGGTTGTGTTTTCGTTAGCTTAGAATCAAAAGTTAATGTCTACATATGGAGCGGGTCCTCTTCACCGAGTCGGCCATGTTGCTCCGCCATGTTTCTACAGTACCCCAGAACGGACAAACCAAACACTGGCTCTACGTTACCTGAAGGCCCCCGTAGTTCTCTGACACGCTTGTGAAACCGTGGTAACGTCAGTGCAAAACCGTGGTACCGCCAGCGCCGTCTGACTTCTGTTGTTCCTAAAGTAGTGTTATTATGGTAAGGATGAGCGAGGCGAACGGCGTTACCACTATCTTGGAAACAGAAGAGCGAGCAGAGGGGTACTCTGTTGGTTGCAATCTGCAACCACACCACTAGATGCCACCAAATCCTGCACACTGTACCTTTAAATAGCCCAATCATTAGGGTCCTAAAAGTTGAATCAAGAGTTCGCTCTTAAGAATTATCTCTCGGCATAATGAACTGCCATTCATATGAATGAGCCGAGACCAAGCGGCTGGGAGGTTGGGGTTAAAGGTTAAACGCTAACCACCTAGAAAATCTCTGTGTTCCTTCTTGTAGGTACTTTGTTGTCCGTGACACATTCTTGCTTTTAGTGAGAACCTATTTGTTCCTGGTTTTAATAATTGGATTTAATCTAATTATCTCCATTTTACTGCAGTTTTATCATGATTGTAAAGCACCTTGTAACACTAAATGTACTAAATGTGTGCTATGCAAATACAAGTATTATCATGCCTCTTTAGTTATGTACCCTTTTGACTGCTAAAATGTGAAAACTCCACAAAAAAAAAAAAAAAGGCTTTTCTCCCTGAGGAAAACACCCCGCTCTCTAAGTGAGCAATAAATCTGGCACTTAGGAAAGGTTGTCTGTGTGTGTGAGTGTGTGCGTGTCTTTGAGCGTGTAAATGTACTCCCATGTCTTCAAGTCCATAGCCTCCAGAGCTGTCAAATGTCGCCCGGCCCCTGCAACATCCGTAACCCATGACCTCTGTAACTCCTGTTTTGTTCTCGGCACTCCAGGCCCCTCAGATATCACTCCACTGGAACTCCCCCCAGATGACAGACATCCCTGTCCTCTCTGTTCCTCCACGCTGCCCCGGTAGCCTTTGACCTTCCCAGCACCTCTGCCTCTCTCTGCGCCGCTGCCCCTCGCATTCCAGTAAAAAAAAGGCGCTGAAACCTGAGCCCGCGGTGAGCTCATCGCCGGGGCCGCGGAATCAAGAGTTAAATGATACCAAAAAACAGAGAGAGGGGAGAGAAAACTGAGAGAGAGAGAAAAAGAGGGGGGGGAGAGAGGCAGCCGTTGGTGCAGGACAGGTCTGGAACTGGTTCTGTGTGTCTGCTTCGCCGGGTGCTCCTCGGGGGGTTAAGTTACACCAGAGCGAGCAAGGAGGAAGAGGAAGAAGAAACTGCTGGCGTCTTTGAATTCTCCCTTCTTTTGTCTGTCTCATCCACGGGGCCTGACTGACTGGTGCCTGCCAGTTTCCTCTTGACACACTCCGGCGAGCCCGCAGCCGCCGTCTCTCCATCCGCGCTTTCAAGTTAACGAGCCCCGTCGGTCTTGTCCTCGCCTCTGGGAAGCCGGGCTGGGGATGTGAGTGTAATGCAGTGAGGTCGCGCTCTCCACTCTCCGCTGTCTTCTGTTCTTCTCTGACCCTGCCGTGACCACCAAGTGTCCACAGACGGTGAGTGTCCACTCTTTAAATTGTCTGCCAGTGTGTGTGTGTGTGTGTAGTTTGTGGCTGTGTCTGTGTGTTAAAAAGTGCAAGTAAAACAAGAACTAAAAAAAAAAAAAGCTATTTTTCCAAAGCCCAAATGTCACATCTCCAAATCATTACGATTCACGTCTCATATTGTGAGGAGTACCATTAAGATGCTTAATCACTGCAAACATAATTAAACCAATCAGTGTCTCTCTCTCAAGCTGAGTTCGGAAGGACGACTGCAGGAAAAAAAAAGGGGGCTTTTTAGCCAAGAGCATCTCCTGAGCTGAAAGCAAAAGATCAACTTTTAAAAGTTTTAAGAGTGCCATTAGATAAACCTTTTAAACCATGCATTATTCATGGACGCCATGTTCCTTTCTAGTTCACTGCCTTGTTGTTCGCCGTGTCTCTCTCTTGACCTTGTGCACTTGTCTTGTCAACCTTTGGGGTGACAAATCCCTCTGAAGCAAAAGTTTTGAACACGGGTGAGGATTTTAATGGGTGGCCTACAGGAGACACCAAATAAAGGTTGAGTACACATTATGATTTAAAAAGAAAAAAAAAGGAATAATAATAATAAGAACAGCGTAAAGGGGCCGGTTTACATTCTGAAATCTGCCACACGCACTTTCTTTTCTAGCGGAAAGCAATTTAAAATAATTGTGCGCGTTTTCCAGCAATAACTTTGAAAGTGTCTTAGGTGAAACGGGAACAATTATCTTTTTGCAATGGTCTCATCATTTAAATGGGTGTGAAGTGCTCCATTGCTCCTCACAGGTAAACACGCCGTGCTTCTTTGGAATATAATGACATCTCTATGATCCAAAGCTTTGAGAAAAGACAAAAAATTGCCAGGGAACGCTGCCCCCTGAATGCACCCCTTCGATTTACAAAGTTGTTTTATTCACAGGTTCGACTTAACACACTGCCAGCGCCAAATCCCAGACCATGACTGCCAATGGACGTGATTAATGAGAACAAATAAATGCATAATTATTCAGTATTTTCTGGGGGTTTCAGTTGATGTTGTTTTTCCACAGCTACATGCAAAAACATGATTACAGAATTGATTTCTTATCCAAAATGTTGAGTACAAAGTGACTCGTACAAGCAAGGAAGTCATGGGTCAGAACTGAAAGTCTACACCAGTGGTTCCCATCAACTCCAACCATCATGTTCCAAATGTGTTCATTTCAATTGATTTAAAAGTGTATCCATTAGTTAAGCTAATTATCTCAACCATTTATCCATTACTTTTAGCTTTTTTAACTTCTCTTCTTGCTTGCTAACTAGTTTTCTGTATGGCAGGTGTCCCCTCACAGGGGAGAAACTTTTCCAAGGTCCCCATCTTAATCGTAACACTGATTAAGCTCACCCTAAATACTTTAGACCTGTTTCACAGTGATACACAGAAACACATTTCAATTTTGAATCATGTTAAAATAAGATAAGATGAGATAATCTAATTTATTAGTCCCACGGTGGGGGAAGTTTGCAATGTTATTGAATGTTAATACCACTTATGTACCTTTATAACGAAGGGTGATTTTATTCAAATTGCATTTTGGACTCAACTGGACAGCATTTAGAGCCTACATTTCAAATAATTGATCTTAAAGGCGTTCCGAAACTGAACAGTAGCAAGACTGGCATAGTCCTAACAAAAGCTGAGTTTCAGTAAGTGCTTCAACTTTAAAATAAGGAACTTATTGCCGTGTCACAATCAGAGTTTCTAACAAGGGTGGCAGTAACGGACACAATATGCTTTGTTTTATTGGTGCAAATCGTCCCCATCTGTAGATATGCACTTTTTAATGATACAGCACGATTTTATCATTTATAGCTAGTTATTTCACGGACCCCCCTGACAGAGTGCCACGGACCCCCACTTTGAGAATCACTGCTCTAAGGCAACATATGACTTTAATGCGTTACAACTGACTGCTTGGTGCTGTGTGTCCGGTGCAGTCAGACTATTGTTGCTGGTAGCTTCCTGGTTACTGTGACAGTACATTTACTAAAGAGCAGCATCAGTCCAAAATCAATCAGATCCTTTTGCTTACTTACGACATTGATTGACTAATTAAAAAAAGTGATTATCAGATTGATCAACAAGGCAAAAAAATAGTTGGTTGCAACTATAATTTATCACATCATCTCACATTTTGCATATATATAATCTTAAATCTTCAAAGCTAGTAGCCATACGTTTTTAAATAAATTTAAGTACAATATTTTTTCTAAGATTTAGTGGAGTAGAAGTGTAAATTATGAACCCACCAGAGGTGACATTTCCAAATCTTTTCATGCATCATTTATGAATCAATTCTGAAAATATGCCACTAATGTGTCAGTGAGGGTGACAGCTCAACAGGCAACTTTTTTAAGCGCTGAAAGTGAGCTCTTTCACCTATAATAATTGCTTTAGGGGACAGGCCGGTAGTCAGAAACGGTTTTATATAGAAGTACATGAACGAACACATTTGACAGCTGGAATGTGTTTTTGTACGGCGCGGAGGGGGGAAGAAAAAGAGGCACCGATTCAAGTCCCTGTTTCAGACTGTCCATTTTAAGACATTTATTAGCGAGAGGTAAAATCCTTATTTTGACAAGAGAATGACTCACTGAGTCTGAATGTATCGGAAATAAATTATAAAGACTATAAAGTAGGCTGTGATAGGAATGAAAATACTTATTTTGGCCTTGTACTTTTAATTATTAAACTGTTCTTATTTATGCACACTTACAGTACACTGGAATTGATTAGCGTCCTGGCAGGATGCTGAATCAAACCTCCAACAAGCCCAAACCTATAGTACTATAGAGTCAGCTGACCGCGGCAGCCAACTAAGGGCATGAATCAGACGTTGTCTGACGCTGGACATGGCCAGGGGGCACAGATCAGATATGTAGCGAGAGAGCAGGAGGAGAGAGCGTGAGGAGAGCATTGAGAAAGATCCGAGGGGTGAGGAAGGGGAGACGAAGAGAGAGAGAGTAGACCATAAACTGCTTCTCTAGCCAACTGGGAGCTCCAGCACAAGGAGAAGCTTGTTCTTGCGCTGCCTCGCTGTTCTCTGGGCATGTATAGCAGGAGGACACGGCCTCTCTCGGATGAAAGAAAAATAGAGTCAAATACCAGAGGATAATGTGATTACAGGCAAATAGGAGAATGAAGGTTAATTGGAGTTAAGTGTCTATAAAAAAACGTCCCTATATATATACATCTGCACGTCAGCCTACATTCTGCCAATAGGGCTTGGATTCTTCCTGCCTCCTTTAAAATAAACACAGTCGATAGTTCAGAAGGAATGCAGCCGGTGTATATTTTCGGAGGATAATACCTGGACATTTGGAGTGCAATCATTATCAGATTATAGTCAATGGCTTAGACGTGGGATTAGAATAACATGAAGACCGATGTGAAAAACATGGAGCTGCCACAGTGACCTCGCTAGTAGTAAGTATCTCACACGTGTCTGGAGGTCGAATGGAGCGATTCAAACGCCACCCGTGATAAATCGCACCAATGGTTGTTTTCATCAAACACTCGTAATCTCCCACTCGTGACCATTCGCACCTTGTTTATGTGTGACCTGTCATTCAGAGAGACAGCCGATACCCTCACAAAAAGGTAAACCTCAGTTACAACCTTGACCTCTACAAGACGACCAGAGAGAAACATAGGAGGAAAAAAAATGACTTTTGCCGTACGACAGCTTCCAGGCAGTAACATGTGGTGAAATAATTGCCTGGGTAGGCAGTGACCTATTAGTGTGGCATATGGATATATCTACAAAATATAGTTTAAAATATAGGCTAAATTATATATATTAGGGCTGTGCCGAATGTATTTTTTTTTTACATTCAAAGCTTCTATTGAGGTTTTCGAATGATGCTTCAAATGTCCGTCGTCATATTTTAGGACGTCAACACCCTAAACAAATGAGAAAAATATGATTTTGTGTTATTGTGGTTGTAATTTATGGTGCTGTTATATTGTGACTAGACCGCCCCTTTTATAGCAGAATATTTTGTTTGATAAAAACCACAACCATGACCTCTAAAAGACGACTAGAGCAAAACATGGGCGGAAAAAATGACTTTTGCCGTATTTCAGCTTCCAGGCAGTAAGATGTGGTGAAATAATTACCTGGGTAGGTAGTGACCTATTAATGTGGCATATGGATATGTCTACAAAATATAGTTTAAAATATAATCTACATTAGTTAGGGAGAGAGAGAAAGAGAGAGAGAGAGCAAGCGCTTGGTGACAGTGCACCAGTAGAAAACAGCTCCTACAAAATGCGTAAAAGCGCACGATAACCACACACAAAGAGCGTCTGGCGACGGCGCACCAGGATAAAGAAAAAACGAGACAGAAATCTTGGTGTCAGCGCAACAGTAGAAACCAGCTTATTCACTCCTACAAAATGCCCAAAAGGGCACCGATAACCACACACAATGAGCGTCTGGCGACAGCGCACCAGGATAGAGAAAAAAGAGAGAAATATTGGTGTTGGCGCACCAGTAGCATAACATCAGACAACATACACAAAGCCAATAACTAAATTATATATCTATCAGGGCTGTACCGAATGTCATTTTTTACATTCAAAACTTCTATTGAGGTTTTCGAATGAGGCTTTAAATGTCTGCTGTCATATTTTATGATGTCATCACCCTAAACAAATGTGAAAAACATGATTTTGTGTTACTGTGCTCATAAATGTAATTGACGGTGCTGTTACATTGCTGCTAGGCCGCTCCTTTGTGTGCGACAGGACGGAGAGCAAACCGTTTTGGGCTGCAATGAAAATGTTGTTTTTGAAAGGCTAAATGCCAAAAAATGTGGATAGAAGCATAATATTTCATTGGATAAAAGCATGTTGTGAATGTTGGAAGAGATTACATCTTTCTTTTTTACAATAAATTTGAAGACTTCAGACTATTGGACTGAGACACTACAGCGGCGAGGACTGAGCGTTGCTCACTGTGTGTGTGTGTGTGTGTGAGAGGGAGAGCGAGACAAGCTGGAAGGTGTAGGCTACCGTTGCACGCAATGTTTCTGTAAGTTAATAATAATTTGAATATCAACATTATGAATGAAGCTTCGAACTATTCGGGACAACCCTAATGAATGAATGGATGGATAGATAGATAGACGGATAGACAGATAGATAGACTGATAGGTGGACGGGTGGATAGATAGATTTGTTTGTTTGTTTTAAAAGGAGGCACTTACTTTATTTGTAGACGAACTCCATGCGCCTATCCCTCTGGACAAAGATGTCGATGGCCAAGGACGAATGCCTGTTCTGTTCCATTCTGTTACGGCTGTAGGTCTCTTCACAGACGTGGTGGTAGGAGGTAAAAGTTTTGTGGCCTGTTATACGGTCTCCTGCAACAACAACAACAAAAAAGTGAACAGCTGTACAGGCGTCATTCCTCGGGATTGTTTGTGAACATGATAATCCCACCAAATCAGACTTAATCTAATCAGATCAAAGAATTTTGCATATCTGGACATGGCTCTTCAATTTTTCTACAAATTTCTTACAGTCAGCTAAGCCAAAGAAATCGAGCTCCTCTACATTCTTTTCCTCTCATCTCTAACAGGTGTGTGGTGGCGGGTCTCCTTATTTATCTGTTTTAATTCATTACTTTTCTGTTCAAAACGATCATTTTAAAACTGTCAAAACCGCCTTGCTTTGAAGAAGACTAACAGCGCATCGGTCGGGTTAAAAATGCCATTGTATGCCATCTGGAGAAAACAGGTGGATGCTTTTGAGAGACAGAGATCACATTCTGAGGCCATAGTGAGGGTCTCGCCATCCCAGCCAATTTGGCGGAGATCCGGTAAGTGTTGGAAGATAATGTGCCTTCAAATGGGGTCGTGTTTACCGTGTTCATGAGAAGAGTCCATTTGAATGCTGCCCCCCCATGTGGTATTCACAACCTCGTAAGTGGAAAGTTTCTGAAAGCTAAGAATTCACAAGTTAAACATGTTTGTTGACGTTGTCAGAAATGGCAGAGGCAATAGAAGTTCATTTGTCGGTACATAATAAGTGAATATATTGTAATTTTAATCGGTTATTGTTTCTCTTTGTAAATATGTAATATGTCGGAGGAAAATGTTGATATTCCCGACGGCCTCATCTTTCTCCTCTGTCATTATGCCTTTGCATTTCCTGCATTATGTTACCCGCTTGCTAGCTTGCTAAATTGGATCGACTCTGTGGCTTCTAGATGCCGGGAGTAACGTTAATATTGCCGTTGCTTAGCAGCGGTGTTCTCACGACTTGACCACTTGAACGGCAAGTATATTTGTGTACACACGACTTTCCATGTTGTAAACACAAGCTCACGAGTTTCATTTGAAGGCTCCCATTAGTTTATAGCCTACCAACCTAGAACTGGAGTTCCATGAGACAGATGAGGCTCTCGGGATGCGGCATTTAAACAACTTCATCCAGTAAACGTGTGCGGTAGGTAGACTTGCAGTGAGCCCTTCAACAGTAGTACACTCTGGAATGCATTTTGCTGATTGTGAAAGCACCAAATTCCATTTATGCGCAAAGCAATGCCTTAATATGGCTTCAAGCACTTCCTCTTTGATTTTGGCCCACAGCCCCTTTAAGCTCTGAGGTCATCACTGCAGCTCCATCACGTGTTTGTGCTGTCAACTTCTCCAAACAATTAATTTTTGTAATACAAATAGTACATACTCTGATATATTCCCTGGCTGTGCACTTCTGTCATTACTCACCACGTCACAATTTACCTCTCTTGTTGACATCTGAACGCCGCTGATATTTGAGCCTTGTTTGAGTGGTCTCATCCACTTCCACTGCAACAAACGATGCTGCCTGTATGACATGTTTATATGACTTCCGGTAACCTCCTGTTAAAATGACAGCGCCCCTACAGCTAGCCGCTATAGGTCCTACTGCGACTGCGAAGGACGCCGAGTGGCGCTGGGCCGCAGCGAGAGGGAGTGGGTGCCACGTGACATGCAGGTTGGCTGCGGCCGAATAGTTAAAAATTACTTCCTAACGTATTTTCCTAACTACCTTTCCTTGACATCGATGGAAAGCTTTGTAAGGTCTAGGAAAGATGCGAAGGGGGATTCATAAGGAAAAGACAACTGCAGTGGCGGATGTTTTCTTTTTTTTTTAAAGCAACTTTATTTCTATAACACATAGGTCCTGTTCAGACCTGGTATTAACATGCGTCCTCAGTGATCGGATCACAAGTGGACAGCTTTAAGTATGTCTGTTCACACAGGTCTTCAGTGGCCCCACTCTATATGCAAATAAACACTTAGTAAACACACAGCTAATACAGCAGACGTTGTGACGTAATATTATATGAGTGTCAGTAGTAATATCCCACATATTCGTGAATTCTGGTACATTTTATTAACATAAAAATAAAAGGTAAGGTCCCCACAGGTCCCCGGGGACCTCCACACCGCTGCTTTTGCCAGACAACAGCGGGGTGAACAGCAGCGGAACAAAAACACCGACACATCTCCGACAGTATGATAAATAATGCACTTTTCGTGCCTAGTCTGATAGTCTGTAGATATGTAGCCTATAAACAAGTTATATTTTCATAAAATACAGTTGTACCGACAGGATACAGTAGAGCAAAGAGGCCGTTTCCATGCCGACAAGCGCCGTGTCTGCCTGATATGCACCTGAGGGGCACGGTGATCCCGGTCCTTAATGTGGCCAGGACGCATTCACACTGCTAAAAGAATGTGGCCATATGTGGCCCTGACCACCTCTGAATGTGGTCTGAAAGATCCAATCTCAATGCGTCTTGAGTGCGTTCACACCTTTTCTTAAAGCTGTCCACTTGTGATCCGATCACTGAGGACGCATGTTAATACCAGGTCCGAACAGGGCCTTAGAAAATGAGTACAATGACAAACTGGATGCTGTACCATTCAGTTAAAGCTTCCTGTCCAAAACAAAATCACACATCCTAAGAAGGATGTTTTCAGTTTATCCATAATGTACAATTAATCGCTTTAAATGTTGCTGCCGCAAGCATACTTGCTAACCTTGAGACCTCAAAAATAGGAAGGATTTTAAAACCACAGTGGGGGTCTGGGGGTCCTCCAGAAAACTTTGTTTCCTGCATTCTGGTGACTTTTAAAGAATGAAAATGACAAAATAATAAGAACACTGAAACAGCATTGTTAAGTAAAAATAGGTCTACTTTTAATTTTACTTTTAATTCTCAGGAAAGAAAACTGAATAATATGCCTCTCTGGCGTGAATTTGTTTGAATCTCTAGCATGAATTAATATTCAACAATTTTTATTCATTTATTCATTTTTTGCCCCTGCTTTAGTATTTCTTTCCGCCTATTTGCCTTTTTTGGCAAGTACATTGACATTCACAGCTCTATGGTAAATGCGTCTCAACATCAGAGGTGACAAATATTTTGTTGTTGTTTTTTTCAAACTAATCACTCGACATTTACCGGCACCTGGACTGTTCTTTACAGAGCAGTATAAAAGGAAAATGACTGATTTGATTGCTGCAGTAACAATATTCTGAAAAAGACCTGCAATTCAGAGCGCAAAGAAGCCCCATAAACATTCAAAACGGCCATTTAAATCTGGCTCGCCTGCCAAGAAATCAGACTGGTTATGACTGACAATGTGGGAACAGTCATTTGTCGGTACAATGTCTGTGTTGCCGGGCACTGATGACTTTTTTCATAATATCTCCTCAATTCAAATGGACACACAGGCAGTCAACCAGCTGGAGGGTGGGGGGGGGGGGGGGGGGGGGGGGGGGCAATGCTTTTAACCCTTGATTCATTCCATCTGTAATTTGAGCACACAATGTTGCCACTATCTCGCTAGAACTTTTAAGACCCCTTTATCAACTTTTCTTAATTCTTTTTTTTTTTTATGGAAAATTATACATCATATCCACAGTATCAGTGTAGTACCCCTTAAGCTAGAAGATACTGGTATCATATAAAACTAGAAATCCAAAAGAATCCATTGGTACCAACCATGTCATACTAGTTTGTCGGGAAGTTTGAAAATTAATGCCACTAATTTCCGCTAAATTTTGGCGAGGAAAAACTAGCATGGCAATTTTCAAAGGGGTCCCTTGACCTCTGACCTCAAGATATGTGAATGAAAATGGGTTCAAAGGGTACCCATGAGTCTCCCCTTTACAGACATTCACACTTTATGATAATCACATGCAATTTTTTGAATGCAGTACAAATGTGTTATTTCCGCCTATTCTAAAACGGTGTGTTTGAATATTTCTGCAGACTGGGGTCCCTAAACAGTCTTATAATTGTATAAATCGGGTATCACTGCAAAGCTCTTGTGGATCCAATGAGCCCAACTGTATTCATGTGTGATGACGTTAGTCCCCAAAGTAGACATTTATTTGCAGTGAGACCAATTTTTTTTTTACTTGACCTCAATGTATAAAATGACCTGACCATGACCATAAAACTTTACAGCCACAAACTAGAGACCTAGAGCATTCAGAGGGTGGATGGCTTTCCTACGTAGATTGACAATGAGGGGGTTTCTGAGCAGTTCCCAGAATAGAATTGCTCGCCAATGTAATCGCCAAAAAATGCAATTCTTGCAGAAATGTCAAAAGTTTTTGTTACCAAATCACAGCATAGCTTTTTCTATGATGTTCCTCAAGATCTTTGTGTCTTAATGTGGTATTTTTTAGGGATTTTTGATCATTTTTATCAATTCTCGAGTGGTAAAAAATGGTTAAATTTAGCACCAAATTTGTTGTAACAAATGGTATCTCCCACAATTTGCTACAACAACTTATGAGACATAATAGAGCATGTGAATGCCCATCATATACTTCCATCATAGTGTTCTAAACACTTGTACATGTTTACAATTTACTTTAATTAATTAATTCATGTTTATTTCTAAATCATGACTAGAACAACTTGACACACAGTGCTGAGCTGCATCTCAAAATGAATCTTCAGGTTCCCAGCTTTCAGATGATGTACACCACTTCTATGTGACATCTACTGTTGACCTGCCATCTCCCCCTAAACACCCCCTAAAAAATACAAAAACGAGTCTATTGAGGGTTAATATTTTACATTTAGCTTGATAAGGAAATGTAGAAATGTCCTGCCATTTTTGTGAAGCACGGCGCTGTGTATAGTATGATTGAGTGGGCTGACACACAAGTTTTACGGCCCGCAAGCACGGCCATTCCTGTTTGCTTTGGATCCTTCTGAAAGCAGCCAAAAAAGCAATGGCTAATGCCAGCCAGAGCGGCTGCCAGCAGGCGTATACAGTTCAGCACACAACACAGATTTTCTGCTCCAACCACACTGAACTTTAAAGAAGCTTGGACCCAACCAACCTTCACCTCTGCCCTCATCTTTCCCCCCTTATCTTACATTTTTATGTTCACACCTCATAAAAGCTCAATTTGTCTCTTCAGTCTGATCTTTAGGACGGAGCCTCTTTTTTTTGTCATTTACAAGCGATGTTGCAGTTTGTGTTCAGGCGTCGTAAAGCTATCGAGATTAGTTTTGCGGTAACAACACTGCCGCACGTATACTCTGTGACTCATGGAGCATTTTTCTAGAATGACAGCGACACAGCGAGCTGCAGATTGGATGAAGGATGGAGATGTGTGCGCTCACACTTAATAGTGGCGTGCAGGCAGCATCGGGGACGAGGAAGGTTAATGTGTGCAGCCATGTTTCATGTGGCAGCTGAGGTGGAAAGTAACTCCTGTTACTCATGTACGTAGGCCTGATGCACTGTAGGTACTTTCTACTTCTAGTCCACTACACTTCAGAGGGGAGTATTATATTATCTTTTACTATTTAATCCAGCACATTTATGAGACGGATAAAGTTGCTTTGCAGATTAAGATCCCAACCCTTTTTGGCCTGTGACCCGTCTAGATGGGGCTCCTTGCCATGTTTCAGATGTCCATGACTTATTTCAACAAAGAGTGATTTCTTCTTTAACTGTGCCAGATGGTTTCATTTAAATAACTCGCTCAGAGAGAGAAAACCATGAATACAAAAATCAGAATCAGATTTATTTTGCTAAGCACATACATACAAGAAATTTACAAATAACAGCTAAGAACAGGGACAACAAAGCTGGACAAATAAAGATAAGGAGTAGATAGGACTGTTATATAAACAATACAAATATTATCTAAATATATATAAAAAGCTCCAATGACACAATATGATAAGAATAAAATAATAAATTAAAATAAAACATCTATAAACAAGTCAAGTCTGTTCTGTAAATACATAAATACTAAATGGATATACGTGGACTGGATGAGTATGAGCTGTATCGACATGTAAAGATGACTGTGAGTACAGTGGGTAGGATTTATAATGGCAGTGACAAAATGAAAAAAATAAAATAACATAGTTTTGGTGCTATATCAATCGCAGAACCCATCGGTCTGATGACAATTTAGACTATGGGGTCCAGATGTAGCAAGCTGATATCCAGATAACGGATTATGGATATCCAAAGGCCAAGACTTCCTCTTCTGTGCGCCGGTCATTGTTTACAGGCCAATTAGCAACTTCCACGTCTAGGCGACGTCTTGACTAATCTCTATAAACAGATATCTGCATATGGATGAAGATAAATCATATTTTAATAAAGCTAATCATCGTTAGACGATAGCCGACGGGTTCAGAGATTACATTTCAGCCAATGCGTTCAGCCCATAGACTGTACAGTATATAAAGATGGACGACTCGTCTCCACTTCCTCCCACTGTACAAAAGTGAAGCCAAAATATCCCAGATACTGGATATCTTGACGCCTCTTGCTCTCCACACAGACTGTTGTAGCAGCATGCAACCAAAGGTTGCACGAACGTAATTTGTCAATACTACTTGGACTACAAACGGAAACAAGAACCCTTCCGATACAAAACTTTATTTTATTTTAATTAACCTTTATTTTTCCGGTATATTCCCATTGAGATTTAAAATCTCTTTTATAAAGGAGTCCTGGCCAGGACGGTAGCATAAAAGTTACACATAAAAGCACAAATAACAGGCTATTCTCAACTGGATGCAAATAGACACTTTTTTAACCAGTGATTTTTTTTCTCAGATGTATCTCCTGATCCTTGGGAAGGGGTGCGATCCTTAGGTTTGGAACCTCTGGAATAAACTACCTGACTCTATGTAAAGTAGTTGAAAGTATCTCCACGTCGACAAGCTGTACAGTAAACAGTAAAATGCCAGTATTAACAACTTTAAGTACATTTTGCTGATTAAACTTCCGTAATTCTACTTACTGTAAGTTTTGAATGCAACACTTGTAATGGAGCTGTTTTACATTGCTGTATACTGGCACTTTCACTTCGGATCTACTTTCCACCGCTGTGCAGCGGTCACAGCCAGATGTGATGTCACCGTCATATGTTCTGTGTTATGGTCCGCGAGTGACGTCTGAAATCTGATTGAGTGGCTAGGCTGAGTCGTTTAAAATTTGATTTGAGTCGGATTTCAAACCACCTACAGTATACGACTTGTCTCTTTGCCATCCACACTTGACAAAAAGCAATCTGATTCCAATGTGGATATGCCAGAAATCAGATTTAGGCTGTCAGTCTGAACACAACCATACTTTCTGTTTCTTTTCTTTTTTTGTATCTCCCCTCAGCATCTGTCTTCAACCCTTTTCTTCACTCGCTCTGTCTCTCACCAGACGCTGTGACATCACCCTTTAGTTTCATTGTTGCAAAATTGTGACTCGGGATGCGAGTTGGATCAAATGTCTGGTCTAGTCAACACAAAACACCGGCTACCACTTCCAAACCAAACACCACATAGACGTTATGCAACTCCCTGGACTTCCTGTTATTGCTCACCTTAAACTTTTCCTTTATTAAACCTTCTCACAGCCTGATATCATGAAATGAAAGAATCCTTTCATGTGGGAAAAAAATGTAACCATTCTGTTTATATGTACTGCTTTAATACCAGATCCACTCTGAATAAAACATGCGTATCCAGGCTGAGACTTAATTCCCTGCCTGCACGGCTGGCTTAAGGCATAGGGCGTCCGCCTATATACTGGCCTATTTAAAGGCCTGATAACAGTCCAATCGGGTGCCCTGACATGCTCTGTCGGTGGCTTTGACAGCACTCACAGGAGTCTGAATATGTGTTTGCATGTTCACCTCTTTGGATATGTCTTTTTTCTTTGTGTATGTGCCCTTCGCCTGTCTGCACGAATTGTTTTCTTTCCCCTACTTATGTGTTGCCTTCTTTTTCTTGTTTATTGTATGTCCCTGTGTTGTATGGATGATCTTCTCTTCTAGCACTCGACACCATTATTTTCCTATTTTGCATGTCGCTTGTTGAGTTGTTGTTGAGTTAGCTCCCGCTGTCAGCGTGCCTGCTGAGTGATCCATTCGCCTCCATCTAAAAAGCCTCTCAGTAATTGCTGGGTAATTGTTTGTCCAGTAATGCAGAGTGCAAAAAAGCCCGGTCTCTTATTATGACTGTTGAAATTTTTTTTTTTGTCGAAACAATAACGCCGTCAAAAAAAGAAAGGAGAGAGTTCTGCCTTGTGGCAAGATTTTGTCACATGTTTCCAAAGCCAATTATTCAAATAACCTGGACTGCTATTGAAACAGTGAGGAATAATCCCTCCCAGGTGGCATGCAGTTTTCACTTTGTTTTAAGAAAAATAAGCTTTCTCGACTCATAACAGCCTCTGGCGAGCGTCCCGCTCAGCCACATTTCCACTTTCACATGACCTTCTAGCAGACCTGGCCTGGAGCGGGGAGCCACATCGTCCGTCCCTGAACACACCTCTGTTTGACTGGCCCAGATAATTCAAGGCATGCTTATCTTTTTCTTCTGCATCCTCCTCCTCCTCCTCCTCCTCCTCTTCCTCTTTCTCCTCCTCTGTGTTTACAAGTTTGACTCAACTCCAGAGATGCAATTGGCTTGTAAATTTCATTTATGTGTATTTACAGTTTTGTTTTACGAGGACAGATACGTCCCCCGCTCAGACGCTGGAAGCCTTTGAAATTCATCACAGTGTCGGGGTCGTGTCAGGTGTTATTCAGTCTGTCTGCGGCGGGGCTGAACATATATTGATGCTGTGTTTAGACAGTTTTAATGCGAGCAATCAGTCAACTAGTGCTGGAAGAACTAGTGGATTTTTTCAAATTGATTAGTTGCTTAAAGGATTAGCTTGAAATACGCTCATTTGCTTTCTTGCTGAGAGTTAGGCGAGAAGATTGATACCACACTCAGACATGTCTGTCTTTTGAATATGAATCTACCACCAGCAGCTGGTTAGCTTAGCTTAGACAGCTGCTGGTGTATATACTGTAAATGTAAATAAAAAGTGGACGTATTCACAATGACGTCGCCCATTGAAGCCTTGAGTTCAGCATTTTGGCTGTTGCAATCTTGGTTTTATTGAAAAAGACTTGAAACTAGTGATTGAGACCATAAACTCATGTTTACAATGTTTAATGACTTAATAAATCAAAGTGAGATGTAGGCTCATTTTCTCATAGACTTCCATACAATCAGACTTCTATTTACAACCAGAGGAGTCGCCTAACCTGCATTCAATTAGATAGAATGCAGGTTTAAGGCACTTCCACATTGGTTTCACTTTTCAGAACCGGAGGTAGCCAACTGGTAACAAAATCTGCCTACCACCAACTTTAAAACTTGCTAATGGACATGTTATATCTTGTGGTTTTACACGGCATGACAGTGGGACAATGCCTCTGTGCTTCAGTTTAAGTATTAACAAAGGAGATATAACATGCTAATAAGTGAGCTTTAGAGGTGCTGCTGGTAGGCTGATTATTTTATCTTTGGGCCGAGCCAGGCTAGCTGTTTCCCACCTGTTTCCAGTCTTTCTGCTAAGCTAAGCTAACCAATTACTGGCTGTAGCTGTATATATATCCAGATATAGGGGTGGTATTCATCTTTTCATCTAACTCTCTTCGACAAAGCGAGTAAGCAACTTTCCAAAAATGTCGAACTAACTAAGGAAATGGAAAATGTCACCAAATGGCTCCTGTCTCACTGTAAATGTTGGAAAAACTGTAACTATGTACTTCTCTAACAGATACAAGCTTGTCCTGACATTTGCGACTTAATAATGTGGAAGATTATAAATACTTGTGTGTCAGTCTTGATCCATTTTGATTTCAAAATCAATATTAAAAAGCTCGGTAACACACTAAAATTTTACCTTTCAAATTTTTGACATAAGAAACTCCCTGACAGTTGAGGCATCAAATACATATTAAAATTCACATTTGTCATACTATTTGACAAGTTGGTCTTAGGCAGGTAAAACAACCATATGACCACTTGAATCATTCAATACAAATACTCTTAAAATTCATGATTAAAAAAAATATGTCAATATATGTGCTCTTTTACTATCAAATCTTCTTGTAATGTCTAATTTTTCTTACTATTTTTATTATTCTACCTATACTGCCTCGGGACTACGGGCAGAAAATAGCAATTTGCTAAAACCAGGTACATTATATCTCGACTTGTTTTATATGAGGTTAATGCTCTTTGTGCATTGTCCCTGTTCAAATAAAGAAACCTAACACTTTTAAGGAATTCATCAAGCAAACATGCATAATATTCACTGATTTCAGCTCCTCAAATAAGAGGACTTGCAGCTCTTCTCTCTTTTTAAATGAAATATCTGGTTGTTTTTTGATCTACCGTTGTCACCTTTCCCTCTGGGAACTTGACCTTTCACAGATTAAATAATTTAGTAATAAACACCACCAATAGATTGCTGTATAATGACCATGAAAAAGGATCATTATATTTGCAACCCCGCCACCAACTGCACCAGCAACCCCTCCGTCTGTTCTCGACTTCCCGGGCTGAGATTTTTATTTACTTTCCGGATAACAGGGGAGAGCTGTGAGAGCTAGCTTCTAAAACAGGAAATGGAATTGGCTTTTCGCAAATGTTGGTGTGTGTGTGTGTGTGTGTGTGTGTGTGTGTTTGCATTAAGGAGTCAGAGAGACAGAGCCACGCAGCACTTTAATATCCCCAATAACGTTGGAGAGACGGGGCATCTGTTTGAGAATCCCACATCAAACGAGACGGCGTGTCAGCGCAGGGTTATGCATATATTTCGCTTGTTCTTCCCATCCAACGGGAGCGGGCGGGTGCAGGAGCTGATGAGTGGAAGGAGATACTGTTTTGATCAAGACTATAGCAAGCGAGGATTGTAGAAACCAAACAGAGAGAGAATTCTCGAGTAAACACATAGACACAGTCAAAACAGCTATGAGAGAAATCAATTACGTTATCAAGGTTGGGTGTTCTGTTCTCGTTCTGCTGGCGGCGCTGGCGGGGGATGTTGTTTTCCTTCGAGGGCATCTGGAGGAGATTAGGGTCCGGCCTGACATTGCAGCCCCAGTGAAACATGACTCAGGGATGAATGGAGGCTTTTAGACCAGTGTCTGTCTTCCCACACGTTGTTCTGCTATTCTTTATTTGTCCGTCACCCAATAAAACACGCACGGCGTTATCTGATACCCGCACGCCCGGCGAGCAAACAAGCTTCTGCCAATCTCATTCTCTTCTTTAAAAACAAGGCGTTTTTTTTTATCGTGTAAGAAAGCAAAGCCTCGGAAAAACAAGACATCACCGTCGATATTATTGGTTTCAAATCAGCTGTCGGGGCGCAGACTGTACATCATTGTGAGAGAATGTAATTTGTAAGGTCAGCAAATGTCTGTTTTTTCTCTTGTAGCAGCCACAGAGCAGAGCGGGCGGCGTGAGGGAATGTAACAGAATAACACGAGTTTAGGCCCAGCTGAGACCAAATTACCTGCAAAGAGAAGTGCGTATTCAGAGCCCTTGTTTGGATACTACATCGCTGCGGGTTGGACCCTTATTAGATTCGGCCTGCGTTTCCACTTGTGGCTCAGACGAGGCCCTCTCCGACAGCCTTTATCCAGTTACGTCTGGGCCCACGGCGCTCCGGGGGGTGCTCGCATTTGCTCCTCCGTTATGGACTAATGCATGTCACCGAGGCCACCTGCAGTTAGAGTGAACAAGGCTTACCGCCACTCAGCTGGGCAGCAGAAAAAGAGGGGAAGTTAGAGCATTAAAGTGGGGAGTAGGCAGAAGGTTTTTGGCATTATTGAGCATAAATTTCATAATAATCTTTCAGCATATTGTAATTCAAGTGTTCTGAGAGAAAACTAGACTTCTGCATCTCGTAGGGCTGTCAAAGATAATAACGTGTTAACGCAAATTCGTTTTAAGGCCATTAATTTCTTTAACGCATTAATGCCATCTATCTTTCGGAGGTTATAGCTGGCTCAGAAACCAGAAAACCTAAGGAATTCATCGGTACCAACCATGTCATACTAGCTTGTTGAGAAGGAGGCTAAATAACGCTCCAAACTTACACAAAATGTTGGCCATTAATGGCCATTTTCAAAGGGGTCCCTTGACCTCTGACCTGCAGATATGTGAATGAAAATGGGTTCTATGGGTACCCCTCATAGTAAAGTCAGCACACTGACACACTGACAGCTGTTGTTGCCTGTTGGGCTTGAGTTTGCCATGTTATCATTTGTGCATATTTCTTATGCTAAATGCAGTAACTGTGAGGGTTTCTGGACAATATTTGTCATTGTTTTGTGTTGTTAAGCATATTTGCCCACTCCCATGTTGATAAGAGTACTAAATACTTGACAAATCACCCTTTAAGATACATTTTGAACGGATAAAAAATGTGCGATTAATTGCGAACACTCGTGCGACTAAACTTGATTAAATATTGTAATTGATTGACAGCCCAAGCATCTCCTCATGGCTCTGTTTTCAGACTTTAAAAAAGTCTAGCCCATAATGTGAGACTTTGGCCAATCACAGGTCATATTTGCTCCAATCTTGCCTACTGCAGCTTTAAGGCCGTCTTATTACATCGCCTAACGCAGGTCACTTAGCTGAAGGGTATAAACACGTATATATATATATATATTTCATACATTGTAAGGACTTCTTGTGGCCGTTTTATGCTGCAGTTAGACTTCCATATCTCTGTGAAAGCGGTTTTGTTGCCTCCATAATTGCCACACTAGATGCTGCCACTGCTGCTGTTGTCAATTGTATTTTTACATTTTATTGTGAGAGAATATGCGAGCCGAGGTAGCGACTTGACACGTTAACGTCGAGGCGTATCTGTCGGTATGCGTGCTCAGCCTCGCAAACACTTTTCTGTGGCCCTGAGAATGACTGTGTGAGAGAGAGAGACAGAGATTCAGGAATTGTTTCCATTTCTTTAGTCTATAGTCAAAGGCAACAAGACTACATGGCGCTGTTCTCTTTGAGCGCACGCCACCGTCCCGTTTCAATTTCAACCCCCTCAGCACATCGGCGACGCAATTGCTTCCTACTGCAATTTATTACGGCTGAAATTGAAAGATTCCAAGGTGTGAGTCAGTTTGTGTTGGCTGCGAACGCGCCGGCTGGTTGCTTTCACCGCTTTCCTCCGTCTCTTTACACGGCCAGAGCTGCGGATTGTCCCCCCGTCTAGGTTTGTGAGAGCTGTAGTTATTGTAACCAAAGGAAAGAGAAAGAGAAAGAGAGAGTGAGAGAGAGAGAGAGAAAAAAAAGGCTTTTCCAAAGCAAAGAGGGAGGATGGCAGTGGTCCCATTAGTTGACCCCCAGGCGAGCTCTCTGGAGGCATATAGGCTTACCAGCGTCAAAGCATAAGAATATGCACCGGGCAGCATCAAAGCGGCGGCGCCGGGGCAGCCGATAGCTTGTGGTGACATTGTGCTTTGGGGACGGAGAGCACTCTCCGACCGTCATTACCGTGGATCCCTCACATCGTCTATTTATAATCAATTTTCCATTCTCCCATATGGTGTCGGGGAAAGAAAAGAGACGAGGGACAAAGAGGGGCTGAACAGGGAGCCGGTGGAGAAATTACACAACGGGGACTGTTCACATAAATGGACCCAGACGTGTGAAAGCAACGGCGGTTTAGCGAGGCCATTTCTTTTAAAAAACAGAGCTAAGGCGAGGAATAAAAAACATTCGATTCCTACAGTGGCTGCTGTGGCTCAGAGGGTAGAGCAGGTTGTCCACCAATCGGAAGGTCGGTGGTTCGATCCCCGGCTGCTCCGGGTCACATGTCGATGTGTCCTTGAGCAAGACACTTAACCCCAAATTGCTCCCGGAGGCATAGCCATCGGTGTGTGAATGAGTATTTAGATTAAATCCTGATGGGCAAAGTTGGCACCTTAGTAGCCTCTGCCATCAGTGTATGAATGTGTGTGTGAATGGGTGAATACTGACATGTAGTGTAAAGCGCTTTGAGTGGTCGGAAGACTAGAAAAGCGCTATATAAGTCCAAGTCCATTTACAGTGCAGAATGGTCCCCATTTAAATTAGCCAATAAAGTGTTTAAATCATTATTAGCAACAAAATGGCCTCATTTACAGGCACAAATTGAAGCAGTGAATGAGTATTGTTCCGCTGCTTCTATTCGTCCCCGATGCGTTTTATTATCAGGGGGCTTTTTACACTCTGATTACTCAGAGTGGTGTATTTTTACAGTTTTTTTTTTGTGTGTGTGTGTGTGTGTGTATTGAAAATGCACTCATGAGTGGAATTTGTTTTGATTTGGTTAAATGTCAAAGGAGCCACACTGTCAAAGGAAGAACGCCGCACATCTTTGTATGCCCAGATGAGAAATGTAGCCGTGTGGGAGTGTGTGTGTGTTCATTCCCCTTCCTGAAAGCATTCTTGATGGAGGTGATGAACCCACATCGCAATGACATTCTGCCTAAGTGTGTGTTTCTGCGTGCCTGCGGTGTTATGTTTTGTCTTTGACACACTAAAGGAAGTGGAATTCAGCTCGGTCTCGAGGCTGCGACAGGGAAATATGACCAAACGGAGACAATAGGGGTCAAGTATTCTTCTTCTTCTTTTTTTTCTCCCCTTGCATCCTTAATACCCAACGCTCATTCAGGGACACACGGATGAGGTCCTTGGCCTTGCCGTACCACTTTACACCCACTTCCCCCCGCGGCGACGGTAATAAGTCTGGAAGTGTAACCAGTTTCAGAATTGATGCGGGTTAAAGAAAAGCAACGGCGGGACTGACCTTTTCGTTAATCCCTCTCATTTTTCTGCTGCTTCGGGTCCACCGACACCATCAGACACACGGTCCAAAGTGGCATTACGGCGCCCTCCGAGTCTTGCAGCGTTTTATTAATGATAAAGTAATAATCTGTGACATTTGCTGGTAATTTGCTGCTCTGTTTTGAAGAGAGCTTTTGCTGCGTTCTCTGATGTAAACACGGTGTGACAAGAGGACCCAGTTCTGGGGAACAAGAAGTGATGCAAGCTAATTCCAAAGAACGTATGTTGCCAAGAAGTGAAAGTCAATTGTTCGTTCCTTCAGCGCCCAGCAGGAAAGCTGCAGCACTGCAGCACTTCCACCATTTTGGACTTAAAGCGACTACCGGACGCCAGTAAAACAAAATTACTTCTATTCTATTGTCATATTCTACCGAAATGACCTGTGTTGAAGAGTAAAATATTATAGATATAATACGCGTTTTCAGTCCAAAATGGAGGCAGCGGCTGTTGTCAAAAAAACACCGGAGTTTCGTCTTAATTCTACTGTTAATTCTACAACCTATTACATTTGTTACAGTTACACTTACAACTGTCTCTCAGTAAACAACAGCAGGTAGGAAGTAAAGTTACGCGGTCAAATGAACAATAATGGAAAAACAATTGCTCGTCAAGTGACAAGTGATAAAAACGATAAAGAATGATATAAACGATAAAAAACAATAAACTGATAAAAAACAATAAAAAACTATAAATTGATACAAAAAAAACAATAAAAAAACGATAAAAAATATAAAAACGATAAAAGAATGATAAAAGGATTAAAAAACTATAAAAAACTATAAAAACAATAAAAGCAATTAAAAAAATAGAAAATACAAGAAATGATAAAACTGCTTAAAAAACAATAAAAGTGATAAAAAATAAATGAATAAGATGACTAAACATAAGATGAGCATAAACCCAATATGTAGTGAATACATTAATAACACATTCCAGGAGGAGGAACAGCAGTTTATCACAAAGAGAAGAACTGTGTAGCCACCAAGAGTAATGTCAACATCTATGATTGATCAGACAAAATAATAGAACTCATATTATATATAAAAAAAAACTCAAAAATCAGGGACATAAAATCCAAGGCACAAAGCCATCAGAGTATTGGACACATTTGATTGATTGACAGATGATCTCAGGGGTATCGCAGGGTAAAAACAGAAAGCTCGTCTTCAAAGCTATTACTAAAATAAAAACACAACAATAAATATAAGGATTATTATTTTTTAAAAATCAATCAAAGTCCCATCAAACGTCTCGCTGACGTGCAGCGTCGTCAATGTAAAACCGTCATTTAAAACGGAGCATGATCGCTGTTATAAATATGGAGACTAAACCAAACTCAAGTCAAAGTAAACTTTAAAAAACAATGTGCAAAATGAGTCACGGAATAGTTCTGCTCTGTTGACCTCGCTGGTAATTTAAAGAACAGATGAGTTTAAAGAAAAGAGAAAAAAAACACAATAGCGTTCTAAAAAAGTGTGGAAATGATTCAATTTATAAACAGAAAATGACTCCAATTTACAGTAAATGTTTAAATGGTTAAGAGGTATTATTATGGGTGCAAAATACAGGGAAACATTTGGAGAAAATAACCTGAATGCTGATGATTTCTACACAGACAGAACTAAGACATCCACCTTGCTTTGCCAAAAACAATTAGAAAGCTTTTGAGGTGACTTAACACCGCCGGACAGCTTCACCACGGATTACTCAGTTATAGGAGATCATTAATATTTTTGACACGGCACTTATTATTCATGGATTAAATTTGCATTAACGAAGTAAAAAAATTTTCAAAGGATATTTCCTTCGGATCTCTCCCCTCAGGACGTGACAGGATTTAGTTCAAAATGTTCCAATAATAATGATAATCAGTAATAATAAATATACTATAACTCAAGACTTTTTCAGAGAGATGAGTTGAGTGTAAGAGGAGAGAAAAATCAGCATGGACTCCATCTGCTAACACTCGTCGTAGCCGCGCTTCCTGGACTCGGAGGCCCCCCCTCACACGCTCTGCCTATATAGTCTGGAATTATGTGACCGGTTGATGAGTAGTTGTGTCGAGTTGGAAGGTCCTTGGCGAGAGGCCTTGGGCACCACTGGAAGACTATCAGAGTGCAGAGTCATTAGAAATCCCTCATTCTCACTCCGCTGTGTAAACGGCCCGGCGGCCTCCATCCGAACGGGCCCCGAGGAAGGATCACCTCCGTCGGGCTGAAATTGGATCGTGCACAGAGGAGAGGGGAGCTGCGGGAGCTGGGCGGGGAGGGGGGAAAAAGTTATGTGTTCCTATTTATTGACTCGGCTGCAGAGATCACTAAACTGTTTCAAGGGAGAATGAAGTTTGGGGAGTTTTTCCCATAAGCACTGCGGGCATTAGGGGAGTGAAAAGTTGCTTTCATAAAAGCTTTAAATGACTATGGAGAAGAGAACTCCATTGGAAATGTACTTAAACCCGCACAAGGGTCGAGTATTTTAGTGTTGTTTTTTTTTGCCTTACATAGTTGTATTTAATCCCAGCACAGCGTGACCACGAACACAACTGTAATGGAACCATACTGTTGGAATAATGTTTGCTTAAGTGTATTAAAAAAAAATACATGACCCTAAAGAAACAAGACAGGGCACCACCTGCAACATCTGCAGAATAAATTCTACTTAATATCCGAGCGGAAGCAAATGCACTATACTCTCTATATTCACAATAATAGTTGAGGGAATGAAAACATATTTTCTACACAGATATTAAACCACATTGAACACGGTTATTTGAGCCCCTGTGTTTCCTCGAATCAATCCTCTTCAGTCTTTAAATATCCCCCAAGTGATTAGAAATATGAATGTCATATTCCTTGAGCCAACTCTATATTACTTCAGAGGAAGGTGGCAGGAAGAAGAAATCCTTAATTCACAGTAAATAGCTAAATAAAAAAGACAGAAAGAAACTAACCTGACTGGAACTGATTCTAGTATGTTTGCCATAAAAGAAAGAACTGAGAAATGTTCTGTATCTCTGCAAAATAATGTTATTATTATAATCTTTACTCAAATTCAGTAGCTTGACACTTCAATAAATTATACATTTTGACCAGTGTTGGGCAAGTTACTTGAAAAATGTTACTTATTAACGTTACTGAATAACATATTTGGCTACTCACTGAGTAAAAGTAATTAGTTTACAAATTAAACAGCAAATTTGTAACATTACTCGTTATATGACTTTCGTTTATTTGTCAGAGGTGCCTTTAAACAACTCCGAAGCCTGCCCTCGAGAAATAGAATTCCTAAATGTAGGCTTACAGGTGGCAAACGTTAGCAAACCAGCTGAAAGTGGCCAATGGCTTACGTTGGCAGACACTGACATTGGCCAGCGGCTAACTTTAGCAAACCAGCTTAAAGACCCAACATATTGTTTACAGAAGACAACTTATGTCACATGGCAAAATTGTCACTGAGGATGTATTATGCTTATTTCAGGTGCATACTTGTGTTTTGGATTTGTACTAGATTTAATGTTAAAAAAAATGCTTTATTTGTCTCATACTGGCTGTTCTGCAGCACCTCTCTTCACCCTCTGTCCTCAGTTTTTAGCCCACCCCCATCCGAAAAAAGCTCACTCTGCTCTGATTGGTCAGCTGGCCCTCTGTTGTGATTGGTCAGCTGAATCTAACTTTTCGGACTCCGTTCCAGCTCTGCTCTAACTAGCTTTGATTGAGGGCGTGCCAAACAAGCTGCTAGGCGTGTAAGTGTGTTACTTGGTGACATCACCACGTTACGGAAGAAAAGGCGGGACTTCAAGCAAGGCGTTTCAGGCAGTTCAGGAGCAGTAATTCTGTGGGGGAGAGTAACTCCCTTTGGCGTGGACTTTAGGCTTTGTAACTTTGCAAACCTTTTGTATGCACAAAAAGCTATAGAACACACTAAAGGAAAGGGAAAAAGCAAAGCATAATAGGTCACCTTTATATTCTTATTCTCCCACAGTGTGATGAGATAGTTTGTTGCCATGGTAAAACTTGACTTAAACATAGCAGGCAATATAAGTAATATTGTCACCTGAATGACTCGTCCACATAGATATGAAACTGTACATTTGATTTCTACTTATTTCTATGCTTTTCCATAATTGAAACCAGCCACCTTGTCAGAAGTGGAGAAGTGTCCATTTAATTCATCTGCTTTTCAATTTACTGTCGCCGAGGGATAAAATGTGGACATTGGTATGACAAATATCATCTTTTGTCTAGACTGACAAGCGCCCAACAGAAGCCATTTAGCACAGTGAAAAACCACAATGTTCGGTTCTATACCCCCCAGAAACCAGGCTCCTGCTCCAAAACTGATATTGTTGCAATGAATGTGTAATTTAATCCATCATTTACAGTAACACATGTACTTTATAATACCACAATTACTGCGCTTACAATCCTTAAAAAACCCACATCCATTGCTGCAACAAAAGAACTTGAACTGGAATATGCAGACATTGCGTGTAATTGCCTCCCACTTTATGTTGCATTTTACCTCTCCACTCGAAGTACTGAAACTAGGAGTATCGTAAAAAGTGCTCGGTAATGGCAGAAGTGAAAATAGCCCTCGTTAAACACGATAATGAGCTGCGTGATTAAGTCACATGAGGGAAAAAAAGAAACGCAATACATGTGTTGTTAAAAAATGATGGATTGTATTAGTCAAGGCAGCTGTATGCTTTATGTTCCCGCAAGCTGTTTTTAATGGATTCTCTGAAAAACAACAGGATCCTGTGACTTCCGGGATTGAAAGGCGAAAAGCAGGAGTGGAACAGACAGCGAAAAAGCTTCTGACAGTTGCAAACACATGGCACAGCTTTCAGACCTTTTCCAGCAATAACAGCGCATTGGAATAAAAAAGTATTAACACCATTTCTCCACACAGACCTGTAGCCTACTCTTTGTTTAGTTACGTGACACAGAGGGTGAGTAATGCAGCCTTGAGAGTGGGAGCTGTATTTTACACATACTGTATATTATGTTTGAGCTGCAGTGTACGTGTGCAGCAGTCCGAGCTAGAAACAAAACCGAGGCTTTTTTGTTGGCATGGGTGAAGGAGGCTAATTGCAGTGGAAGAGGAAGTGTGAGGTCTGCAGTGGAGAAAGCAATAGAGGAAGACAGAAAGAGAAGAGAGAGAGAGAGAGAGAGAGAGAGAGAGAGAGAGAGAGAGAGAGAGAGAGAGAGAGAGAGAGAGAGAGTCAAGTACCTAACGCTGTTTGTAATTAAATTCGGCCAAAAAGCCTTTTCATTCAGGTAGGCCATGTTGAGAGATTAGCAGTTCAGTGGAAGGCTGTGCATTATACTGTGGTTGCTCTGCTTTACTCCCATGGTAGCCACAGAGCTTTCCTCTCCTTGCACTCCTTTTACTCCTATTACTCCTTTATCAACCGTTACGATCAGTGATCTCAAACTTTCTGTTTTTTCAACCTCTTTTCTTTCCTCCTGCATTTCCCTCTCTCATCACCTTGTATACACTGTATACATCTGGGATTTACTGTATATCTACCAAAAAAAACCCACAAGATATATGTATCAGTGTCCATCTTGCACAATAAGCCTGCGGCCCATCATGCTGAAATAGTGATTCAAAAAAGTAAAGTTGTGAGATGTAAAATCAAAAAAAACAATAAGCAGAAAGACGCTCTGCAAAGCTCAGGGGAATTGCAAAGTTGGGTGATTATTATCTGTTGGGTTAGTCACTGTGAGCGACCCCTTTCACAGTACACATAATCAGTTGTTAATATAAAAAATCACGCCAAAAAAAAACGCAAATAGCCTTCTCTTGAGCCAGTTGTAGCAGAGCCAGTGCATAGAGTGGTGTGTAGTGGGAAGTGAGTGGTGAAGCAAGAGAGAGAGAGCGGCAACGGGAGCGAGTAGCGTTATCAACTCCGGCCAAAGCGTTTAAAGTTAACAGAGTTTGGTTTGTCCGTTCTGGAAACATGGCGGAGCAACATGTTGGACTCTGTGAAGAGGAACCGCTCCGTACGTAGATATAAACGGCTCATACTAAGGTAACGAAAACACAGCGATTCTTATTATCAGGTGATTATACACTGAAAAAAACATACATATTATATTCCATTTCTGCTAATAGATCCCCACAATTGTCGACAGTCACAAGCTAGATGGAGAAGCACATCTAAAAGGAGACGATTACAGAGCGAGACGTTAGCTGGTCGAGGCGGAGGTTCACTGGTGCTGTTGATCAATGTCACTCAGAGCACTGTTTATCTCAACAGGTGCTGAGATTCAAGCTCTTCTAACAAGCAAGTCCATTCTCTTGTGTTTTACCAGGGGTGGGCAGATCGATCCCTAAAGTATCAATACCACCAAAGTGTCGCTTTAGTGTCGATAACAGCACTTGGATCCCAAAGCAAAAAAATGGATCCGTCTAATGTTTGATTGTGTTCTGTGTGCACATTGACCCTTAAGTGCATGTACTATTTGCCTTCTTTGTGCCATTGTGTGCTTGCAGCGATCACCTCGTTAGTTCAGAGAAGATACGCCATATAAGCATTCTATTTACTATTACACAGTATACCCACCTAACAAGACACCATTATACCTCTGGATCACTCCTATACCTACACACACACAACCACGCACACACACACGCACACACACACACATCTCTCTCTCCTGTCCTATCTTTCTTTGCGTAATTCCTCCAGGTTGACAGATTCAGTTTCCTCTTACTAGAAATAATAACAAGCGGGTAATGTGTGTGTGTGTGTGGTGCAGCGATGAGGATCTGGAGGGGCATTCCTGATGTCAGCACTGCTTTTGTACCCGTAGGCTGTATGTGTGTGTGTGTGTGTGTGTGTGTGTGTGTGTGTGTGTGAGAGTCTGTGAGACTGGTTTATTTGCTCATTTGTCTGTTTGTCTATTTTGTGTCAACCTGTGTCTGTCTGTCTGTCTGTCTTTCTGTGAGTTTATTAAAATCTTTGATGTTTGCATTTCTGGTTGTTTAGTCTGTTGATGCTTCTCTCTGTGTGTGTGTTGGTGTGTGTGTGTGTGTGCGTGTGTGTGTGTGTACAGCAGGAATAAAGCACCCCATTGATAAGAACAAGTTCTTCTTGTTAACGTATCAGCAGAGTTGGACGCGAGCCAGCGCTCAAGTCCCAGGGGCGTATTTCTACACAACCCCCGCTATGACACGGCAGTTACTATTCTGCACCCCCGCCCCCCCCACCACCACACACACACACACACACACACACACACATACAGAGGGGCCAGATAGCCCGGGAACATAACATGTGTTAACACTCTCTATCCAAGAGATACATTGAAGAGGACATTGAGCAATGTTTCGTCTTACATCTCTCCAGCTCTGCAGTCGACTAAAATGCTTCCATGTGCAGTCTCTGCATTCCAACTACCTTTCTGAGGCATTTCAAGACTCTCCCCAAAGATACCCGATACCCAGGGGGAAAGCAGATAGTCATGAGAAATACCTGCAAGCTCTTAACAGTTTTAAATAACAGGAGGGGGGATTTTTTTTCTCTTTGCCATCCCCTTGGTCTTCTGCTTTTTGCACATGTGCCAGGTATTGTTTTCCTCCTCTTATACACCAGGGAGACGGGAGCCAAGGCTGTTTTTATGACGGTCATAATCACCATCCCTGGCGGCTGCATATAGGGACATCAGCTCCAATCGGCTGTCGCGGAGGGTACACCTCGTTGTCAAATAAAAGTGTCTGCATGAAGGTCGGCGGGAGAGAACAAAGAGGTGCAGTGTGCACCTACAAAACCGCACCGTTACAGCACGTGCACGCTCTAGCCTCTCGTCTATTTGTTTAACCATCAGAGAGCAACGCCGTTTGGGTGTTGCAGAGCACAGTCCGCACACTCCGTCTTTGACAGCAGGGGACTATCGCAGTACATCTGTGCAGAACCACACAATTAATCACGACGGAGGGTCGAACAAGTGGTTCAGCTGGTGGGCAGTGCATGCTGGGAGCCCAAACACAGCATTTAGTGTGAGAGTTACATACATCAAGATTGTACTTAAAGCAGCTGTAGGAGGAATATGTTTGGCATCATTGGGCAAAAAAATCCATAACAGCCTTTCAGCATATTGTAATTCAAGTGTTCTGAGAGAAAACTAGACTTCTGCACCTCCTCATGGCTCTGTTTTCAGGCTTTAGAAAATATAGCCTGTGACGGGAGACTTTGGCCAATCACAGGTCATATTAGAGAGAGAGAATGTTCCTATTGGCTGTTCATTCAACGGAGGCAGCTGTCAATCACAAAACAGTCAAACTAGGCAGCGCTGATCAAATATGAATCAATATTCTGTTACTGTAATGCCTATTTCTCACATAAAATGTCTTCAGAAACATCTTGTAGTTTACTGTTTAGCTGTAAAATGATAAAGTTTGTGACCCGGCAGCCATATTGAGATAAGTTGAGGAAATACCAAGCACCGCCCACCAGCCGGAGCAAACTCTCTCATTTTACAGCTAAACACTACACTACAAGATATTTCTGAAAATATCTGAGGTGAGAAATAGACATTATATTGATTCATATCTGATCAATGCTGCCCAGTTTGACTGTTTGATCGGAGTTTGCGAGTGATTGACAGCTGCCTCCATTGAATGAACAGCCAATAGGAACGCTCTCTCTCTGAAATGACCTGTGATTGTCCAAAGGCTCCCGTCACGGGCTGCATTTTCTAAAGCCTGAAATCAGAGCCATGAGGAGGTAGTCTGAGTGCCTAGTTTGACCGTTTGATTGGAGTTCACGAGTGATTGACAGCTGCTCAGAGACAGCAAGGCTCCAGGCTTGGCTGTGATTAGATGTTTTACTCCGGTCTGTGAAATCTTGCAAATGCCATTAGGAGCACCGGAGGACACCGGTTAACCGTCTCATGCACTACTGTCAGGATATAGTGACCGTTTTATTAAAAATAACTTTTCTTTTAGTCATATTTGCTCCAACTTGCCTACTGCTGCTTTTATAATGATAAAAAAAACGCTGCATTAAAGGCTCATAAAGAACCGTGTTGTTAACATCTGTTTTTGTAGATAGATCAGGAAATGCGAGGGCGTTTGGGGGATGAACACAACCACAATGATAGACAAGGGTTTAGTTTGCTGCTTCTAAATTTAACGCCACCGTCCTCAAATGGTTTGAAGTGCAATCGCATTTGCATGAAGTGATTCACTAACTCAACACAGGATGGAAATTCAAGAAAACGGGATTTTAAAGAGCAGCGAATGCGCTTTTTAAAGACAAATCTGGGACCTTTATTTTCCAGATGGCTTTGATATAGATCACAGCGGTGTCACCACCGAAGCATGCTTTCCATTATTACGATTGTTTAAAGCTTTAGCTCCTAAAGTAAATGCAAAGTGACAAATCCAAAAGGGTTCAGACAAAGAAGGGGGGGGCGGTCTTTCAAATGGAATTGTCCCCATGGGCAAACCACATAATATTCATATCAAACCTGATACATCTAGCACTTGAGTTTCTAACCATGCAATCAGCGGCTCTGCCAAGTTAGTGAATACGCCCCGATCAGTCTGATGATAAGACCAACGGGGTACTGTGGCTTTGTGAAGGGCCGTGTTCTTGTAAGCTATCAGACATCTTGAGTCACTTCAGATATTAGTTCAAAGCCTGTAAACGCCTCATGTGTTGCACAGCTCCGAAATCTCATTTGACAGGAGCAAAATAATCCCACGAGTGGTACAAAGTCCACTCTGGTGTTGATTTAATGGTCTCCTCAGCTGTTTGGAGGAGCACATTTTTCAGTTGTGAAATCTTGTGTAAAAATGACCTTTACAGGTGGCTTACTTTAAGGATGTTAGTGGCAGAAAGTGTGCTCATAGCTTAGGTCTGATACTTTGTGTTTAGTGCAAATAAGCAAATGTTAGTATGGTAACACATGCTACACTATTATGGTGTCCATTGGTAAACATTAGAACTGCTTAACATAAGTATGTTGGTATTGTCACTGTGAGCATATTAGCAGGCTTACGTCAGCATTTAGTTCAAAGCATTGCTGTTTAAAGGTTCAAAGAATTTGATAAACAGAATTGTGTAAATTGTAATTCTTCTATTTATTATTATCATTATTATTATAATTATTTTTACCAAAATTACATTTTGGCCTTTAATACAAGTATTATATTAGTATGACTTTTCTGATTTTAAATACAATACAGTGACTAATCAGGTAAACCCAACATGACGCACAGTAATATTTAAAGGTGCTGAATGCGAGATTGGGAGCATTTCTGTTGCCTCAGCACGGCTCTCAACATGGCGACAGCTGAGCCGGCCGCTTGCAGCTAACGGTGCTAACAGCGCTAAGTGTGAAAACAATGGCAACACTGCTGACAGAGCTAACAGTGTGTTAACCTGGGGGGGTAGCCGGAGGGTGGGTGTTACTCTTCCGCAACAACGCTGCCGGTCGGGACGGCGTTATCAGCCGGCCTGGCGATCTAAACAAAGAACAAAGAAGCTCTGATTACAACACGCGGGAGAGCGACTTCATTTTCTGCTCAGGTAGACATTACTCCTTTATATCTTTACGTAGCAAATAGTTGTTTGCTGCTGTATCAATGCTCTGGATATCGTAAAGAGCACCTTTAAGCACAGTAACAGTTGTGGACATTGACCACCTCAGCGTCATTAGGGGCGGTGTAACCTCCCCTCAAAGCCAGTGTCTAAGTTGAAGTGAACAGGAAGTACCCTAGTTTTACTGTGTTTTTAGTCAGCAGTGGTTGTAGAAAAATATCTAGTTCTCTATCTGACTTTGGAATATTTTTATATGACTATTAGTAATTTTATTTATACATAAAAAACTCATGTTTTTATATAAAATGTTTTATTGCCTTACACATTTCCCTTGTCCATAGAAATAGATTAGCAATATCACTAAATATATATATATATATATATATATATATATATACACACGTGCATGAAAAATGTATGCAGGTTGTTGAAAGTGTAATTTTACTCTAAAATGTTTGTAGGAGGCTCATAATTACACCACCAGTGTGTGGTCAGTTGAAAGAACAGTAATTGATTTTCCGGTGTTGGCCCCTGGAGGAACTAAGAAATGCAGAAACATAATTTTTCCATGGCTTTTTTCTCTCCTCTTCTCTCCTCCTCCTGCATGCTGCTCACATTGCTTCAACTACAGTATGCACAATGTTAACATGTGACAACCCCGCTGTGTCGACACGACAACCCGATCGAACCGCCACGGTGGAACATTGTTGTTAATGTCACTTCGGTCAACATTTATCACTCTTTCTTTCGCATTACTTCCTCGTGCCAAAAACGCTGTTAGCGGCTGTTCACTCTGTCCCCTTTCTTTTAGTGCTGTTATTCTGGGCAGTGGGTCTTATAAATAACTAATAAAGACCAAAGCTATGACGCATTCGTCTTAATGCTAGGTGGCATCGGGGACAGGTGCGCTGGCTTATTCCTACCTTTTGGTACGACAGCGCAATTAATCTGCTTTGTGCCAAGTTGAGAGCAAAGAGTGGACCGTGGAAAAGAGACAAATGAAAAACCAAAAGGGGAAGTCATGAATTTTACAGTGAACTCAAAGCGATGAGCACCTGACCTTGGCTACCTTTACACTTTCTTCTCCTTCTTCCTCTCTCTCTCTCTCTCTCTCTCTTTTTTGTGTTGAGCAGTACTTCCTTGAAAAATAAGCGGAAAGAGTGAAGTCGTCTGTTCCCGAAATAGAACACAAACGAGGATAGGTGATGCTAGCGTGTGCAGGAGAGGGGGTAGAGCGGGGGGAGATATTAGCCATATGTGATCCATTTACAACAGCATGCTTCAATTAATCTGGGCAGGGTGGCAGGCGCCGGGGTTGGGCCCCATGCCACCTGAGCGAGAGAGAGGACGAGTGATCCGCCGCTCTGTGAAGGGATGAGCAATGAAAACAGATCCCTCTCAATCGATAGACCTTACATTATCGCTCACACCAAACTCATCCCCTCCACTTCCCTCCTGTCTTCCTCCCCTGGCTGGCTGTCTTCCTCTGAGCCCCTTTGTTCTCCTCCTTCGCGGGATTTAAAGCGGCAGTAGGCAGAATATTTTTGGCATCATTGGGCAAAAATTCCACATTAACCTTTCAGCATATTGCAATGCAAGTGTTCTGAGAGAAAACTAGACTTCTGCACCTCCTCGTGGCTCTGTTTTCAGGCTTTAGAAAGTGACTTTGGCCAATCACAGGTCATTTCAGAGAGAGAGAGAGAGAAAGAGAGAGATAGAGAGCGTTCCTATTGGCTGTTCATTCAACGGAGGCAGCTGTCAATCACTCGCAAACTCGCGTAAAATCTTGTAGTGTACTGTTTAGCTGTAAAATTAGAAAGTTTGCTACGGGTGTTGGAAGGTGCTTGGTATCGAGAGGCGAAGTCCCGCCCCTTCCGGTGGACCACCATGAGACCTTATTTCAGGAAAACATGCAACGGCAAGAGAGAAATCTTTTTTTTGATCCTATTTGAATTACGCCATAAATCACACATATGATGTTTGTCAATTTAAAATATAATTTAGCAAGTCAAGAAAGTCGCAGTTTGTCATAGTATCATTTAGTTTTGTGTGAAACCGCTCAGTGAACTACATCTCTCGTCTCGCACAATAAACGTCACCAACACTAGCTAGCTAGCTAACTTAGCTATGTTCCACGCACAAATGAAACATAATCTTAACTGATGTGTTTTATCCGGCGACTCCTGGTCTTTTTTATCAGGAGGGAAGTGAAAGAATGAGCGAGACCCGTTGCTGGTGTGAGTTCATCCCAGTACGAAACACACAGGCATCATAGCTTCAGCGAGAGAGACATCACTTACGTGATTTTTGGGTGTGTAATCTTTCTAATTACGTATTTTCACATTCTTATACTTAAACAGTTTTACAACAAACTGCGACTTTCCTGACTTACGAAATTTTGTTTTAAATGGACAAACATCATATGTGTGATTTATGGCGCAATTCAAACGGGATCAAAAAAATATGTGTCTTTCGACGTTGACTACCGTTCATATTTTTTCCGAAATAAGGTCCCATGGTGGTCCACCGGAAGGGGCGGGACTTTGCCTCTCTATCTTGCAGATGCCATTAGGAGCACCGGAGGACACAGAGGCACATGATTTTTTTTCAGATTACCTCTCTCATGCACTACTGTCAGGATATAGTGACCCTATTATAAAGTAACTTTTTTTTAATCAATTTGCGTACTGCAGCTTTAAAGACGAGGCCAATGGAGTCTGAACAAGGCGCTCTGATTCACCAGGCGTCCCAGAAGCACTCCAAGAAGAGCGGTAATTCTCGCGTAGGCGTCCACCTAGAGACACCCTCGGGATGTTTTGTGAAACTGTTCTCAAACTGGGGCGGCGTGCTGCGGCAGTAAGTGAAAGCAAAGGGTGGCGGGGGGCGGGAGGGAGGGGGACAAACCGACGAGGGGCAAAAACCACAGTGACCAGATGGAACCGCAGATTGTTTAAACGGGGGCTACTGCCTCAGCAAAAAACCACATGGGGCAAAAATGCCATTTAGCGAAATCTCATTTATGTTTTTCACGACATGGTGAGCGGCACTGGAGGATCTTGTAAACAAAAGATAAAGTAACTAACGCTGTCAACATGTGATGAGGGGGAAGAGAAAAAAAAGAAACAGCCTCATCTGCATCTGTGTATCCCCGGGGCATGTTAGTGAGAGGAGTTTTATTTCAACTTGTGAGCAATATTCCAAAAATAAGAGCAAAATGAACACTTGCCAGGCTTTAATAGCATTAGGTTACAGTGAAGCTTGCCAAGGATAACACTGTGATTGTTACTAGGATAAATAATTTAAAAAAAAGATTGTTGATGACGAATTAACCAGAGGAAAGAAACGTATATTAAGACACAGGATATTAAATTACGACGCTTGATAGGAAAAGACAAGCGATGGCGTCGGCATGGCAAAGGATTAAACAGTGTGCCTGACAGTGTCATTATATTTTTAGCTGTCTGTTTTGTAAGCTGTTTCACCTGCCTACTGATGTAATCTGGATTTATCCAAATTCCTGCCTCATGTATCAGGGGGATTTTTCACACTAGAAGACAAGAGGAGGGCTGAAATAGATAGTACAACCCTTTCAAACAGCCAATGCAATGTATGCTTCCGGCCGTACCGCGAGCTGAAATGTCTCTTTGCTTCCCAGGCAATTAAAACTTTCCACGAGGGATAAAGCTCGGCGTAGTATTTAATCTGAAAGTAAAGACACAGGAGTATAGAAGTAGAGCAGAAAACTCCCCGCCTCATCCTCAGAGTCTGTTTTGGATAAACTAACTCGCTAAATTAAAGATAATATTAACGATAACAATAATTATCTCCTCTTTATTGCACTAAGTAAATAAGCAAGACTTACACGTGTCTTATGAAACCACATTCTATGCGCTATATCGTAATTACCTCTAATTAGAATATAGTAATTAATATGTGTCTCAGGTCATGTGAGTGTAAATTGTTGTGAGACATTCTCCACTCAGCACTAATTTGAAATCGGGCAATAATAAATCAGCTGCGGGGAGGAGCTGTCAGAGAGGAAGAGGTTCAGGGGACCGTGGTGTTTTGGTGTTTCAGGGCTTAGTTAATTAGTTGGAGGGGGGAAAGCCGAAGATAAACACAGATTGTCATCCAAGCACGGGCTGAGCCTTTAAACAGCTGCCCACAGCTGCAAGGGCCTGATCAAACCAAGGTGGCAGTGACACAGGACTGTGACAGGGCAGGACATACTTTAGTTCTTTGAAAATAATTGTATTTTTATTACTTTCTTTTGAATGCTATATTATATTACCCATGTATCTGTTGTATTTTTTTTTAACAACTTAGTGCTTTTCAATTGTTTGTTTAAAGTCATCTGTTCTCTCTTATGTGTCTTCAGATGTTTTTGTAATATAATAAGAAATACTAGACTAATACTATGAGAAATAAATAAAAATCTACACCAAAACTTTAGTTTAATGTTCTAAGAAAGAAAACAAACAGAAAAAAACAATGAGGAATATTTGATATTCTCTAAATCCACTAGGCATGTAGCAATATAAACAGTTTGTACAGTGTCATTTAATTAAATATAAATATAAATAAAAATAATAAATTGGCAAAATTATCTTAAAGCTATAGTGGCCCTGAGAGGCCAACGCACTGCAAAATTTTAAAAAATGCATGCAAATAGACACAACACAAGCAAATGAAGAGAAATCTTCACAAACTTGACTAGCATTTAGAAAAAATGCTGCAAGAAGCTCACAACACAACGGAAACTGTTTCCAGGGGACACTAAAATGCAATGCGCGCAGCTGGGACATGCAGCACTTGTTGTTGCTGTTTGTGGATTATGAAGTTATTGAAGTCAGCTATACATAAATAATTTTGGAAAATGACCTCAAATTTAAGTTGTTTTGGCTTATTTTAAAATATTGATGGCGGGATTCTGATATTATTGCAGATATCTGCTGTTAGCATTAGCTAGCGTTAGCCTTTTGCTTATTATTATAATATCTGATTCATGCGATCACAATGACGGATAGCTGTAACTCCATAAGCGATAAACCTTGGCAACAACAAGCGTCTTCCAGCCGTGTGCATCACTTTTTCGTGTCCCCTGGAAACAGTTTCCGTTGTGTCGTGAGCTTCTTGCAGCGCTTTTGCTAAATGTTGTGTTTATTTGCATGGGATTTCTTAATTTGCAGTGAGTTGAGCTCTCAGGGCCATCGTATAAAAAAACATTTTCCACAATATACAATCTTAATAAACATTGTTCAATGTTTTTATCCAGGGGCATATTGGCGGTCACCTAGGGTGCCACCTTCTGGAGGGCGCTAGTCCAAATCTGAATTTTGCCTAGGGCACCAAAAGGGCTAGAGCAGGCCCTGTTTTTATCTTTATTGTTAAACATTTATATTAATGTGTTTGGGCAATTCTGATAAAAACAAAAAAAAGAATCATGGGTTTTAACCAAATTGCCGGGAGGAGTGGTTCTCCACCTTATTTTTTCTTCTTCTTGTGAACCCCTAATACAAAGCAGTGTCTCTTTTTAACCCCCAAGTGTATGCCTATGAGTTTTTGTTTCAGACTGTTTCACTGGAAGAACTTTCAGGCCTGAGGAGGTAAAACTAGTAAAAGAAAAAAGAAGGAGGAAAAATAAACTTAATTTTGTTTGGCAAAATTGGATTTTCATTCTTATTTCCTTCCCCTTTAATCCTCTCGGGGGTGGGGGGGGGGGGGGGTCCCGACCTCCAGGTATGGAACCTCTGGACTACTCAGAAGTAAATGGTAACATTTTTGCCTGTTCAGCAGAATAATGTGCAGTTTAAGACAACACAGCTGTTCTGGACTACAAATAAACCATCATAACCTTGATGTATCAATGCACAGTGTTGCCTGAGGTGCTGTTTTAACTCTTAATGTTTTAACTTTAGATATATAATAGTGTTATTCTATCCCTCGCAACCGCATTTGACCGAGTCTGTGTCATCCCGGTAGTCATCACGGATCCACCGTGATGAGCACTGAATCAGGGGTCTGGATGTAGGTGTGCTCAGTCCCTGGTTAAGTGACTCATGGACCTACAGTAATTGTACAGTGTAGCCTGGGAGGCAGGAGCGGCCCTGAGCCCCCTTTCCACCCACCCACAAGACTTCCTCTTTGCTCCAGTCAGAAGGGGAAATTTAGCCCAGATGTGACTTCAAACAAAAGAAAAGCTGCGGGGATTGGAGGTGGGATCAGGCCCATCTTTCGAGTGACCCCGAGACCTGCTCCTTCCTGGCATCTGTCTATTTTTCTCCTCTTCTGATCTTTCTTCGGCAATCTCTTGTAAGTTGCCGTCTCGCGGGTCCTTTTACTCCTAACAGCTCGGCTGTTTTTCACGAGTCAGTGCTGCGTCATTCTTACTTTGGCTGTGCAGTTTTCCCAATATCATGTATAAAATGATAAGGAAGGAATAAGCCTGTGTAGCAGCACATTTTCACCAAATAAGGTGAAATTCAGGGGTTTGTAAAGTTCTCAGAACACACACGTAAGGCTTTTAGTGCTAAAAACAACCACATATGAAGTACTTCACATTTATTTGTGTTATTTCTTTTTCTCATAAATATCTGAAAATAGGACACCTCTGTTTCTAGGAACAACTCCAGTGAAGATTAAGCTGAAAAACTGTTAAGCTATAAAACATCGGTGGTAATTAAACAGCAGGTTTTGGAGATAATGCAGCAAAATGAAAAGAAATAAAATCAAAGGCTTCTTTCTAGTCTAATGAAGAAACATATTTGCATTTTTGTATTTGATCTTGAGGACCTTTTTTTTCTCGTGAACAAGCAGGCATGTCATGACATTGTTCTCTCGCCACTTTTTTTTTTTCTCGACTTCATTAACCCGTATAGGCACACAGCACAAAGATCTATTCCCCAAAGAAGCTGTCTGAAGTCCCCCACGGGAAATGGAGGAAATGACTTAAATGAAGTGGAAGTACAGACGTTGATTGAAAGCATAAATGATAGCACTTGAGCTAGCCCCTGTTTGTGCCTCTAATGCCCTGCCATTACATTCGAGTCACAGCATCCAGTGCTGCAAAAACATATAGGCTACCTGGCAGTCTCTGAACAACACTATGAGGCTTACAGCCGTGCTAGCAGCTCTGTGAGCTGAGGTGCTTTGAGCAAAATGCTGACATGCTGGTGTTTTAGCAGGTGTAGTGTTTATTATTTATTCTTAACTTACCTTATCTTATTATCTTATTCAACATCTTACTTTCGCAGGGCTGTCAAAGTGAACGGGATAATAACGCGTTAACGCAAATTCGTTTTAACACCACTTACTTCTTTAACGCATTCATGCAACTTGCGATTTTTAAGTTGTAGCGGGCTCAATTTTAAAGTTAGAGTGAAGAAACTGGCACCATATTACACTATAAAACCAAAAGAATCCAAAGGAGGCTAAATAACACTCCAAACTTGCGCTACATTTTGGCGAGGACAAAATGGCCATCTTCAAAGCGGTCTCTTGACCTCTGACCTCCAGATATGTGAATGAAAATGGGTTCTCTGGGTACCCACGAGTCTCCCCTTTACAGACATGCCCACTTTATGATAATCACATGCAGTTTTGGGGCAAGTCATAGTCAAGTCAGCACACTGACACACTGACAGCTGTTGTTGCCTGTTGGGGCTGCAGTTTGCCATGTTATGATTTGTGTATATCTAACATCTTCAGTTTGTAATGTTCACTGCATGCGTAGCAGTATATCATGGCGGAGTGTAGCCCCAGTTTGTGTGACTGTCGTTCTCTCTGCAACCTGTCTTGTAATTTAATTTTGTATTATCACAAAAAATTGCCAGACAGATGGACTTATGTCAGCTGGCTTTAAAAATCCCTGATGTGGGTAGATTTGTATAGGCGTGTCAAAAAGTTGTTTTTAAAATACGTGTTTTGTAAAATTACACATTTACGCCTATTTGCTCTCGTGGTTATGTCTCGCATACAATAATTTCCCTCAAAATACGATAATTTTAAGCCCTTTAAGTACGATAGTTTAAAATTTTTCATCTGGCAACGCTGTTGTTAGACAATCCCATGTTTTTTTCATCGTTGAGTATTTCATTTCCCTAAAATCTGGTGTAATGGTAATATATAAACTGGAGATGTAAAATAAAGTAAGACCTTCCGAGGGTGGATTGCCCCTTTAAGCTCTATTATTTTTCATAGCAGAGAACAGCACACGTCAGAACAAAATGGCCTCCACTTATCTTAACAATTATATGCTGCCAAGCAGTTGTCTGAGGTATTAAATCAGAGATGACATGTCAGAAACAGCAGTAATCCTCAATCCTCTCTTCCTGTCCTCTTTTAAACGGTTTTAAACCTCACCACCCCTTTCCTTCTCTCGTCTCATTCCCCCCCTTCTACCTCCCCCTCTCTCCCTCTCTCCCTCTTCCCCCCTTCTTCTCTCCTCTCTCTCTCTCTCTCTCCCTCCATCCCTCCCTCAGCAGAACTACAGGGGCTTGCTTGTTGTCAAGTCAGTGTTTTTACAGCCTGGCATTAGCACAGGGCAGCATTCAGTCAGGACACTGCATTCACTTTGCCTCTCCTATAATTCACATGCTCATGTGCTGCCTTCGCTCCTACTCATGAAATGACCCTGATTGAGCATCGCCCGGCCTTTTGAAAACCCAACACTACATTTTACTCTGCTTCTAAAAGCAACTTTAAAAAGGAACAGTGTGTAACATTTCGGGGATCTATTAGCAGAAATATGATATAATATTCATAAATATGTTTTCATTAGTGTATAATCACCTGAAACTAAGAATCATTGTGTTTTTGTTAGCTTAGAATGAGCCCTTCATGTCTACATAGGGAGCGGGCAAAGAGTATCGAAGCAAAGAGACGGAACACTGGTGTTTTTTTGTCAACAGCCACTGCTGCCATTTTGATTTACTTTTGTACGCCACTTTTTAGGCGTTTTTTTTACTGGCGTCCGGTAGTCGCTTTCAGTCCAAAATGGCAGAAGCATAGCTTTGCCGCTGAACGCTGATGTTGCAATGGAATGAACAATTGACTTTCACTTCTTGGCAATATACATTCTTTGGAGCGGGTCCTCTACACTGAGTCCGCCGTGTTGCTCCGCCATGTTTCTACAGTAGCCCAGAATGGACAAACCAAACATTGGCTCTAGAGAGAGCCTTTCATGTTTTTTCGTTACCTGAAGGCCACCGTAGTTCTCCGATGCGCTTGTGAAACTGCGGTAATGTGAGCCACGGAGTGCAAAATCGTGGTACCGCCAGTCGCCATCTGACTTCCGTTGCTCCTAAAGTAGTATTATTGTGGTGTGGATGGCCTCTGAGCGAGGTGAACGGCGTTACCACCGTTACCACCGTTACCACCGTTACCACCGTTACCACCGTTACCACCGTTTTGCACTGCAGTCTTGGAAAGGGAGGAGTGAGCTGAGGGGTAATCAGTTGGTTGCAATCTACAACCACACCACTCTGTTTTCCATGACTAAGACGAGACAATGGTGAGACGGCACTGATGTCATTAAACACTAACAGTGACCTTTTACATGTTTGTTGGGCGGATTGGCTCTCATAGCGGATTGGTGGGTGCGACTGAACCGAGCATCATTAATGAGCGCAGTCAGGAGGACTCAAACTAAGGGCAAAGCTGCATTCTTAATCATTCAACCTGTGTGATTCATCAGATAATGATAAGATCGAATGTAAGTGAAATAAATTTGACTAAAATGACAATAATATAATCTGATGACTAAACAAGACTAAGATTACATTTAAAAATAGCTGACAAAATTAAGAGAGAAAACATTTTGACTAAAATCGAATTACTTTTCAGTGACTAAAAACATTTAGATTTGTCGTCAGCTAAAACTATGAAGGATAAAAATTACTAAAATGTGACTGAAACTAATAAGCATTTTCGTTTTAAGACTAAGACTAAATCTAAAACAGCTGCCAAAATTAACAAAGCCACTACTAGATGCCGCCAAATCCTACACACTGCACCTTTAAGCTTTACAAATAAATCTTGTATAGATTTTAAAAGCACATGAGACATCCTCATGTACTGTATTGAGTTTTCTTACATGACGGTCGGTCGATTTGTTTGTAAGTGTTGTTTAATCTAACTCTGCCATCTAATTAGAGGGCCACATTTCATCATTTGGGAGATACTATGTCCTCTTACAAAATGTTGTTGTGTGTACTGTATGTGCTGTATATTGCATTTGTCAGTGTCTGTCAATCATGACATGTTTGCACAGAAACAGAACAATAAAATCCGAAAGTTGAAGAAAAAAAATGAATTTTGGTGTAGAGGGGCTCAGCAGTTGGTTCAATCGTCTGACTCCCTCACCTCCTCGCGACTCCCTCCTTGAGTAAAATATACAGTATGTTGTTGGCTGACTAGTTTCCTCTGCTGTGAAAACGCGCCGCTCTCTTCTGGGAGCCATGCTGTGACATTGGTTGCATGTAGATTGATAATCGAGGGGGTGGGGGGGGGGGGTAAACATAATTACATCGCCTTAGAAATTAATGAACGCATTGATCGCCCACTCTAAACATTATCAGCATATTTTTCTTTAAGCCACTGAGATCTTGGAGGGGTGGGGGGAGGGCCTGATTATATCTGCGATTTGCAATATTACTGTGGTTTGCCACAGTTAGTTCTCTCACAGATCCTGCCAATACTTGTGGGGAGGATTTTAAACACTGATGTTGCTAGCGCCGTTTGAAGTGCCTTTCAGTGTCCAGATGTAAATTCATGCAGGGAGAAATGTGATAAGCTAATGATGTCTCCGGGGACTAGAATGAATATAACCAAGGGATAAACATTTCTTCATATCTGAGTGGACTTTTTTTTCCCTCCTTTAAAAGTGTTTGGGGGCCTGAACAGGAGCAGATGGACAGAGCGGGCTTTGATGTGCTCGGGGGTCATGTGTATCTGCACTTTTATCAAGGTACACAAGCGTGTAGAGTAAATACGCCACGCCAAAACTCTGGGAAGGTCTCTGGGCAAGGCAGAAAAGGGGAATTTCCACTTTGAGATTCCGCAGAGGGTGTACACTGCAATATTTCTCTGTTATTGTGCAATACAGACCTTAAATATATACATTATATCCTTACCACACTTGGGAGCAAGGCTACCAAAAGAAATACAGACCTTTTCAGCTTAAGATGAATTCAGTGAAGCTATATTCAAATGTGTAAAGTCAAATGTAATCAGGCTATTTTACATTTACTCCCGCTAAGTTATTTTGCTTGACAATAATAGAACAAAATCAAACTAGCATGCTGGATAATGGCTTGAGCATACAGTATTTGCCTATAGGCACTTCTTTAGCCCATTTAAATGTCTGTCATGTTATCCCCCGTTTGCGTGCCAGAGAGAGAGACGTGCCATAATGCCTGCACCGACCAAGAACAGAGCGCACTACTGCAAAACATGTCCATCAAGGAGAAAATAAAAATAGGGGCTGTTTCCTCTAAATTCACTCAATCAATAATTCATGACGCGCACAGAAGCTTGATTTATGAAGGAATTAAATGTTCTGGACTGGGCCTCGCAACGGCCGTCCATCTCGGGGACGTGCCAGGCGAAATTAAACATGAAAGGCAAACACTGAGAACAAGCACATCATCTCACCGAGAGCGGACGTATTGGGAGACTTCAATGGCACGCGCGCTGGCCGGCCCTGATTGGACAAAGTGACATTGGCGATTTGAGTGGGAGCCACGTTAATTTGTTCGGAAAACTTTCCGTGACTTATCTGTGTTGAAGTGGGTCACCGGGAGTCAAAGAGCTACATTAATACTTTTTGGCAACCGGGGGAGGAGATCAAAGGCAAACGTGCACCTGCTGACCCGTGGGGATCATGTGACTGCCGTGTGCCTTTCTGACCCCTGGCTTTGGCTATAAACATGGAAAACACAGAACATGACAGCTTTGGTATTTTTAAAAGGCAAGCTGAAATTTGAATCCTCCTTTCTTTTGTAGGTAATTTATATTTCCTTTCCTGTATAAGGGAATATAAATGATATTGATACTGTGGCTATTGTACATATTTTTTCTATTTCAAGAGGCTAAAACTGTATAGGACATATTTTTGGAAACAGCGTTGAAGCTACAAGCCTCTGGGAGGGCATTTGCCGTGGCTAACAATGATTGATATTCCATAGCCAGCATTGCTAGGGAGACATGCACACATAATGTTGACTATCAGCTGTCTGTCCATTCACAGCATTCAACATTTGGGAGGAACTGCATAGCTGTAATGTTTCTATTTCACTGTTTGCTAGTGGCAACTATCAAACTGATGGAGGCTAGTTAGTTTAGCTTCGTAACGTTAGCCACTTGACATTGTAAGTTGGTACCACAAATTCACGTCCTTGGAGAATACTAAAGGCACTATCACTACAATAAATAAATAGAATAAAAATTAAAATGTATTTTTTGGGTAATTTTGTACAAAGTAAATACACAAGTCAAAAACAAACACCAAAAATAATACAGATTTCTACGGAGCCTGGGAGTGGCCACAAGATGTAATTCGTTAATTTAATAAAAATCGTTTAGATAAATTTGTGCGTACAAGTTATAATTAGTGGCCTGAATTTACTTAAATAACTCCCACTGGCAAGTCATTCATTCCAGCCACTACCTGCTTAAGGCACTCGTCCTTGGTTGTAGATGGCTACGGATAGACTATTTAAGCTTTACATGCTGACAACACTTGCTTTGCGTGGGATTATTGTTAATGAAAAGCAATTAACAAGGATTTTGAGAGCTTGTGGTTTATATATGACGACTCGGAGATGCCGATACTCTCTGTTTATTCACTTATCTCATGTGTACAAATGAACCAAAACGTGGGAACGATTTAATTAAATTGAGGCCACTCAATATGGTCACTCCGAGTGATTTTTGGAGCAAAAAGTGAATCTTAAAGTGAGACTTCTTTTACTGGTCAGGATACAGGATACAATGCTCAAACATAGTCTAACAGTAGCACAAGTAATACAACAGTCATAAAGTCCACAAATTGATTTGATAATATCAGTTATATGGCAATATATATTCTAAGTTTACTAACATTAGCCACCCTAAGCTAATGGTAAAAAACTAAAAAAAAGAGTGTGTTTTATTGCTTATGAATTCAGCCATTCATTTGTAAAAAGGTTCTTCTTTCTGTAAATTATAAATTAGTAGGCTCACTTTAATTTCAGTTCAACTTTAAAAGTTAATCTTCTAATTGTGTGCGTGTGTATTACTGATGTTGTGGGGACATAAATCTGTTTACACAGTCACATTGTGGAGACTCGCCATCCTTTTGGGGACAAAATGCAAGTCCCCACAATGTAAATCTTTATGTTTTTGGTGTAAGGTTAGGGTAAGGGTTAGGATTAGGCAAGTGGCGGTTATGTTTAGGGTTAGGGTAAATCTGCAGGAAATTATTGTAAGTCAATGTAATGTCCACTAAAATGATTAAAACACCACTGTATGTGTGTGTGCACGTGTGATGATTATTTTCATAATATTTGTATCACAGAGAAATGTTTGAATATTCATAACATTAAAGTTAAATTATCAATTTTTGAAAGAAACAAAGAAAGTCTTTGTGGTACACAAACACTCATTAGGTGAAAGAAGGAGTACAGACAGTTCCACTGCAGTATATGGAAGTCCTCACTTTGGTAGGTTCGTTCAAGGATGCAAGTCCCCTCTTGGTAATTTCTTTAAATAATTTAAAAAGCACATTTTCAGCAATATTCTGGGAAAAGACCTTAAAACTAAATTCTTACTTTGTTAGTTTTAAAATGACCAGAAACAGAAGTCCTTACTTGGTCATGAGTAGCATGAGTGATAGTCCCCTCTTGGTAATGTAGGAAAGAATGTGTGTGTTTAAATATGTTAATGACAATCTACAGGGATGCTTGTGTATATAGGCTAGATGTGTGATTTTTTTTTAGATGTGTAAAAGGATGGGTATATTGTGATAGTAACAAGTGCTACTAGATGCAGGAAAATGCATTGTGTGTGAGTGTGAGTGTGCGCGCGGGTGTGCGTGCGCGTGAGCGACTTAAAAATAAGTGTGGGCAGAGCAGCAGTGCACTGCTGAATCAGTATCACATGGTGAAATCACTTTGGCTGTGTCTAAATGCTTCAAATCACTGGGAGAGAACGTATACGGGAAGTAAAGATGAGACTGTGCTTTTCACTCGGGGATAATTATCCCAGCTGTAATTAAAAAAAAAAAAAAGAACCCGGGGGTTAGTGGTCCTTAAAATAAAAATCTTACAGCAGGGCTACAAATAATTCCAACAAAAGTAATAGCCTACGACCCTTCAGGGACACAGTGACCCCTCCAAGGATGTAGTCACACACACAGTAAATAATAGGGAACATTATTAAAAAGGACTCCTGTAGTGATTTTTCAATGAGATTCGAATTCGAATCATCGAATTGTGATTTAAAAATGCAAATGACAGCTCAGGACGTGGTTGCTGGGGGTTAAAGGTATAGGCCAGGGCAAAATAGCATGTAGGGGATAAAAATGTGTTGAGTGACAAACTATTTTCTGCAGTGTGAGGGCAGTAAGGGAGGATCTGTGGCTTAAAGCCATCCGCCGAGCTGCTGCTGCTGCTGCTGGAGGAGACATTCTTTATTCTGAGGAAGGGAGGGAGGGAGGAGGGACAGGAGAGAGAGAGAGAGAGACAGACAGAGAGAGAGAGAGAGAGAGAGAGAGAGAGAGAGGAGGTGAGCAGAGCGCACACGTCGCACTATCAGCTGAATCCATCTAAGAAAACAAGTCGCAGGGAGTCCGGGGTCCGAGCTGCGTAAAGGCAAGTTTTGACGCTCCGCACTAAAAAAGACAAGACAAGCGCACCGGACGGAGACGCAGCTGGCCGTCATGGCCCGTGGTGGTGGTGGTGGTGGAGAACAGTTCGGAGAGTGCGTCCTCACCGAGTGTGGAAGGGGAAAAAGGTGGTGTGCTTCGATCAGCACCACTCTGCCGCCGCCGCTTCTTCTTCTTCCTGGGCTCCTCAGACGGTGTTGAGTTAAAAAAAAAGGAGCTCCGTTGTTGTTTTTAGAAGCTTTGGTGCTGGAAAACAAAAAACTAAAAAAGTGTGGATGGACGCGCAACCACCACAACCGAAAGGGGGGACCCACACATGCAAAGGCAAATATGCTGTTCCGTAGACTCGGAACCGACTCGCAGCAGCGTTACCGAGCGGAGCTTTACGCGCGGTCACACAGCAGCAGCAGCAGCAGCAGCAGGACCGCATGAAGGACACGGAGGCGCACAGAGAGAAAAAGAGGGGAAAAGTTGAACGCGGTAGCAGGGGGTTTGTAATGGAGAACGGCACGCCAAAGGTACAGTGGATGTTTCTCAAATAACCCCGAGAGAGAAATAGAGGGGGAAAATGTTTTCAAATTAAATTCTGAATGGTATTTAGAATATATGAACCAAGCTCCTATAAAAAAAAAAAAAGAATATGTTTCCACCTATAGTGCCAAGCATCCTGCAATCAAACAGTCATAATGATACCTTTTTTTAAGATGAATTAAAATAGTTAGCCCATGTATTTTGTAGGTTAATTAGATGTTCCATGGAGTTACTGCTCTATAAAAGCGCACCGCTCAACCAGAGAGAAAACCTGACTTTTCTTTTTTCTTTTTTTTTTTTGGAAAGGGAGGCTTTCACTCTCAATGCACTGCACGGTTTTCAATTCCTTCCCTTTTGATATAATTCATTCAAATGAACACCACCCACTGTGGCCAAGGCTTTGAAGTCTACCTGATCCGCCTCTTATCGCCTCTTAAATACCCCCCTATCCATTTTAAACTTTTAATTGCGTTTTTCTGTCGCTAAATCCCAGTTTCTAATCGGATTGTTCATGGCCAACATATCACACAGCGTTCATCTTGGACGGTGAGAAACTGTGAGCTCTCTCAGCTGGAAATTAAATCAAAATGAAAGAAAAGAAAAAAGGAAAAGAAAAAAAAAAGTCGGTGTATCACTCTATCCACTCTTTGATCCATCCATGTTCACACCGTTTATCAGGTTTTTTGGTGTTGCGCCTTTTCAAAAAGGTTATTATTTTGGATTCCTTTGGTGACATTTTTTATTTATGGAGCCATAATCATCTTGATGCTGCTGCCTTCTGCTGTTGATTCTGCTGCTGTGGCAGCACATTTTATCGCCTCATGTGGTTGCTTATACCCCCCCCCCCCTGAAGCTTATTTGATTAAATTTAGCTCTTTCAATTTAGAAAAGTAGATCACAGATGTGTGTCAAAAGAATAATTTCTCCATCTCTGCCACAAAGAGGCTCCATCTCATCGACAAACATTTTACCATTTCCCCCCTCTTTCTTTACAAAATATAGTTCCCCCATCATGGCTGCCACGTATAACAAATCTCACATTTTTGTTTAAGAATTCAAGTTATTTTCTGAACAATGTGGCTAACTGGTCACTCCTGTACCTACAAAAGCCCCGCAGGACATCTTAATCCACGCTCATGGCCGTTCCCTGTGCTTAACATTCACCCCATCGTTCCCATTATTGTGTGACATCCGACATTGACACACAGAGGTGGAGCTTCAGGTGAGCTGAGGAGCCACCGATGACAACCAGTATCTTTCAATCATGTGTGGGGGAAAAAAAAAAATGTTTGATGGGTCGTAAAACTTGGAATAATGGATCTGGGGGTCTACTGTAAACCAACGGCCTTGTGCTTTACTACAAGCCATCTCCATGCTGAAAAATAGCTTGTATCGATCATTTATTGCAGGTGGAGGAGGGACTAAATTATTTTCCAATCCCATTTCATGTGACAGCTCGTGTTTGTCACTCACGGCGAGACGAGGAGCTGATACACAGGGTCTCTCCCTTCCTCGATTGCCTTCCTCCTTTGTTTTGCAATTCTGCCCTTCACAGCCTTAAATCTTGAGCCCTGGTGACGGTGTGTTCAGGCCTGCACGTAATAACGAGCTCCTCCTCAGGCCACCGGCGAAACAATCGCCTCTGTTTACTGTAAGCACTTGTGTGTTTACTCGTGTACCTCTGCTGCACACAACGTCTGTCTCAAGCAGACAGGAAAAAAAGAAAGGACAGTCGTCACTTGTGTTCTGTCCCCTTTTCTTTCTTTTTTTCCCCAGCAAATATCTTGTGCATCCATGTTGGCACACAAAGACGTGACGTCTTCATTAGCCTTATCTCTTTTTAGCATGTTTCCATTAAGCGTCGCTCAGAAAACCTCTGTGAATCTGCGAGTGTGTGTCCTTGCTGTGCTCTATTCCCTCCTTTGATAGAGCGGAAGGGATAAAAGCCTTCTTTATGTCTGTGAAACCGGATGTGCAAGAGCTGTTCTGAATATTTATCAGATGGTTTGACTCTTTTTTTTTTGGAATAGCCAGTGCATAATTTGACATTGGTGGTGAACGATATGTTTTGTGACTCTGTCTTACTGTTTTGGGGGAGAGGAATGGAAAGACAGTTGGTATGTGTGTGTGTGTGTGTGTGTGTGTGTGTGTGCATGTTTGTATGTCAAATAAAGAGACGGAAGAAGAGAGGCCTCTTTTTTTCCAAGAACAGGCCACCCCTAAATATACTAATCTGGCATTTCTTTGTTTTCCCACAGGTCTCTGGATCCAAATGTCACCCCCCTTGGACTCTGCCCTGGTCGGGGACCAGCAGTGTGTGACGGACAGGCGAGTGGAGCCTGCGGTGGCCCTCTACTGCGTGGCTTCAAATTGGCCCTGGCTGAGCTCTGCATGGAGCAACGAGTGAAGAGTCCTGCTATGGTCTGATGTCTCAGCATGGATGGAGTCAGTCAGAGGACTGGCCACCACTAATGAGACCATCGCTCTTCAGCTGAGGACTAGCATTTACAGGATTACTCCCACGGTTTCCTGCTCTTTCCCCAGCTAACTGCATCATTACCAAACTCTCCTAATTGGACTTTTCCTGGGTCTTGGTTTTTGGTGGATATATACGTCATTGCCTTTTTTGATTTTCATATTTGTTCAATTCCCTCCCAGTTAATTTTTTTTTTTTTTATATAGTTGGTTTTCCTTTTCCTGTTTTGTTTTTTCACTATGGAGTTTCTGGTTGGACCCTGGAATAAAGATTGGGCTTCATTCTTGCAATTTTGGTTGACTGTCATCCTAAGCCTCCAAATGCAATTCAGCCCGGGCGCCTGTTGCCCGGACGAGTGTCGTTGTGACAAGCCGTTTGTGTACTGCAACGAGCGCAGCCTGACATCAGTGCCTCTGGGGATACAGGAGGGCTTCAAGGTCCTCTTCCTACACAACAACCAGATAAACAATGCTGGCTTCCCATTGGAACTTCACAATGTGGCCACCGTGGAGACTGTGTATCTCTTCGGCAACCAGCTGGATGAGTTTCCCATCAATCTGCCCAAAAACACCAGGGTCCTGCACCTCCAGGAGAACAATATTCAAACGATCTCCAAGGCGGCCCTGGCCCAGCTGACTCGACTAGAGGAGCTGCACCTTGATGATAACTCCATCTCCACGGTGGGGGTGGAAGAAGGAGCCTTTAGGGAGGCGATAAGCCTCAAACTCCTCTTCCTCACCAAGAACCACTTAAGCAGTGTTCCCATTGGCCTTCCCGAGGACCTGAAAGAACTGCGGTTGGACGAGAACCGTATTGCTCACATCGCAGAGGAGGCCTTTCAGAATGTGACACGTCTGCAGCGCCTCCTGCTGGACGGGAACCTGCTGACGGACGAGGGCATTGCGCCAGGGACCTTCCAGGACCTGGCCACCCTCCGTGAGCTGGCACTGGCCCGCAACTCCCTCACTTTCCCCCCTCCCCTCCTACCGAGCCAGTCACTGGTCAAACTCAGCCTGCAGGAGAACCAGATTGACCAGATCCCTGTGGCAGCCTTCGCTGAGCTAAACAGGCTGGAAAAACTGGATATCTCCAGCAACCAGCTTCAGACTCTTACACAGGGTGTGTTCGATGGCCTGTCGAGCCTGAGGCACCTCATGGTGCGGAATAACCCCTGGCGTTGTGACTGCGCTGTGAAATGGGTGGTGGTGTGGCTCAAGTCTTTGCCCTCCTCCATCAACGCACGGGGGTTCGTGTGCCTGAGTCCGGACAAGGTGCGCGGCATGGCAATCAGAGAGCTCACGCTGGATATTATAGAGTGCCCGGTCGATGCCGACCTGCCGCCCTGGCCCACCCTCCGTTCCACACCCCCTCCCCCACCCACAACCACCCCTATCCCCACCATGATCTCCACCCTCATCACCACATCCATCCCTTACTACTTTGACTCACCCTCCCCTCCCTTACCCCCGATCCATAACAACCCTCCCGGTCCCCTGCCTCCTTACGAGGACCCCCTTCAGATCTCCTTCCATGTGGTCAACTCCACCAGTATCGAGGTGAGCTGGGCTTCCTATTTCACCGTCACAGCCTACAAGGTCACTTGGGTCAAAAGGGGCCAAAGCCAAATAAACGAAGGGTTGCGGGAGAGGACGGTGAGCGGGGACCGGCGGCATATTAGCCTCACCAACCTGGAGCCCCGATCGGTGTACCGGATCTGCGTGCACGTGCTGGACACCCTTAACTCCTACAGGCCCGGAGAGGATACTATATGCTCCGAGGCCAGGACCAAGGCTGTTGCGTCTACCAAGCCTCCGGGTAGAGAGCAAGCTCCTCAGGAGAGCATCAACTCCACGCTGCTAATGGCTGGGATCATAGGTGGGGCGGTGCTCGTCATCCTGGTAACACTGCTCAGCCTGTTCTGCTGGCACATGCACAGGAAGAGCCGGTCGTCTTCGACCAAGTGGAAATACAACCGGGGCAGGAGAAAAGACGACTACGGCGAGGCCGGGACCAAGAAGGATAACTCCATTCTGGAGATGACTGAGACCAGTTTCCAGATAGTGGCGCTGAACAATGAGCAGCTGCTCAAGGGAGATTTCCGCATTCAGCCCATCTACACGCCCAACGGGGGCATTGGATTTAGAGACTGTCACCTCAGCAACAACAGCATAGCCTACTGCAAGAGCAGCAACGTGCCCAGTACAGAGTTCTGCCACACGTGATGCAGCGGCAAATAGTACAGCAAGCATTCACACATACATACCAGAAAACACTTATTACACGCATAAATACACACACATTTGTGAAGACGACAAAAAAGCATACAAATTCTAGTGAAATATAACTGTACTATATATATTTCCAAGTTCTGTCTACGATGTAATTTATACTGTGGATAATAATGTGGGATTCTCTGCTATCTTTTTTATCCTTAGAAAAAGAGATACGAGTGTTTCTTTTTTTTATAACCAGCAGGGTTTTGAACGTTGTTTTAATGGTCAGTACTGTACATGAACATGGATTTGTACAATCACGGCACCCTGGGTGTAGCTTCTGACTGTCCGCCTCGTGAAACGTCGGGGCGCTTAGAGGGCTGGGGTCCTTTGCTAACCACAGAAGCAAAATATGGCCTTTTTTTTTGCTCTTTGAAACACTGCAAACCCCTAACCCCCCCGGTACAACAGAACAGTAGTAAAGACAACACAGCGCAGGGGGAAAAATCTAAACACTGCTGATTTGAACGCTGTGGAAATACGGCACTGGTTTCGTTGGTGGTGGTGTGTTTGTAAAAAAAGAGCTGAAGTGCACTTTCTTATGAATGGAAGCGGGGCAGGAAATGAGCAGAGGTGGTGATCACATGGTTGTGTCGACGGTTGTGTAGGGAGAATGTCATCGGTGCTGGACTGAGATTTCCCAAAAGTGTCTGAACACTAAAAGCGTCTTTGTTCTTACTGGTTTTCCAGTGGAACAAAAGGTGGTGCTTAGTCAGGAGACACCTTTTTTGGGAGAACTCTGAACAAGGATGTGTGATTTTCAGCATGTTTTTTAGTGAGGAGGTGCAATTATTAAATTTAAAATGGAACAAAGGGGTTATTGTCCCTAATGAGGCGCATGGATGTGCTGAGACACGCAGATCCATTTTGAAGAAATTCCCTAATTTGTTCTGCTTCTTTCTCCCCCAACCACCCCCCCCTGTTTTGGCAAATGAGGCCACAAGGGGGCAGTTTCCCTCAGCGTCGTGTGTGGCACAGAGGGCAAGACAGACAGAAGGGGGAAAAAAAGCTGCATAGATCACTTTACCTCCACCATTCCCCTGGAGTCCATTACCCAGACGACATTACTCATGCTCAAACAGCATTGTTTGGAGTATTATTGCTCATCGAGCTACTTAATGATGTGGAATCATTTAAAACTAACAGTGTTTTCTGTGTTTGGTGGCTAAATGATATGGATTTTCACCACTGTGGTTTATCAAAAGGGGGAAGGCCTCTTGTTCATGCCTGTGTGTGTGTTTATGTGTGTGTGGGGAGAGCGTGATGAATTTTAAGAAAGCACACACATAATGATAATTATACACCCACTTTATTTCAACCGTGTCCCAGCGTTCATTAGGAGTTTTGATGAATTAGGAAATTACGACAATAAGATGGCGCTCCGCCCGCGAGCCTCACAATGCGGCGCACTTGTGTGACTGAGCAGCTCATCTAGCGTCCCATCATTTACCCCTTTGTGTACATTTACGAGGCTGTCGACTTCATTTATGGTTTCGCTCACCTGAACAATGCACCTTGGCTCACTTTCGCGCCATTAAGTTCCTGCGATGATGATGATTCTCACCCTATCTACCCTCGTTTTCCTGTCTCCCCCCCCTCCCTCCCTCCCTCCCTGTCTGTCTCTGCACTTCTGATCCCCCGCATGGACTCAATTAAAACACTTTCCCTGCCCTTCATCTCGAGGGGCTGGTGGTGGCAGCTCCTTGCATACGAGGTGCCAGTGAGAGGCCTTCATTATGCACTTCTTAAGCAGACTTTATTTGATTTGACAAGATTTTTTTTTTGAGGGGCCAAGCTTAAAGAATTCCCACCGTCGCCCCCTTTCCACTCCCGTTTCCCCCCTCTCTCCTCATAATCCTCGACCAAAAAAGGGAGAAAAATATGTAGACCTTATTTTCACTTGGCTGCATGGAGCTCACGCTGGGAGACAGAGTGTGTGTGTTAACTCTTTGTGGGACGCACAGATTCAGCTGCAACAACAGTAGAGAATCGACACAAACTAGGCCGAACATTTGAAGAAAAATCTTTTTTAAGGGCTTGTACTCGAGGTTATTCCAGAGTGTCGAGATTATGAGGGTTTATACCTCGGCAGTCGGGATGTCTCAAAAGTAGCTGCAGTTACTGTAGGTCCAAGCAAAAGCTCCGATCACGATCACGTGGACTTTTCATTTGAGGTGGTGCGCAGACTTCCACGGCCTCAGTGTTGAAAACCTGTTCAACCAAGACTACATTTACGAAATCTGTCTTAACATGTAATTTAGTGTTATATTAGGTCTTAAAATCTTATTTTCAATAAGACAACTGACATATTTTTGACCTATTTGGGGATTTCCTTTTTTTGAAGCAAATTGCAATATGTTGAAAGGACAAAATGTCTGTTATCAAAAAACATTTCTGTTTAAGGAAATACTCATATTCACTTTCTTGCCATGAGTTATCTGAGACGATTGACACCACTCTGATGTCTGTACGCTAAATATGAAGCTACTGCTAGCAGCTGGTTAGGTTAGCTTAGCATAAAGACTGGAAACAGGGGGAAACAGTTAGCCTGGCTCCGTTCAAAGCTATGAAAAACTGCCGTAAAATCACAGTGTTACTTTTACACGTTTTCTTTTTATTGTGTTAATTCTAGGGCTTTCAATCGATTCAAATATTTAATCGGGATTAATCACGCGATTGTCCATAGTTAATCACGATTAATCGCAAATTAATCACATTTTTTTATCTGTTCAAAATGTACCTTAAAAGGGGATTTATCAAATATTTTATACTCTTATCAACATGGGAGTGGGCAAATATGTTTGCTAGCTAGTATGACCTGGTTGGTACCAATGGATTCCTTAGGTTTTTTTTATTTCATATGATACCAGTATCTTAACTCTAGCTTTAGAACTACGCCCGCTGCAGCCTCCGAGAAATCTATTGGGTTAATGCATTAAAGAAATTAGTGGTGTTAAAATGAATTTGCGTTAACGCGTTATTATCAGGTTAACTTTGACAGCCCTTGTTAATTAGTGAGCTGTAGAGGTGCTGGTCATGGGTTTTGTTTTGGACAGAGCTAGGCTAGCTGTTTCCCCGGTTCAAGTCTTTATGCTAAGCTAAGCTAACTGGCTGCTGGTTGCAGCTTTATAATTAGCGTACAGACATGTGGGGTATCAATCTTCTCGTCTAAGTCTTGGCAAGAAATAAATAATAATATTAAAATGTTAATATTTCACCAAATGTCAAACTATTCTTTTAAGAGAAAAATTAGTAATAATGTAAAATAAGTTTGTAATGATCTCTGGCAGATGACTTGTTTTAAGCAAAATAAGATTTTAAGACTTCAATACATGATGTGTTAAGATGGACATTTTTTTATTTTATTTTGGGTTTATCAATATTAAGATCTTCTGTGGTTATCAAAGCATCTCCACTTTTTATTTTAACCTTTTTTTCTACTAATATCCACAGCTGACCATAACCCCACGCAGAAACACTTGACATTTACATCGAATATTGTTTATTATTCTTTTGTTATAGATGGAAGCCCTATTTTAAGTCACATGCTGATCAAGCACGGGGGGGTGGGGTCAAACTGTTACAACATATAGTATCTTGCCTGTCTGTGAATGTGTAACGGAGACAGATATTTGCCTTACCTTTTATGCAGGACTGAATGATTAACTAGAGAGAGAGAGATAAGTGGGAGGAAGAAAAGATGAGACGTAAAGAGACGGCAACGAGAAAAGAGCTGAAAAAGAAAGCACATCTCTGCAAAATTTTGCAGCAACGGCGACGGCAACAATAACAGTATTAACAGGAAGAACAACACTAAGCATGACACACAGTAGCTAACAAGTGACTGTTCATCCATAGACCTTAAGCGGCTCATGGCTAGTGATTCAATCAGACAGGGCAGGATCTGTTTGTGGTTGTTTTGCAGGCGTGCATTACTCTTAATTTTCTATTTGCTTGATGAAAGCACGCGGCTGCAGTGCCGTGACCGATGGAATTACACCAAACAGACTGCTAGCGTCAGATTATTACTGTTTCAGGGTGCCGAAGAGAAGTAATTTCTCTTAAAGCTCATTGAATCATGTTGAAATAATTATGCTCAATCTCCGAGAGGTCAATTCAAACAAAACACACGAGTGGCTGAAAAAAAGTCATCTTTTCTTCCTGACGGCGAAAACTTCACTGCAAATATCTATTAGCCAGTAACATTCATTCAAGGATTTTTGCATGTACTGTATTTAGCTTCATAGCCTTTCATTTTTTTTATCATACCGGGGTGTTTTTTTTTTCAGGCAATCACCCAGTGGTGGTTGAGGTACAGTATGAGCAACCATATGGAAAGGTCTAGCAAAAGAAGGCTGGAAACTTACAGTGCATGTAAAACGGCTGTGTCGGGATAATTGTCATCGAGACGCTGCAGTGTTACGTTAGCCATCCACAACCGAGTTTTCTTAGGAACCAAAGTTAAATTTTCTGTTTCTCATGATGAAATATTGATGTTGTTCCATGTATGTGCCTTGAGGTTGAACTTACAATGTAAAGTCCTTGAAAACCTTTAAATGTTTTTGCACAAACTGTAAATACTTAAGTGAAGCTTTTTGAAAATAAAAGAGCCATTGGATTTGAGCCATCACTCCCTTTTTTATTTTAAATGAAAGTTTATATATTCTGTTGTGCTTTAATCCTCTGAGCCCACAAATCCCGACCGACTTTACTGTCTTTCAGAGGCTGTAGCAGGTTCAGTTTTAGAGCTAGAGTGAAGCTATACAGATATCACATGAAACTATATAACATAACGAATCCATTGGTACCAACCATGCCTAACTTGTCGGGAATATTGCTAAATAACTCTCCAGAATTACGCTAAATTTTGGCGAGGTAAAACTGGAATGGCCATTTTCAAAAGGGTCCCTTGACCTCTGACCTCAAGATATGTGAATGAAATTGGATTCTATGGGTACCCAAGAGTCTCCCCTTTACAGACATGCCAACTTTATGATAATCACATGCAGTTTGGGGCAAAAACCAGGCAGTTTTTTAATGCAGTATAAATGTGTTTTTTTTGTGCCTATTCTAAAATGGTGTATTTGAATATTTCTGCATACTGGGGTCCCTAAACAGTCTTGGAATTAAATAAAATTGGTTATCACCGTAAAGCTGACACTCTTGTGGATCCAATGAGCCCAATTGTATTCATGTGTGATGTTAGTCCCCATAGTAGCCATTTCATTGTATTGAGACAATTTTTTTGAAACTTGATCTCACTGTATAAAATGACCTGTGGTAGGATAATCACAGCTTCATGAAACTTTACAGCCACAAACTAGAGACCTAGAGCATTCAGAGGATGGATGGCTTTCCTAGCTAGATTAACAATATAATTATATTCCTGGGCAGTTTCCAGAACAAAAGTGCTCGCCGTCCAATCGCTGGAAAAATGCAATTCTTGCAGAAATCTCCAAATGTCAAAAGATTTTGAAACCAATGTGGTATTTGGGAGGAATAATTGATATGAAAAAAGAATGGTTAAATTTAGCACCAAATCTGTGTAACAAATGGTATCGACCCAATAGAGCAAGGGAATGGCCATCATATACTTCTATCATAATGTTCTAAACCCTTTTACACTTTTACAATTTATTTTAAATAAATAAATAATTAATTCACGTTTATTTCTGATTAATGAGTACAACAACTGGACACAAATTAATCTTCAGGTTCCCAGCTTTCAGATGATGTACACCACTTTTATGTGACATCTGCTGTTGACCTGCTATCTCCCCCTAAAGACCCCCTGTACCTCCCTAAAAAAAGACAAAAACGGGTTTATTGTGGGTCTCAGAGGGTTACTTCGTGATCGTACATTCTTTGTCTATCAATTTTGCGTACTGGCAAGCCGTCAAGCAGTCTGAGGAGAGTTTGTACACGAACACGGTCCTAGCTAAATCTATTTTGGGTCAGACGCTAGTAATTCGGGATCAAGGATTTGTGCCGTACCATACCATGCCAAGTTATCCTCTTAGTTCTTTACGGGAAGCTCGAGACATCTTAGTGTAGCCACCGCAGCTTAGCGTTCAGCTGGGGAAAATCCAGGGTACTCTCTCATTCTACTTGTATGGCACGACTAAGTCCCAGAACGGGCTCTTTCTCCAAATCCCTGCGTTCTACCAAAAGTCCAACTTTTTTTCCTCCCCATGACCACATCCCAATGTTGCCTTTGCAACCTCCAGCCCGCTAAAAAACCCACAGTAGCCCAATCTTAATTCACTATGACAATTAACCACATGTATTCAGCTGAGACACAAGAGGGTGTGCCACCCTGGTATTTTGAGCGGGAAATTGGTGTTTTTCTCAAAACCCCGCATGTCAAAATGTGATTTGTTGTTGCACAATTGTAGGCTCTTTGAGGGAGGCTTTGGCACTAAAATCATCCATTTTGCCGTTCTCCCCTCCTTGCGCGTTGCGTAACGAGCACCATGAAAGATTCTGAGTGTGTGATCTCACCCCTGTGCATTCATCAGGACTGGGTTGTGATCACTAAGTTACTATTGCACCATTAAAACTTAAAGGGGACATATCATGCTCACTTTCAGGTTCAGGTTCATACTTGTATTCATGGTTTCAATTAAAACATGTTTACATGATTTAATGTTAAAAAAAAACATTATTTTTCTCATACTGTCTGTCTGAATATACCTGTATTCACCCTCTGTCTGAAACGCTTCGTTGTAGCGCCTGTCTCTTTAAGACCCCTTCCTTAAAAAGCTCAGTCTGCTCTGATTGGCTTGCGGGAAAAATATGGTACACCTTGGTTATCAAGCTGTTTGTGGGTTGGTAGGCACATGTGCTAGAGATGTCAATCGATTAAAGTATTTAATCGCGTTTAATCGCGTGATTGTCCATGATTAATCGCAAATTAATCACACATTTTGTATCTGTTCAAAATGTACCTTAAAGGGAGATTTGTCAAGTATTTAACACTCTTATCAACATAGGAGTGGACAAATATGCTTGCTTTATGTAAATGTATGTATATATTTATTTTTGGAAATCAATTAAACAACACAAAACAATGACAAATATTGTCCAGAAACCCCCATAAGTTCTGCATTTAGCATAGAAAATATGCTCAAGTCAAAATATGACAAACTCAAGCCCAACAGGGTTATTTAACCTCCTTCGCGCCAAGATAGCATGGGTGGTGCATGGTTGGGACAAATGGATTGCTTAGGTTGTTTAGTTTAATATGACACCAGTATTTCCACTCTAGCTTTAAAACTGAGCCCGCTACAACCTCCGAAAGATCGATTGCATTAAAGAAACTAGTGGCGTTAAAACGAATTTGCATTAACGTGTTATTATCGCGTTAACTGCGACAGCCCTAGTATGTGCACAAGCACTGAAAAAGTGAGTTTTTCATGATATGTTCCCTTTAAGAAATGTTTTATCTAATGAAGATTTTAGTAATGTGAAAATCAGCTGCAAGTAAACATCTATAAGCAATCAACTATTTAAACAGGAAGTGACTGTAGCATCACAAACTGTAGCAGAACTTCCAAAACAGTAAAATATATGAACCTGTCCTGTAAATCTTATAGCATACATGAAGAAATATATGTTTCCCAGTCACTATTCATGCAGTTAATGCGTGGGAAATATCAAATTATGCTAACCTTTTTTACATTCATTTTACATAATTTTACATTAATAGGTTGGTGTTGGGTGTTTTGTTGTTTACATGCAATTTAAAATATTCCCAGTTTACATCATAATTAAACAGCATTTTATGAAGTGTCTATCATACCATTTATCTATCATATTTTATATAACCTCTTTTATTCTTCAATGCAAATGTGTCATAATAGTTCACTAAGGTTAACTTTGTCCGTTTATTCAGTTCAGCAGCTCAACAGCCGTAGGTGTAAATATATAGTCACAACCAGTTGTGGGAAGTAATTAAGTACATTCAGTATTGTACTATACTTGAGTACAAATCGGAGAAACTTGTACTTTACAAGTTTTTATGCTACTTTACACTTCTACTCCACTTGTGATTTTACGAATTAAAAATGAGTGGTGCAACAGCTCAACAAGCCCACGATTCAGTTTGTATTGCAGCTTTTTGGTCACGGTTTCAGTTTCAGTTTGGTTTGCACATAAGGGAGAAGAAAATGTGTTTGAACTCAAATAAGAACTAAACTAAAATATATAAATACATAGATTGATAGTAATGAATGATATTTCTACATTATATGAAGCAATAACCCATGTTTTATACATGGCAATAAATAAGGCAGGCTACTTAATGGTCAAGTAAGCCTATGTTCAGATAATTGTCTCTTTTATGTTTCTAGAACATCATCAAATAATAAGCAGGCCTGTATTTAATAGTGGTGCGATGGTTCGGTTTGTATTGCATTTTCTTGGGTAATGGTTTAGGTTTGGTTTCTTTTGCACATTAAGGGGAAGAAAAATATAACCATTTCCTATGTGTTTGAACTCCAAAATTTCTAAATAGATTAATAGTGATGAATGATATGTCTATATTAGCCTATAGTAATGAATGATATTTCTATATTGAAACCATAATACTGATTTTATGCATGAAATAAGGCAGGCTACTGGTTGTCAAGTAGGCCTATGTTCAGATAATTGTCTCTTCTATGTTTCTGGCACATCATCAAATAATTAGCAGGCCTGTAATTAAAAGTGGTGCAACGTATCAACAAGCCCGCGGTTCGGTTTGTACGTCATTTAACTGTTTGGTTTTGCCTCCCTGTTAAATTGCACATACAAATTGTGGAATGACCTTATAAAATATGATGCACTGGGACAGATTAAACAACCCAGCAGTAAGAAACTGTTAAAACTAGCTACGCCTGAATCAACTACAACTGTAAGTAATAATAATACATTAAATACAGTTAGCTCCTAATACCCACGTACTTGTGTTAAAACTAGGCTGAACTTGGAGCTGGTGCAGTCTACGTCATAATTGAAAACCAGTATCGTAGCAGTGTTTTTCAGCACAATTTTGCGTCCTAACATTTGTGAATGTTATATGCTCCATTTAAAGGGAAATGGTTGTGTTTGTCATATACTCCATATGGCTGAAACTAATGAAATGTGGATTTTTGCCTTTGAATTTTTCGCCGAACAGGTGTTCGCTCTGAGTGGCTGTGTTTTTAATCTCTCCCCGCCAAAAGAACATTCAATTTTCTGCTTAGCGCAATCTCCCGAACAGCCTCACTTTGTGATCCTCGTTTAAGCGTCTTCTAATCAGCCTCAATATGGAGGAAGAGTCATGAAAAGGATGCAATTTAAAGCACTCTTATTTCAGGTGTTACAAACATCGACATCTGGCAGACTTAACATTGAACTGGCTGGTTTAAAGCGGTGCTCTGTTGTTATTCCCCGTCTTTCATTGCCCTCAGTAGCCTTTAATTAAAGGCTGAATGCAGGTGAGGCCTCTGCCTCTCTCACAGTACTTCAGGCTAATGCGTGTCAGGATGGGTCACTGGATTTCAGCCCGTTCGCTGCCAACAGTGAATGCCATTAACATTAAAGAAAAACACAAAATCAATTTAGGATCCGCTTGCTGTACTTTGAAATTACATGAAAAGAAAAAAAACAAATTAATGGAATATTGGTCAAAACAGGCAGCACAGTTTGCATTTAGACCTTCGTGTTGCTGAAAGACAAAGTAGCCTTACAAGTTCTGTTTTCTCTTTTCTTGAGCGATGCTGTTTCCTGAAAGTGCTTGCTCCATTTCAGCCGTTATCAGGCTATTAAAGTGGCAGTAGGCAGTATATTTTTTGGCATCATTGAGCAAAATTCAGTAATAACCTTTCAGTAAATTGTAATTCAAGTGTTCTGAGAGAAAACTAGACCTCTGCACCTCATCATGGCTCTGTTTTCAGGCTTTAAAAAAATCTAGCCCGTGACCGAAGACTTTGACCAATCACAGGTCATTTCAGAGAGAGATTGTTCCTATTGGCTGTGCTCCGGTCATGTGACCGGTACTTGGCGTTCCTTCAAGAGATCTCATCACAGCTGCCACGTCACAAACGTTCTCATTTTACAGCTAAACCGTGCACTTCAAGATGTTTCGGAAAACATTTGAGGAGAGAAATAGGCATTAACGTAACATAATATTGATTCGTATTTGATCAGCGCTGCCTAGTTTAACCATTGGGATGGAGTTCGCGAGTGATTGACAGCCGACTCTCATAGACAGCAGATTGACAGCAGACCGTAGTACCACAGAGCTTATTTTCTGTAATAATAAATAATAATCCTTCTTGTCAAGGGAACCATGGCGATGCTAACTTCCTGGTTGGCCTTCAAAAATACTTCATCCCTGGAGCGCACTATAGGAGTTCCTCTGGCAGCATTTAAAACATTGAACACGGGATATTTTAAGAAATCATCAAGTAGGGGACTGTATGAAAATGCTAATTAAATTTGTCCTCCCAATTCTAGATTACTGAAGCTAAAGATTACCATGTGAGGGGAACAGAATTCTTGCCTGTTTTTCTGTTTCAGCAGCAAAGAAAATGTGTTTTGTGCCACTGAGATAGCCAAGATACTTTCTGTACAAAAATTGAATACTGCCTGACAAGTATTTAGTGTCTGCAGGGAGACTTGCTCTCAAAACAAGAAAACCACAGCACTTTCTTAAAAAAAAAAAAAAAAATTGTACACAATATACACTCTTCTCTTTTACGACTTATGGAAAGTGACTTGCCAGCTCTACGGAGTCCTAATTGGTGATAAAATGGGTTTTTACACTGAAAACTGCTGTCAAACTGCCTGAAATCCTCTTAGGCCTGGGAGACACGTATAGGTGTCGACACAGTGAAAGCAACCCCTGCTGTATACAGTGTGATGCAACGTGCTAACTGGGCCCTGCAACAAATACTACCATTGTTGAAGCTTGAGATGGTCAGTTCATGTTGACACTACGTCCTAGAGGCATTGATCCAACTGTTTGGGCCTTTTCGAGGCTGTAGTTATAGTATTAGATTCCATTATATTATGAGGTGAACCCAAAATTTGGGGTTATGGTTAAAAAGAGTTGACTATGAATGGGACCTCAAAAATTACCACACAATTGAATTGACACCTCCCTGGTTTCACAATGGTCTCACATAGCCATTGCCTTTGGATCACCCCGATCTCATCATGGCGTATGAATGACAGTAATTTGTAAGCGATTTTGTGTGCAATAACAACCTTTGTTGCTTTTGGTCTGTACTGAACAAACACAGGACTTTCAACCAGGAGACCGGTGTTCAAGACCGGCGGTGTTTGTGTCCAAAAGGGTTGTTGAGTTATTTTGAAGTTACGCTTGTTTTATTTGACTTAGTTTACGTACCAGTAGTTATTTTATAGTATTACACGGCTTTGTTGAATACTCGATTCTGATTGGTCAATCATGGTGTTCTACGTTTTTTTATTTCTTTATAGCACACTTTTGCTACATGTATGTATAACAGACCGTTGCTAGGGACGCAGTTCTGATGTCGGACTCTGGCGGACCGCTTTTGATGACATGCAAAAAGTGGTTTCACAACGTTGAGCCCGTGGCGTATAAATGACCAGAAAAGCCTAAAATGCGTTATTATGATGCGGATCGTCCTTAAAATATTGTTCTATTTATACGTCTTCCATGAGATCGGGTTGCGTGGATTGCACTAGATTGTAGTTTATCAACCCTGTGTACTACAAAATTACGTTCCCATACAACTAAACTGCATTCTCAATTCCGTTTCGAGGGAAGCATATTTTCTCCCGAATCACGATCTCAGTTTTTAAACACATGATTAACGGTGGAAATTGAAACAAAACAAAGATGCAACAAAACTACTTGGTTAGGTTTAGAAACACCATAAAATAAGTTGGCCTACATTTGTTACGTTATTTAAGTTACGGATGTTAATTAAAATAAGTGAATGTTGACTTTTGGTTTCACACAGGACACGAGCAGCAGTTTCCTGGATGAAAGTCCTGTGTTTGTTTGTTTGACCCACCCATCTACCCTCACCTCCCTATGCAGACTTCCACCGACTACGATTAGAAACGTATTTGTGATACTTCAAAAACAAACGTTATCCGAGAGAAAACATGCTTCCCTTGAAACGGAATTGACAATGCAGTTTTGTTGTATGGGAACATAACTTTTAGGAGACCAGGCTGATTTTTATTGTGTCCGCTAACCTGTATTTTAATTGATTGGCAAACTACATTGTGCCATTGTTTTGAGACTGTGAAGGTGCATACATGTATCACTCTGCCAACATGTGCTTAGGATTAGTGTTTTCAGAAGTGAACGTGTGAGTTGAGGTTGCAGAAATAGTGTTACCATCACACCCCAGTGTCTGCAGTGCACGGCAGGATGAGTAACAGACTGTGGGGATTTGACATAGTAGCGACGGTAGCAGTGGTGGAAGAAGTATTCGGATCTTTTGCTTAACAATAAAGAGTAATATCACAAAAAAATAATGCATTATGTATATTCCTCATCATTCATTTTACCTAGTGCATGACATGCTTGGTGCTATGAGCTCAGTCGGAGATACTAGAGAGATCACATATTTTTCCATATGATATTGCATGATTTCCTTAATCTGTTCTTTAAAAGCTGCCGAGATAGGTCTTAATTATCCGCATCCATAACTGAGTGGCACTGTGACTGAGCAGTTCATTAGTTGCATAAAATATTGAGTTGTCCGAGCACGTTCACTTATTTTCCGAGCTAACAATGTCTCTTTTGCTGTCTACGACACATTTTTCTTTGGTATAAAAATCCATCTTTAGTTGTTTATGCGCGAAGCTACACAGAAGTGAAACTTGTGCATATTTTGTATGCTAATTGGTGATTTCTCCGTCTAGCATATATTGCAGTGCTGAGTGCTGAGAGAGGACAGAGAGGCTGTTACCATGGGAAAGGTGATTTCTCCAATCAGTATAGAGGAGTAATTGGGACGGATCTAAAGAACACTTGTCTTTCTGTCTGGTTTCCTTGATTGAAAGTAATTTTGCTTTCACCAACAGCTCCTTGAATTTTCAAAAATAAACAATATTAATGTTGTCGAAGGGCGAGCTGGAGATGTTTATGCATTAGCAACACTTAACGGCGGAAACATCACTTCACATTTGCAATACATTTTTTTTTTTTTTTTTTTCCTTGATGAAAAAGTAATTCGAAACTAAATATGAACTGAGCATTTTTTCAATAATTAAAACGCCACCTGTGAGGGAAATTTAGAGCGAGTTCCCCAAGTATCTGGCCATGATTAAAGCTTAACTTTCTCCCCTGGACCACATTGAGCATGATAGGGCCTCCATATGTTGGGCCAGTTGGGTCAGCGGAGTCACAATTCCAGGTGGGACAGAGCAGCTGTGACCTAGAGCGAGGCTCGCCGTCTGGTAAGGCCCGTAATGAATGAAGACGGTGATGAATAGTGAAGGCGAAAGGCTCAAGGCTTTCTGGAGGTGACCAGGAGGAAACTCGAAAAATGGTTTCTCTTTGTTATTTTCATGTTACATACAAGTTCAGGCTATGCAAGGCCTCAGCCCGGGGAGATTTATTGACATTGCTAAAGCTCTGCGGGGACTCAAAATAGAAAAAAGGTGGATTACTCATAGGGCTAATCAGGTACCTGCTCCTTTTTTTAGAGAAAAAAAGAACATTTCCAGTGTTAATATGCTTGTTTTTGTGCTTTTTTTTCTCCTGATCATATAAAAAATGACTGGAAAATGAGAGGATGAATAGTAGATGGCAACAAAAGACTAAGATAGAAAAAAGACCGAAATAATCCTACATTTTGAGAACAAAACTCTGACCTGTAATGACACGATGGAGATGCAACACGAACCATTCGGGAAGTCACTCGAAACGAATTACTCCCACAACAAGGCCTCAGAGTGTATTTATGACACCGACAATGACTTGTCAGTCAGACTGAATGACTTGCTCATTGAGGGTCAAATTCTCCAAACATGAGTTATGAGCAACCTTGATAACAATGGAGTCTGCACACTGAAAAATGGCAGCTTATATTCCTTGGCATAAATGAGTATTGCAGGCGGTTACGACTTAGAAATGAACATGTTCAACATTTAACCCCTTAAAACTCTGACTTTGTCTTTCAGAGGTTGATGTGGGCTGAGTTTTCCAGCTAGAGTGAAGATACTGGTATCATATGAAACTAAAAGACTTCCGTTTCTACAGTACATTTCGGGTGATGTATGTTCAGGTGCGCTGTCGGCTCAAGTATCAATATTGTGCCATTGTTTCAGAATCTCTTCTACCATTGCGTCATCAGAAATCCTGCAACCGTAATATATAAGAACAGAGTGAGCACTGTGAAGTAGGCTACCCTTGAGTCATGGAGTCCTTGTTCACAGCTGCATTCTTTGGGCTGAAGTCATAAATACCCTCCTTAAAAGTAAAGTCTGTGGTGGTGCGGGCTCAGAGCGGAGCTTTTATGAGCCAAACATATTCGCCCATTTGTGATGGAAAGACTGTTGAGTGTTTGCTTGTTGCCTGGTAAACATCTGCAGCTGATGTAAAGCCTGGAAAATAGCTTTTGATGTGGTCTCGTTTATAGTCAGGTGGAAATTACAATTCATTTTTGGGTACGAAATCAGCATATATATATCCTTGGTAAATGTTTTGTGTGTTGTGTTATTTGCTGCAAATTGTACCAAAAGAAGAAATTTAAGTCTAATTTATTTTTCTGCCCTTTATCGCGCCCCGAACGTTTGTGGGAGCTGCCAATGATGCAATCATTTAATTGGTGCAGTCAAGGGGCATTCAAAATTGGTTTGTTATATCATTACCACATAGGTAGTTAACCGGCTGGGGCCAGATGTTGTCAGCCACCGCTGTGTCTAATCTCTGATTTGAGCACTCTGCCACGCTATGATATTCCATACGTTAGCTACGTCATGATGTGAATGTACAAAATGCTGCGTTAACGGGATTCTACTCATTCGTGTGAGTTTTGACCGTCTGCTCATTTGCCATAATTGGATCCATGAAAGAGACTCAGCTAACGCTAGTAAGAAAAGTAACGTAGAGTGGGAATCATTCTTAACATTAGCAGGCTAGGCTAACTACCTACCACTTTTTGAGTGGAAGCTAATTAGCTTCAATTTATATGATAATACTAATTTAGTAAATTACACTGCCCCTCTGAACTTACTGATACTTTATATCACATGATGCGATTGTTTCGCATCCCATTTGCATCCAACTCGCCACTTCAGGCTGCGGCCGACAATACACATGGCCTCTCATTTGTTCGTCAAACTTCTGATATTGATTTTGGGGACAATGACATGGCTAGATAGTACATGTCTTGTTGTTAGACATACTGTCACATTATATTTACTGTTTCAACCATACGCAATTTTATTGATTTTGAATTTTGCTAGCATAACGTTAGCTTTCTGGCTCGTAAATAAATATCTCCCGTTGCCAAGTCGTAGCTAAGGTTTGTCCTATTTACTGAAGCAGTGAACAACATTTCCATTGCTTAAGAACCTCATGGGATGGTAATATTTTAAATATTGGTTATATTAGCAAACCCTCAGGGTTACCAGGGAAACGGAGTGAATGGATTGTGAAAAACTTAAGATTTTGGTTGCAAAATGCATGAAAATAAAAATGTATGGTCTGGGGGGCAAGTGACCACGGTATAAGTGATAATGCCCTTCAATGTTTCCATTATCAGGAATTAATGGCCTCCACGTTGTCCATTCATTTCTGACATTGGACACCTCGTCGGGCTCGTTAGCCTAGCTTGCTAATTTGCACTTTCTGAGTGGAATATAAACTTAGCAGCATGATGGGTCCTCCAAAGTGTTGAATGTTATAAAGGTACCGATAACTTAAATTGATAACAGTACATAACCAACACTATGTGAACAAAATGGGCTATGACGTGCTCTAGTTGCAAGCTTAGCCTACCACTGAAGTTACAGCACGTCTCCTAGCATGAAGTATTGATACCATTTCCACAAATATGTCCAAAAATGGTTTAACCCTCTTTATGAAAAAAAATTTCACTGTACAACAAGTAAAGAGAATTCAGTTATAATTAAAAGTATGAAAAAAAGTTTAGAAACAAAATGTCTTATCTGACTTGTGCTCAAATTTGTTTAATTTTAAGCACAACGCCTATGATTATAAACATGAAAGTTTTGCCCAAATTTGGTTAAGTTGTTAGCCCAACGCCCATGTTCATAATTATGTTAGTTAATACTGCACTGTGTGGCATATTGTACTGCAGAAGTAGTATTATTTCTGCATGTTAAAGATTAGCTTTGTTCATTTACTCTCATGTAATTGTTTGCTTTCTTGCTCCTGGAGTTTGCATTAATGAGCTCTAAACTCTTCACATGATTTTAATAGAATCCAGGCAAGCAGGAATATGTCTGTGTGTGTGTGTGTGCGGTAGCTACAGTAAGTGTTGTTCTCACAGGGAAATACATCATTTTAATCTTTTAGTTTTGTCCTTTGCTGCAAGAAATAAACAGGAAATGTTCTGTTGTTTCCAATGCTCTCCAACTACCTGCTAACAATGTAAAATTTGTTGTCGAGACTATTTTTTGACTTGTTGAAAATCCGAGTGGCTGTCTCGTTCTCTTGAACTCTCGTTTCCAGTTTCATGTCTTCTCGCTGAACCTGTACTACTTCCTCTTAGAAGGAAACAAATTCTCGCAGTCCCGAACAAACATTTCAGTCTAAATCGGGCGCTCATTAGTCTCGCTCATCCAACGAGAGCGCGGAAAAGCGAGGCATTATGAATTGATTCCTCTATATCTGGACCGTTAAAAGCAGAGTGCATTAGCATTAGAGGAGATGAATGTTGCATTTGAGATCAGCAGAAGGGGCGAGGGTGGTGTTGAATTAAACCGACATGTTTAACAAGCTGTTAACAACTCTCACTATCCCACTCTCCCACTCTTTTTTTCTTCTTCTCTCGCTGTAAGTATAGCGGAGACAAAAAACAGCCGTGGCGGCTTGAACGGGGGGAGCGAGATCCCACGAGAAAGCGCAGTGCCGCGGAGAGGTGGTGACAGTTCACACAGCCGAGACCGGAGAGGAGTCCACCCGAGACAAAAAGCAGAAGCCCTTTTGTCTCACAGCTGGGGAAAGTGTGGCTCAAAGCTGTTTAAATGTTATGGCGGCTAGGAATGGTTCTTGTGGGCCCCGGGTCCGGAGTGCACATTACATGTTAATGACTTGGAACACAGACAGCAGAGCAGAGGCTCAAACTGCCAATTAAGCATATGCTGCAGACGCCACTGGTGTTCAGACACAACCATCTGATAGCGCTCAAGCTTGGCCTGCAGATCCGAATCTCTCCATGGGACGTGGAGGCACTCCAATGGTGAGTCATTAGCCACAGACATCCCTGAAAACCACAGAGGAATAGAAGCAGCGGCTGATTGGATATCACTCATTCAGCTCCATCCTCCGTCGACGCTTTATTCTTTTGTCGGGGGCCCACCGCTGTCTCGCTGTTTCTCACTTATCTGTTTAGTCTAACACTTGGTGATGATGTTGTTTATCTGTGAATAAGTAAACAAAACTGTACTCCGGTGCTTTAGCACTTCAATTATTCCGTGAAAGTGCCGAGCCGCTGTGGAATGGCTTGTTATTAAAGTGACATTAGGGTGGGACAAAGTGTTTTTACTGAAGTGCAATGAATCCCACAGTTATTAAAATGTCATATTCTTTATAAGCGCTGTACCCAGGGTTGGACTGGGATAACAAAAATCGTCCGTGGCATTTTTGTCCCAGACCGGCCCACAGATCTTTGCTCCCTTATGCATAGACGCAGTTTGAACTTTAAAAGCAAGAGAAGGCAGTATATTTTTGGCATCATTGGGCAAAAATTCCATAATAACCTTTCTGCATATTGTAATTCAAGTGTTCTGAGAGATAATTTCTGCACCTCTTCGTGACTCTATTTTCAGGCTTCAAAAAATCTAGCCTGTGACGGGAGAATTTGGCCAATAACAGGTCATTTCAGAGAGAGAGAGCGTTCCTATTGGCAAATCACATTTGCCCCATTTCTAACCACTGCTGTTTTAATTATATTTGTTCACAGATAAAACAAGTTATGGCAAACAGTTAAGTAATTATTTTACGAAAAATACGTGAAAATTGCATTGTGAATTACAGTACCTTCACTTTATGCCAGATGGCCACTCCAGCCCTGACTGTACCATACTGTATATACAGAAGGGCCAATCAGCATCCAGGGAGAGGCCCGTGCCACTCTTGACCATCCCTCGTCTCTGGCTGTTTCCAATATTGACTCACAGTGTAATAAAGCTTTTTATGACAAATGCAAAAACTCAAAGTGAAAAGAAATCTCTACATATTGATCTACATTAAAACACAAAACAATTGATTGCATAATTCCCCCTCCTCTGGTCAATATTTAGTAGAGGCCCCTTTTTGGCAGTGTGTCTGTCTCAGTTTGCATGTCTGCAGGTTTTCCCCATTTTCTTTGCCAAAACTGTTCAAGCTCTGTGAAGTCTCATGATGCACACGAGTGTGTCTCATGTCCAGCCACAAATTTCTGGATTTGATTGAGGTCTGGACTTGCCACTTTTAGGACAGCAACTTTTGTTGTTTCCAGACTGTTTCTGTGTGGCTTGGGCCTTTTTTCGTTTATCCCCTCAGAAGTTCTCATGCACACTCGCAGTCCATGATGTCTGTGTTTTGCTCTGTTCCATTGATCTTTTCTTTCACAGACCGTCAAGGGCCTGCTGCAGTATCCCTGCAGCGCGGTGCTGCCACCGCCATGCCGGGGATGGTGTTTACGCAGTGAAAGAGAGTTCATAAGAGCAGTTCAGAAGTGCAATCGCTTTTGAGATCATTAAGCTCAGAAGGGAAATCATAACATTGTGAAATATTTACTTGCACCTTAGAAAAAGTGTTGCTATTACTCAAAATATTACTCATAAAATTAGAATATAATAGTTAGCATATATCTAAATATTAATACATTAAGTGTATAGGGCTGTCAATCGATTAAACTATTTAATCACGATTAATCACATGATTGTCCATAGTTTATCGCGATTAATCGCAAATTAATCACATATTTTTTTATCTGTTCAAAATGTAACTTAAACCGAGATTTCTCAAATATTTAATACTCTTATCAACATGGGAGTGGAAAAATGTGCTTGCTTTTTGTAAATGTATGTATATATGCATTACTGGAAATCTATTAACAACACAATACAAAAGACAAATATTGTCCAGTAACCCTCATAGATACTTCATGTAGCATTAAAAATATATAATCAAATCATAACATGGCAAACTGCAGCCCAACAGGCAACAACAGCTGTCAGTGTGTCAGTGTGCTGACTTGACTGTATATGATTATCATAAAGTGGGCGTGTCTGTAAAGGGGAGACTCCTGGGTACACATTGAACTCGTTTGTATTCACATATCTTGAGGTCAGAGGTTAAGGGACCCCTTTGAAAATGGCCGTGGTAGTTTTTCCTCGCCAAAATTTAGTGCAACTTAGAAGCATTATTTCTTCTCAACAAGCTATTATGAAATAGTTGGTACCAATAGATTCCTTAGGTTTTCTAGTTTCATATGATGCCAGTATCGTCACTCTAGTTTGCTACAACGTCCAAAAGATCGACTGCGTTAATGCGTTAAAGAAATTAGTGGCGTTAAAATGATTTTGCAATAATGCCCTAGTTTGTAATAATCAGGCTTTAGTTATTTAAGCCTATAGTCGGTGGTGTAATGTAACAAATTGATAATACTCGTTACAGTACCTAAGTATTTTTTGTGAGTATCTGTACAGTACTTTACTTTACTTGAATTTTATAGTTCTGTCAACTTCCACTCTTACTCCACCACATTCCCTAAATAAAATGTGTACTTTTACACTGATACATTTGCCCCTAAGGATCTTAGTTGCTTGTTACTATTGCAAACAAGCAGGTTTGGTATATCAGTGGTCCGAGCTTGCAAGTTACATCATTCACATGATGGGCAAGTGCAAAAAAAATGCTCTCAAAGCCGTATTAAGTTTCGATTTCCGCTCAAGTCCAGGCAGGCAGCATATCAGATCATGCTACATGCTACTTGTGACTTTGATGGAAGGAAAAACTGGATTTTGTCCTTTAAATCCTTTAAGTTGTGAAGACCTCGTTTATAATGTAATGTAGCCTCCATTTTTAAGGTGTTGTATACGCTAATAGGAATAAACTTTTTAATAAATCTCAAAATTCTGACTTGCTTGCTTTTTTATTTACAGCATTTACTTGTACTTTTACTTTCAATACTTAAGTTCATTTAATATCAGAAAATTTCTTTCGATACTTAAGTACAGTAATTATCAGACACTTTAAGACTTTTACTCAAGTAATATTCTCATACTTTTCTGGTTAGACATCTCTACTCAGAGTACTTCATCCAGCACTGCCGATATTAAATGCATGTTTATTTCCGCCGCTGCAACCTCGTAAATCCCATCTGCACTGTGTTTATGCCTCCTCCTCTTCAGAGACAGGATAATTTCCCCCGCAAAACTGACAGTTGCAAATAGCGTGACCTCTCAGTAAATCCAGCGGAATACATAATTATCCTCTGTAAACATCTCCTATTATTTGCGCGACCCTCCCTCTGATAAACACAGCACGTCTTGGGGGGGCAGAATGTGTCACACGTGCGTCTGAAGAAACAGGCGTAAAAGCCTTAGTAAATCTGGCCTTCAGTATGCTATCATCCACGGAACCATAAAACTTCCTGTCATATAGACGGTGCTTGTATGCACGCAACAGTTGTTACATGCACAGTCTCTCCCATCACACCACGGAACCATGTAGCTCCTTCAAGGATGCTTCAGACCTTTTGGGTGGCCTACCTTACTGATGCCCTTCTCCAACAGACACTTAATCTGAGAGGATGGCCTCCTTCAGGCAGATTTACCGCTGTGCCGTGTTATTTCCATTTTTCTGATTGACCTTTCTGTTCTCTGAAAGATATTCATCGTCTTGGAAATTTTCTTGCATTCTTTCCCTGTGCCTGGTGGGTGTGTATATATATATATATACACATTTAAGATACATTTTGAACAGATACAAAATGTGTGATTAATTTGTGATTAATCACGATTAACTATGGACAATCATGCGATTAATCGTCATTAAATATTTTAATCGATTGACAGCCCTAATACATATACATATTTACTACTTCTCTGTACATACTACATTCCTGTTACACTTCTGTATATAAATATTTAGTACTTCTCATTATTACACATTACATTCCTGTTTACACATCTGTGCACATGTATTACTTCTCATCATGCATATACTGTACATACCACATCCTGTTTACATTCCCATCTGAAATACTGTCTTCAACAAAATTACAAATTTACATTTACATTACTATTTCATATTTACTTATGATTATATTTATTTTAACCGCACTAGTTTATGCCTTGAATTATCATTTTGCTTTTACATTTACGTGTGTGATTTCCCCTTTTTGTATATACATAATTTAGGAGCATCGTTGAAGGAGACCAAAAATGTTCATTGCCAGTGACTGCTTCGCTGGAATTGACAAATGACAAATAAAGAACCTTGAACTACTACATAGAGAGGTAATAAATAAATTAAAATACATTGAATGGCTAATGCTGAAATAATGCCATATATATAATGTATTAAAAAAATTGAGTTTCATTTAATCAAAATAGTATGGATTAAAACTGTGATTAATTAATAATTCAATAAAATATAATAATATGATTAATAATATAATTTTTTTTTCTGTCAAAAAATCCTAAATACATCCAAATGGTCTCTGAAACTCTGCTGAAGTGATAAACATCATTCTTCCGAAAGAATGTGTGCAATTTGGTTTGTTAGAGAGCGCTGTCTGGCCCTTTGCTCTCACATAGGTGTTTATTTAGGTTGAGCTCTTGTGACTGATTATTCTATACTCATTAAACCATCCAGTAACCACCCGTTGTGCCCTGTATGGAAGCATCTGCATTCATTAAATATAGTAAATGATATGGTAGCTGAGATGCAAATCAAAAGAATTTTTGCTCACCTGAAAAAAAACAACAACATACGTGACAGACACAAGCAGGCAGCGACCCCATTCTCCCAGGCTGCTTGGGATCTTTTGTCGTACATGGCCGAGACCAGCACCTCATATTGTGCTATATTGTCGAAAGTTCATTTTCCCCCTGATATGCAAGGAGCAAAATCAACAGTGACAATTCAATTTTCCACGTTCCACGACTGTTCAGCCACTCCTGAGCCTAAACCACACACATCTGCTGATAAGCGTCTCCACACACCGAGGAAAGTTGGTGCCAAAAGCAGTTTGCACAGCATCTCTTTGACCTTGGCGTGATTGCCTGTGAGGCACTTTAATTTAATCAGCTTCCCCAAGCTTGAAGCTGTGCTCATTGTTAAGAGGAGCAGGACCGGGGAGCGCTGTATCCACACACGTACACACACACACACGCACACACACACACAGGCACATGAAGGCATACTCCTCCTCGTGCTGAGGCAAGGTTAGCGACGGACCAAAGCTCCAGGGACCTGGGCCTCACATCCACACAAAGGCCAACAGACAGAGGAGTTTGCCAGCCATCTCCATCAAACAAGCCTGTCTCTAATTATGTCATCAATCAGGGACGAGATGACGGGCAGGTACTCAATTAATGGCCATTGGAATGCAGCGCAGGGTCTTCGGGCGCTGTGCCATCTCTGTCATCTTAGGCAGGCAACAGGACATACACATCACTGCACTTGGAAAATGCATGAGGACTGGGACTAGGACAAACACATGCAGCCATTGTACGAGCACCCGAAGAATGTTAAGGCTGCATTCTTGCTGCACCGCTGCTGAATTAATCTCCTATACTTCTGAGAGAATTTGTAAATGCATGTCCCTGAAAACATTATTATGCCATAATGGCTAGTTAGTGCCGCGGTGCCCTTCTTCTTTTGTTGTTCTGGTTGCAATGAAAATCATTTTAATTGACGTAGTTATGTAATTTAAAATTGGCATAATGTGGTATATAATATGCTATAATTAAAAAATAAAAATGGTTCAATTTTTGACTAAGGGAGAGGTAACTAGACTATGTTTTGGCATTCACACAATATACCAATTAGCCTGATGGGGGTGCAACAATTAAACTATCAAATTGTACCTTTTAAAAGGTACCCTGTGGATTTCTTGACAACTACTATTTTGATGATGTAAGTCCCTGTTTTGTTTACACTGATTACTCTAATAGCACTAGCATGAAGACACCATGGATGTATCGGGAGAACTGGATACCGTTTTTCAAGATAACACCCAATTCATTCAAATCTAAGTTGCCAATGTCGTCACATATGCTGAAAACATTTTTTCAGCGCTCCAATGACGCGGTGAAGCGTCAACCAATTATATGTTTTTGTTTCACCCTGCTCTGTTCCATCAACCCGTTTTCATCCCCTCATACTGCCTCTTGGCGTCACTTTATTTTTTACGTCAAAATCACCATAGTTCCCTTGGCATCACTCTAGGATTAGGCATCAAATCCACTATAGTTAGGTTTAGGAAAGAACTACGTGGTTGGGCTTAAAATTGCTACGTTTGCACAGTGAAAATGACACTGAACGTTGTGAATGCGGGACTCTAACGAGCAGCCGAATGTATCGTGACACACAAGACATCAACAGCGGTCTCCTTGATGAAATCCTTGTGTTTGTTGGACCCATCCGCCTCCATTCTCTACGCTTTACACTACGTCACCACACTCCTGGCGCACTTTCTCCGCAGATGGGTTTATATTGTAGTTAACAGAACGCCCAGTGCGTTTCATACCAGCGCTAAAGGGTGCCTTGTTTGGCAGTACCAAACACCGATGGCAATGACAAAGCCTCAGTATTTAACACCCTGGGAATGAGAACGGGCTGGTTCTATCTAAAAAAATTGGCATTAGCCAGTTCCCAGTGTTATCTAACGACACAAATATGTCAAAGAGCGCTTGAGCAAGACTTCAAAAGCGACTCGCTGACAATGTAGCTGACCACGCTTGGCCGTTTTGTTGCTTTTGTCTCCCGTAGTGTGAACATAGCATTAAAGTCGTCTCTGGCTGAACTGGTTGACTTCATTCCGGCTCAATGAAATTAATAACTGACACAACTGTCCAAGACTTTTAAAATGACAGATTGCCTCAAATGCCGATGATACATTTAAGGTCGTTTGCAATGTCAGTGTGCGTCACAGGACCGGGAATACCAACCATGACAAGCATGTGAGGGATGCGACACACATTCCTGCCAACTGCAGGAGGGCGGCGATGCAAATGTGTAGCGTATCTCACAGTTTGACGGTTGGTGACAATAATGCACCAAGAAAGATAGATATGTTAGATAGAAAAAAGGGCTGGGAAGAAGATTGCTTGCAAACAAATACGGATATAAACAATGCGAGTTCTAAAATATTCAAACAAATCTTCTATGGAGGTTTGAAATGCATTCAACTCAATGCATTTTGATGAGTGTGAACATAGCTGTGTACAAGAATAACCCCACGAGATATACCCTAACTGTTTAGCTGTAACTGCTAGTACATCACAGGCACAATGAGCCCACAGTGGGTGCAATATATGATACATGTGATTTCCATAAAATTTGCATCTTTTATATTGATTTCTGCATTCAATCAGTTGTTGTTTTTTAGCAATACCTGGTGTGCAATATGGGGAAACCTGAGTACAATACTTTGGCATGCCCGTGTGTGCATCGGAAGACGTGAAGCCATTACATTCAGTTACAGTTTTTTAAACCAATTATAGAATGAGAGTAATCATTTCATTCCCAAATTGGAATATAATATTGGACCTTACATATAATCATTGCATTTAATCAAGGATGCAGACACATATGGAATCAACATCATTTGTTTACTGAGATGCAGAGGCCCGTCATCAGGGCATCTATTTCTCCCCGTCAGACCTATTAGAACCAGCTCAAATGGACTTTGATCAGTGATTTGCTTACAAAATGAATCGCGCTGGATCTAATGATGTTCGATTACTGCGCAAGCCCACTTGTGAGATGCTAACTGCACTCATTAGCCCCTGAACTGGGCAGGCGTGAAATGGGGCGCC